>NC_081172.1:6442500-6817500 GCF_012432095.1 Onychostoma macrolepis | reverse complement strand
TTTGCTACAATGTAAAGTAGTGAGAGTACAGCTTGTATAACAGTGTAAATTTGCTGTCCCCTCAAAATAACTCAACATACAGCCATTAATATCTAAACCTCTGGCCACAAATTGAGTTCACCCCTAAGTAAAAATGTCCAAATTGGGCTCAATTAGCCATTTTCTCTCCCCGGTGTCATGTGACTTGTTAGTGTTATATGGTCTCAGGTGTGAATGGGAACAGGACAGGTTCCACTCAGAACAGGCCTCGTCATGGTCGACCAAAGAAGTTGAGTGCACGTGCTCAGCATCATATCCAGAGGTTGTGTTTGGGAAATAGACATATGAGTGCTGCCAGCATTGCGGCAGAGGTTGAAGGGGTGGGCGGTCAGTCTGTCAGTGCTCAGACCATACGCCGCACACTGCATCAAATTGGTCTGCATGGCTGTCGTCCCAGAAGGAAGCCTCTTCCAAAGATGATGCTCAAGAAAGCCTGCAAACAGTTTGCTGAAGACAAGCAGACTAAGGACATGGATTACTGGATTACTGGATTACTCAAGCATGTGTGGCGGCAACCAGGTGAGGAGTACAAAGACAAGTGTGTTTTGCCCACAGTCAGGCATGGTGGTGGGAGTGTCATGGTCTGGGGCTGCATGAGTGCTGCCGGCACTGGGGAGCTACAGTTCATTGAGGGAACCATGAATGACAACATGTACTGTGACAAACTGAAGCAGAGCATGATCCCCTCCCTTCGGAGACAGGGCCACAGGGCAGTATTCCAACATGATAACGACCTCAAACACACCTCCAAGACGACCACTGCCTTGCTAAAGAAGCTGAGGGTAAAGGTGATGGACTGGCCAAGCATGTCTCCAGACATAAACCCTATTGAGCATCTGTGGGGCATCCTCAAATGGAAGGTGGAGGAGCGCAAGGTCTCTGATGTCGTCATGGAGGAGTGGAATAGGACTCCAGTGGCAACCTGTGAAGCTCTGGTGAACTCCATGCCCAAGAGGGTTAAGGCAGTGCTCGGAAATAATGGTGGCCACACAAAATATTGACACTTTGGCCCCAATTTGGACATTTTCACTTAGGGGTGTAGCAAAGTGTCATTTCTTCAGTGTTGTCACATGAAAGGATATAATAAAATATTTACAAAATGTGAGGGTGTACTCACTTCTGTGAGATACTGTATATATATACTGTATATATATATATATATATATATATATATATATATATATATATATATATATATATATATTCTTTTTCTATATTTAATGTTTTCAAATGTAATTGATTCCTGTCATGATAAAGCTCAGTTTTGCTCAAATATATCCTGTGATGATAAAGCCATTAAAATTTAAAAGCAAATCAAATATTTAATGTTACATGATCATTAAGAAATGTAAATGAATGAATTAATTCATTAATGAATGAACAAATGAATGAATAAATAAATAAATAAATAAATAAATAAATCCATCCATCCATACATCAAATCAAATCAAATCAAATCAAATCAAATCAAATCAAATCAATCGATCATAATTATTTCAAACTTTTGACCGGTAATTTATATTTAAACATTATTATAGTATTTCTTGTTTTGTTTTTATAATTACTAATATAATTTAAAACAATGAATAAATGAGTGTAATATTCAAAATATATATACACTCATTCATTCATTCATTCAATGTTTTGTTTTGTTTTGTTTTGTTGAAATATGACCTGGGCATGTTTTTGTAAGGTTCACCCATAAATGTTTTTGCACTTACAATTGAAAAGGTATATATTTAAAGTTAGAAAGTGATCATTTACAATTCTACAGCAAGATACTGCATTTTCAGTGATGGAGATGCATTACATGCATTACGTACTGCATTACAGAGTCTCCCTGATTGGATACATGATGTCTTCACCTCTGCAGTAATGATGTAGTTTGCACTACATGCCTGCTGGAACAAAAATGGTCAGACTGAAACTACTAGCTCATTTTTCTCTGACACTCGTGGGTGGAGCACTGCGCCCCTCTCATTAATAAGCAGCGATTAGTCTTAATAAAAGGAAGAGGACCTGTTATTCAGTAGTAATTGTGTTAAGGAGTTACTATGGAAAGGTAAGTGCTGAAGCCCGGAGACGCTGGCTGATGGGGACGATGTCCTGTCAGGGACAATCTTCTGCTCACTAAATAGTGCTCAGACAGGCCAGGGTGTGAAACAACCCCACATTTATCATCTTCAAAAATCCAGAGCCATGGGGCTGTCATATGCTCATGTGCACACGCACACACCCTTAGCCATAAATATAGCATGTTTTAACAGATGCACAAGGGAATCACTCTCTCATTCAGACACACACACATACATACACTCCCCTGAGGCTATGAGCTCCTCCACGTGCCAACGGAGCAGAGGAGGGAGCGGGCATCATGCCAGTGTTGGACAAGGCATAGCGGCACATGGCATCACACAACGCCCAGTGCCACCTTCTGCTGAGTAACGAGAGAATGTGCACACATGAGAGAAGAGAGAGAGATGTCATCGTGAGCTAAAAGCCTTGTTCAACTCCAACAGTCAAATTGTCTCCATGCAACCTTATCTGAAACACCATTTATGCTTCTTAGATAGTAAAAGACAATAACACTAACATAATAATCTTAGACATGGTACCATGGGAATTTTATTTATGTATTTTATTTATTACAGCAAGTTACACATTGAGTTACATGTGAAATATTATAGACCAAAATTATATTTATTTTTAATAATAATATTAAAACATTCAAATAATCTTGAATAATCAAAATTATTGATTGGTTGATTGATTGATTTTACTGTACCATAGCTTTTAGGACATAGTAAAATTTTGAAAAATAAATAAATAAATAAAAATCCTGTTTTGGATAATATTTCTCGAATGAATGAATGAATGAATGAATGAATGAATGTTCACAGTAAAAGTTCAATTAAAATTATGATGAAAATGTTTCCAGTATAGCAGAGTTGGTGCATATATGTATTTTACAGCTTAGAATGTTAACATTATATACAGCTTGTATAATTTTACCAAATTATGACATAGAATATAAAATATAATAACAGGGAATGTAATTCACATTTTGTATTTAAAAAAAAAATCAACAACATAAATTTGACATTATTTTACTGTAAAATTATGTTATAGTAAACAGGTTTTTACTATAACATTTGGAAAGATATTCAGTAAAAAATATAAACATATTTACTGAAATTAATGTACCATGGTTTTTAGATGGTATTCCAACATGGTACTCCATGGTTACTTCCAAGAATACCATGTTACTACCATAGTACATGACCAAAATAATGTCATACTACAAAACCATAGTACTTTGTAATTAAAAAAAATGATAATAATATTCATAATATATTTTTATGGATATGTACCATTGTAGTAACAACTTTTGCACACATCTCAGGAGAGATTCCCACTCCTCTTTGCATATCCTCTCCAAGTCATTATAGTTTTGAGGCTGACGATGGGCAACTCGAACCTTCAGCTCCCTCCACAGATTTTCTATGGGATTAAAGTCTGGACACTGGCTAGGCCACTCCAGGACCTAAATGTGCTTCTTCTTGAGCCACTCCTTTGTTACCTTGGCCGTGTGTTTTGGGTCATTGTCATGCTGGAATACCCATCCACGACCCATTTTCAATGCCCTGGCTTCGATGCCCAGGCCCTGACGGTACATGGCCCCGTCCATCGTCCCTTTGATGCGGTGCAGTTGTCCTGTCCCCTTAGCAGAAAAACACCCCCAAAGCTTAATGTTTCCACCTCCATGTTTGACGGTGGGGATTGTGTTCTTGGGGTCATAGGCAGTATTCCTCCTCCTCCAAACACGGCGAGTTGAGTTGATGCCAAAGAGCTGGATTTTGGTCTCATCTGACCACAACACTTTCACCCAGTTCTCCTCTGAATCATTGGCAAACTTCAGACGGCCATGTACATGAGCTTTCTTGAGCAGGGGGACCTTGCAGGCGCTGCAGGATTTCAGTCCTTCACAGCGTAGTGTGTTACCAATTTTTTTCTTGGTGACTATGGTCCCAGCTGCCTTAAGATCATTGACAAGATCCTCCCGTGTAGTTCTGGGCTGATTCCTCGCAGTTCTCATGATCATTGAATCTCCACAAGGTGAGATCTTGCATGGAGCCCCAGTCCGAGGGAGATTGATGGTTATTTTGTGTTTCTTCCATTTGGGAATAATCGCACTAACTGTTATCACCTTCTCACCAAGCTGCTTGGCAATGGTTTTGTAGCCCATTCCAGCCTTGTGTAGGTCTACAATCTTGTCTCTGACATCCTTGGACAGCTCTTTGGTCTTGGTCTTGGTGGAGAGTTTGGAATCTGTTTGATTGATTGCTACTGTGGACAGGTTGTCTTTTATACAGGTAACAAACTGAGATTAGGAGCACTCCCTTTAAGAGAGTGCTTCTGATCTCAGCTCGTTACCTTTATAAAAGACACCTGGGAGCCAGAAATCTTGTTGATTGATAGGGGATCAAATACTTATTTGACTCATTAAAATGCAAAGCAATTTATAACTTTCTTGAAAAGTGTTTTTCTGGATTTTTTTGTTGTTATTCTGTCTCTCACAGTTCAAATAAGCCTACCATTAAAATTATAGACTGATCATTTCTTTGTCAGTGGGCAAACGTACAAAATCAGCAGGGGATCAAATAATTTCTTCTCCCCACTGTATTATATACATTATATATATATATATATATCATGAGACTTCAGTACAATGGTATATATGAAAGTACCACAATATTACCATCACAGTACATTTTTTAAAAATACCTTATAAAAAATACAATGGTAGACAAATAGAGTGATAATTCAACACCATGAAATTAGCATCTAAAATCATTACTGCAAAAGGGCATATAGGAGACAAAAAAAAAAAACACATAACTAATAACCGCCCTGGAATATGCAGATAAATTCAAAGGTCACTGCATTGTCCATAATTAATGGCATGCCTCTGTGACAGCCACGCTTTCCTGTCATATATCATGCATGTAAGCAGTCGTAAACAGCCATCAGCTGAATGTGACGCAAATATAAGCCATGTCTCTTAAAGAGGTTAGGTCACAGAGCCGGTGTCTCCTGAGAGAAAGCTTTAGTGCAGTGTATGAGAGCATGTCATCCTGGCTTTCAATAGGTGAAGTGCATCCACCTGTAATGGGCCATGTCTGGAAATCAATTCCAATTGCAATGCTAAACCCATACCGCCCTCCTCTCCAAAGCACCCAGCAAGGTCCTCATGCAACTGTCCAGTCATTTAGGCTGAGGGCCTGTGGGATTTAACTGTGCCAATGCGCTTCGGGTTGAAATGATATGTTAACGTTAAGTTATCAGGCTAATGGCCTCTGTCAGGAGACAGTTAACTTAGAATTACATTCATCAATGACTGGAACAGGACAAAATATGACAAGAGGCTGAAACGGAGTTAGCATTCAGTTGAATTAGCAATGTATAACTCAGTAGCCAAATGACACACTCTAAACTATACATTATAAATTATATAAGGTTATTTTGATATTCAAAATTGGAGTCTGATAGCCCCTCCCCCTCCAATACGTAATTAAAACTGCGACAGTTGAGTGCATGATGTGTCCAACATTCCACACTTTGTTTTTTCCCCCCGGTTATTTAAGTGCATGATCCGAGTATTTTAAGTGCACTTTTTTCTTTTGGGAATTTTCAGTGAGAACACACTATTTATACTACAAAACAGCATAGAATAGTGCATAAGTACATGAATTGGGACATACCGAATGACATATGTTTAAACTGCACCACATGAACATTAGGTTTTAGCTTTAGGTTTTAACTAAAAAGTATTTGTCCTTGAAGATTTAGAGGTTTTAGCTTTATTAAAGAACAATTTATGATGATAAATGATGGGAAATGATGATAAATCTATATGTCTAATAGTATTACCCACAGCATTATCATGAATACCCAGATATCAATAATATGTTCCAAGAATGTTTCGGTAATATTCCCAGTTTTATTTTGAAATGTTGTCTTTGAATGTTCTCTTTTAAGTTTACTTATTTATTTTATTATTTATTTGGCAAATATGTACAAATATTAAGGGGACATTCTGTTTTATCATTTCACAAATATTATGTTACTTTAGAATGTTCTATGAGCGTTCTGAAAAAAAAAACAGTAGCATTTTAAAAATGTTTCACGGAAGTCCAACTAAAACATTTCAGAAAAACATTCCATGAACAATGTATAACAGTATTTTATGTTTTGTTTTTAATGTTTTTAGAACATTATTATAGACCAGATAGATTTGAACTAATTTACTTACTGGAAGAATGTTCTATTCATTTGAGGCTTGTCACAACAATTCGCTAATTCCTGAGACATAAGACAAAACACGTTTTTTATATACGAGTAATACCAAAAATTAGATATGTGTAATGACATCTTAGGAGTAATGAAAAATCTGAAGTTTAAATATGCATATTTTAAAGATTCATAGCTAAAATGTCATGACAGAAGGAAGACGTCTGATAAAATAAAAAATAAAAAATAAAAAATAATTTAGTTATAATGTTTCGCAGCGTTCATATACTGTTAGACATTTGTGAAACATTTATATATTAAGATATTAATTTGCATTTCATGGATCTGGCAGATAATTTCATCCAAAGTAGCTTGTATTCGAAGGCATACTGATGGCAATCGAACCCATAACCTTGGCATTGCTAGCGTCATGCTGTACCGCTTGAGCTACAAGGCTAAAGGCAACGTTCTGGCTGCAAATCAAACCTTGGTCAACTTCTTGGAGGGCAGCTAAACTCACAACTATACCACCAATGCAATATCAAAGTCTATTTTCATCCTTAAGGTACTCTTTCCATATTTCAACTGTCAAGAGTTCAACAAGATCACAGCGAGTAATGCTTAAATTCTCCATCTCATAACCACACAAATAGTAAAGAAATTGCTACTCCATTTGATACATGTGTGACATGCAAATTACGGTTCATTTATCAACATCGTTATGCTGTGTAATTTTAGAGACAATTTAATAAACAGAGCTGAAAATAGATTTGAAACAACCTTGTATTCTCAATTCATTCATTCACTGAAGTGAATATCAGATTTGCCAAATTTATAATAAATATTTGACATTATTTTTGTATCTAATGGTATTGGAAAACATTGAGGCGTCGTAAAACAAGCATTTTGTGAGATTAAGAGATTAATGTTGAAAAGATTAATGCAAAATAATTAGTTTTTTGTTCCAGTACTCAAGGATCAGTTCACGCTTATAAAACAGGGTGAAATGTTCTGAAGCGGTTGATGAAAACGATGAATTCAGTGCCTACAACACGTTTCACAGGGTCAATAGGTAAAAGTATTGATGCCTGTCACATTTGTTGAGATTGAATGAGGTTGGTTGTAACCCAATAACAAGATATTTCCTTCCACACTTGCTTTGCTCCCCTGTATGAATCTTAAAACCTCGACACATTAAGCTTGTATGTGGAATGAGTCAGTATAGAGCCAATACAATCTTCTGTAATCCTGTAATCCAAGTAAAAGAGGCAAATATATTAAAAGGGATCATGAAAGGGTTTGTATCGAATATATTCACAAAACAGCCTAGCTGAAACATTTGATTACCGCTCCAAAGCTGATATTTGTATTTTGTTGCCTTTTTCATCTGCGGGGCGATAGATCAATTCCTATTTGTCTGCTATATTTTCAAAACTCAATCGCGGCCCTTCCAGAAGCTGCCCAGAGTATCTGAGAACACTTAATAAACGGCGAGCCGTTATTGACTTCAATTTAGAGAAAGCTGCTGAATGCTTTTCTTCCATAGAGGCCCAGAGCACCTCGGGGGAAATCCAGAATTGCATTGCCATAGGAAACATATTACCACAGGTCAGAACCTCCAGTTTACAGGATTTATCGCTGAGCCCTCAATCATATTTTCACCTGTCTCAACTCTCACTGCCCCTCGGTAGCTTCTCTGTAGCTGTAGTGGAGTCAGGCTGGCCTCCATCCATACAAACACACTGAGCTCTTTCAGAGGCTGGATTCCTTTTAATCGTTTGTTTTGAGAGAAAAAAAAAACACACACCAAAGTATCACAGTTTGGAGAGGACTGTGACATTTTGTCGCCTAAATGTGAGTTCAACTTTTTTTGCACTATTTATTTAAAAGACATCAACAGAAAACATTGTAATCGGAGAGGATACAATACTTTTTCATAACTATTTTTTTTTCATCAGAATTTCACAATACTTTTTCATAACTAAAAAGTTCTATGTCATGTCACAAACTTCCATTTTTCAATAAAATAAAATAAAATAAAATAAAGCATACAATTTGTTTTTGTTTTTCGTACAAAAATGAATACTTTTATTCAGCAAGGATGCTTTAAATTGATCAAAATTTACAGTAAAGAATTTTACATTGATTCTTGACAAAAATAAATAAATAAATAAAATAATAATAATCAGTTTTTCCACAAGTATATTAATTTGGCACAGCTGTTTTCAACATTAATAACAATAATAATAATAATAAAACACCAAATAAGCATATTAAAATTAAAACTTTATTTTAAAATGTAATAATATTAGATATTCTATGGTTTTTACTTACTGATTAAATAAATGCATGCATCCTTTTTAAGATTTTATTTTTCCTCTACCAACCCCAATATATACAGTGGGTACAGAAAGTATTCAGACCCCCTTAAATTTTTCACTCTTTGTTATATTGCAGCCATTTGCTAAAATCATTTAAGTTCATTTTTTCCTCATTAATGTACACACAGCACCCCATATTGACAGAAAAACACAGAATTGTTGACATTTTTGCAGATTTATTAAAAAAGTAAACCGGAATATCACATGGTCCTAAGTATTCAGACCCTTTGCTGTGACACTCATATATTTAACTCAGGTGCTGTCCATTTCTTCTGATCATCCTTGAGATGGTTCTACACCTTCATTTGAGTCCAGCTGTGTTTGATTATACTGATTGGACTTGATTAGGAAAGCCACACACCTGTCTATATAAGACCTTACAGCTCACAGTGCATGTCAGAGCAAATGAGAATCATGAGGTCAAAGGAACTGCCTGAAGAGCTCAGAGACAGAATTGTGGCAAGGCACAGATCTGGCCAAGGTTACAAAAACATTTCTGCTGCACTTAAGGTTCATAAGAGCACAGTGGCCTCCATAATCCTTAAATGGAAGACGTTTGGGACGACCAGAACCCTTCCTAGAGCTGGCCGTCCGGCCAAACTGAGCTATCGGGGGAGAAGAGCCTTGGTGAGAGAGGTAAAGAAGAACCCAAAGATCACTGTGGCTGAGCTCCAGAGATGCAGTCGGGAGATGGAAGAAAGTTGTAGAAAGTCAACCATCACTGCAGCCCTCCACCAGTCGGGGCTTTATGGCAGAGTGGCCCGACGGAAGCCTCTCCTCAGTGCAAGACACATGAAAGCCCGCATGGAGTTTGCTAAAAAACACCTGAATAAGATTCTCTGGTCTGATGAGACCAAGATTGAACTTTTTGGCCTTAATTCTAAGCGGTATGTGTGGAGAAAACCAGGCACTGCTCATCACCTGTCCAATACAGTCCCAACAGTGAAGCATGGTGGTGGCAGCATCATGCTGTGGGGGTGTTTTTCAGCTGCAGGGACAGGACGACTGGTTGCAATCGAGGGAAAGATGAATGCGGCCAAGTACAGGGATATCCTGGACAAAAACCTTCTCCAGAGTGTTCAGGACCTCAGACTGGGCCGAAGGTTTACCTTCCAACAAGACAATGACCCTAAGCACACAGCTAAAATAACGAAGGAGTGGCTTCACAACAACTCCGTGACTGTTCTTGAATGGCCCAGCCAGAGCCCTGATTTAAACCCAATTGAGCATCTCTGGAAAGACCTAAAAATGGCTGTCCACCAACGTTAACCATCCAACCTGACAGAACTGGAGAGGATCTGCAAGGAGGAATGGCAGAGGATCCCCAAATCCAGGTGTGAAAAACTTGTTGCATCTTTCCCAAAAAGACTCATGGCTGTATTAGATCAAAAGGGTGCTTCTACTAAATACTGAGCAAAGGGTCTGAATACTTAGGACCATGTGATATTTCAGTTTTTCTTTTTTAATAAATCTGCAAAAATGTAAATTCTGTGTTTTTCTGTCAATATGGGGTGCTGTGTGTACATTGAGGGGAAAAAATGAACTTAAATGATTTTAGCAAATGGCTGCAATATAACAAAGAGTGAAAAATTTAAGGGGGTCTGAATACTTTCCGTACCCACTGTATATGATATTTCTATAGGAACATGTCCAAAAAGCACAGTAAAGGTGCTACTTTTTTGAGTGAATGGACATTTTATGTTAGAATGGATTTATTGTCAAAACTACATTGTCAAAATAAATAAATAAATCAACAAACTTTCACACCTTGGGCCGAAGCTTTCATCCAAAGTGCCTTACAGTGCATTCAAGCTATACATTTTATCACTCTATGAGTTCTATGGGAATTGAACTCTTGACCCTGACACTGCTAACGTCATCCAAATGCCCTGTAGCTGAGCTACAGGAACACAGAAAGATGTCTGACAGAGACTATAAAATTCTCTTCCTTTCCCAGAAGTCCTCAGTTTCCCCTGTGAGCACTGAATTTCAATGGTTATTCATTTCAAAAACTAGGACCAATCAGTTTCAATGTCTGTGCCAAAGTCTAAAAGTATCACATTAACTACATTAAACCCCCCCTAGATGAGTCAGGCAACATTTTATGGATGACATGAACTCGCAGCTTTTCTTTCTCTCTCACCGTCATACTGAAGCTTTATCAGGTTTGCAACATGGTATATTAGCATGCATGGTATTTCCTATTCCAGTTTATATAATGTCAGAGAGACGTTCATTGCAAACGTGTAGTTTATGACAGAAACTATGGATGCAGCCATATGCAGCAGAGCCAGGCGCATATATCAACAGAAACTCTGGCCCCCTTCTGTCAATGTTTAATTAATTTACTTGACTATTCATTTATGGCCTCCCACCGAAGTAAAGCTGAAAATGCTGATTGTGTCTTACTACTTTAAAGGATGGCCAAATAACAAGCACAAGTCTGTTGTCTGAAATCATTCACAGTAGCCTTTTGTGCTCCTGTTGAAAGTCGGAGAGAATCAGGGTCTCGTGCAGCTATAATTAACATCTCTTTACCAAACATCAAACATTGACAAAGTCCCTTTTTACTGCAAACTGCTGGCAGAGCAACACCAGGATAATGAATTCAGACATTACCAGAATGTTAATTGCGAACAGCCAATCTCAGTTCTGCATGCAAATGTAACATTTGCATATGACTGGAGAGGAAATATAAAAAGGATCCTTGAAACTATGAGGCTGATTGTTTCATGGGAGATTCCCTCATTTCCGATGGCACACAGGAATACCAGACTCAAGACGTTGGAGACTACTGCACATAAATGCAGGGTAGACTATTGGAATGAAAATGAGCTGCAGATTCATAGCTTTTTCTGGTTCCCAGTTCACACAGTCCTATTGGGGAAGAATTCCACAGCTCATGTTTGATTGACAGCGATGGCTCAGATCATTGCTATTAAACTTACATCTGATCTACTGCACGGCCTAAACCTCTATTTCATGAATTAAAAAAAAAAAAGAAGCTTACAATATGTTTTACAAGTCTGCAAATGTATAGAAGATATCAGCAATAATATTGGAACCAATTCTTGGATCCCACCCAGTCCCGTGAGAATTTGCATACATTTTACAGCGATTTTATATGAAGCAGTATGCTGTGATTTATATGAAAAGGTATGATTTTTAGAAAATGAAAGCATGAGGGTCCATCATAACCCCATCCTAAAACTAACAAGCTCAAGCAGATTGTACAAAAACGTACAGTAAGAATAAGATTGTATGATTCATACAAATTAGCCATTGATTTAGAAAAACATCAAACAATTATGAATTGCCAAGTGTTGCTTGGATCTATATTCTATCACTTTTGAGACCTATCTGAAAATTGAAATACCATTAATGAATTTATAACTCGAATCTAGAATTAACACGTTTTGTTAATGTACCACTGAAACATAGTTATGAAGAAAATGAAGAATAAATTATACAAACTATATTACGTACATTATCAATACATGTAGATAAATGATACATTTATATATGTATATTTTGTGTTTATATTTACAGTGTTTCATGATAAAATTATTAATATATTTTAATTGATAATAAAATACATACATAATAACCTATAATATAGCTTCGTAAGTAATAATAACAAACAATACACAACTATAAACATTGAGATTAAAAACTCAATATAAATATAAGAAAGATAGAATGACAGCTAGATAGAACGAACATACGAATGATACATATAACGTATGAATGATAGAACAAACGATAGAATGATCGAACAATAGATAGAACACTAGATAGATGGAATGAAAGATTGATAGTACGATAGATAGATAGAACGATAGAATGACAGAACGAGGTAGATAGATAGATAGATAGATAGATAGATAGATAGATAGATAGATAGATAGATAGATAGATAGATAGATAGATAGACAGATGAAACCACCTTCCTGGCAGTGCAAAACTAAGCAAGAATTCCAACATACCTAAAGATCTACAAAACAGCACTGTGGTGTTCAATAGACCGTTCCTGTCCTACTGTACCTGAACCCAGCCTACACAGGACTGCAGACTTCAGGACAGGTATTCTCCCACCGAGCTTCAGGAAAGCTGAACTTGCCTTCTGAGCTTCAGTCAGGAAGAGAGTTTCATAATTAGGCACCCAGGGACTACGTTTCCTATATGAGGGGGGAAAATACTATATAGTCACCTTTATTTATATAGCGCTTTTACAATACAGATTGTGTCAAAGCACTTAACAGTATCAAATTGGAGGATAGAGTGTCAGTAATGTATAATGATAAGATTAAACACTCAATTTTCAGTTAAAGGCATTTCATTATTGAATTCAGAGATGTCATTGTCTAGCTCAGTTTAGTTTAAATAGTATCTGTGCAATCAAATCGGCGATAATCGCTAGAAATTAAGTGTCCCCAACTGAGCAAGCCAGAGGCGACAGCGGCAAGGAACCAAAACTCCTCTGAGACATAATGGAGAAAAAAACCTTGGGAGAAACCAGGCTCAGTCGGGGGGCCAGTTCTCCTCTGACCAGACGAAACCCGCAGTTCAAAAGTTTATATTTCTATTTTAATTTTGTTGCAATTTCTAACAATAGTAGTATTATGTAGTTAGGTATTTTATTATATTTTAGTTATTTTGTTATTTTTGGTTGATATATCTGGGGATATATCTCTGGGGGTCATCCGGGCGTCCTGGTCTCCGCCGACGATCAGGGCCGCAGACGTCACCTCCCGGCGCCGACCCACCATCTGATCGGACACGGACCGAGAAACAGACTAGGAAAAAACAGACAAACATTAGCGCAGATGCCATTCAACTTACGATGTAACGAGTACATCGTGTGTTATGGGGAGTGTTCGGTTCCGGTTGATCTAATTAATGCAGCCTAACAATCCTTTAACGGATTTGAATAATAGAAGCGTATTAATGTGTTATGTGTAAGCCAGGCTAAAGAGATGGGTCTTTAATCTAGATTTAAACTGACAGAGTGTGTCTGCCTCCCGAACAGTGTTAGGTAGACTGTTCCAGAGTTTGGGTGCTAAATAGGAAAAGGATCTGCCGCCCGCAGTCGATTTTGATATTCTAGGTATTATCAAGCGGCCAGAGTTTTGAGAACGCATGGCGGACGTGGAGGACTATAATGCGATAAGAGCTCGCTCAAGTACTGAGGAGCTAAACCATTCAGGGCTTTATAAGTAATTAACAAGATTTTAAAATCTATCCGATGCTTGATAGGGAGCCAGTGCAGTGTTGACAGAACCGGGCTAATATGGTCATATTTCCTGGTTCTAGTAAGGACTCTAGCTGCTGCATTTTGGACCAACTGTAGTTTGTTGATCAAGCGTGCAGAACAACCACCCAATAAAGCATTACAATAGTCTAACCTTGAGGTCATAAACGCATGAATTAACATTTCTGCATTTGACGTTGAGAGCATTGGTCGCAATTTAGATATGCTTTTGAGATGAAAAATGCAGTTTTACAGATGCTAGAAACATGGCTTTCAAATGACAGATTGCTATCGAACAGCACACCTAGGTTCCTGACTGATGAAGAAGAATTGACAGAGCAGCCGTCAAGTGTTAGATAATGTTCTAGGTTACATGTGGGGTTTTAGGTCCGATAATTAACACCTCTGTTTTTCAGAATTTAGCAGTAAAAATTACTCGTCATCCAGTTTTTATATCGACTATGCATTCCGTTAGTTTCTCAATTTGGTGTGTTTCACCGGGCCGCGAAGAAATATAGAGCTGAGTATCATCAGCATAACAGTGAAAGCTAACACCATGTCTCCTGATAATATCTCCCAAGGGTAACATATAGAGCGTGAAAAGTAACGGCCCTAGTACTGAGCCTTGAGGTACTCCATACTGCACTTGTGATCGATATGATACCTCTTCATTCACTGCTACGAACTGATGGCGGTCAGATAAGTACGATTTGAACCATGCTAAGGCACTTCCACTAATGCCAACAAAGTTTTGTAGTCTATTCAAAAGAATGTCGTGGTCGATAGTGTCGAACGCAGCGCTAAGATCCAGTAGAACTAATAAAGAGATACAACCACGATCAGATGATAGAAGCAGGTCATTTGTAACTCTAATGAGAGCAGTCTCAGTACTATGATACGATCTAAATCCTGACTGGAATTCCTCACAGATATCATTTTTCTCTAGGAAGGAATATAATTGTGAGGATACTACCTTTTCTAGTATCTTTGACAGAAAAGGGAGATTTGAGATCGGTCTGTAATTAACTAGATCTTTGGGGTCAAGTTGTGGTTTTTAATGAGAGGCTTAATAACAGCCAATTTGAAGGTTTTGGGGACATATCCTAATGACAATGATGAATTAATAATAGCCAAAAGAGGATCTATGACTTCTGGAAGCAGCTCTTTTAGTAGTTTAGATGGAATCGGGTCTAACATACATGTTGTTGGTTTAGATGATTTAACAAGTTTATACAATTCTTCCTCTCCTACAGTAGAGAATGAGTGGAATTGTTCCTCAGGGGTCTATTGTGCGCTATCTGATGCGATACTGTAGTTGACGGCTGCAGGGATACAATTTTATCTCTGATAGTATCGATCTTGGAAGTGAAGTAATTCATAAAGTCATTACTGCTATGCTCTTGGGAAATGCCAACACCTGTTGATGCTTGATTTTTCGTTAATTTAGTTACTGTATTGAATAAATATCGGGGTTATGTTTGTTTTCTTCTAGAAGAGACGAAAAGTAATCAGATCTAGCAGTTTTAATGCTTTTCTGTAGGATAGGGTACTTTCCGCCAAGCTAAACGAAATACCTCTAATTTAGTTTTCCTCCAGCTGCGCTCCATTTTCCGGCTGCTCTCTTTAGGGCGAGTGTGCTCATTATACCACGGTGTTGGACTCTTATCCTTAATCTTCCTTAAGCGTAAAGGAGCAACCGCATCTAAAGTGCTAGAAAAGAGAGAGTCCATAGTTCCTGTTACATCATCAAGTTGTTCTGAGCTATTGGATATGCTGAGGAACTGAGATAAGTCAGGAAGATTATTTATAAAGCAGTCTTTTGTGGTAGAGGTAATGGTTCTACCATATTTGTAACAAGAAGTTGGCTTTACAGCTTTAGCTATATGGAATATACAGGAGACTAGATAATGATCTGAGATATCATCGCTCTGCTGCAAAATTTCAACGCCACTGACATCAATTCCATGTGACAGTATTAAATCTAGAGTATGATTTCGACAATGAGTAGGTCCTGACACGTGTTGTTTAACACCAATTGAGTTTAGAATGTCTATAAATGCTGATCCCAACGAATCTCTGTCATTATCAACATGGATATTAAAATCACCAACGATTAGGACTTTATCTGCAGTCAGCACTAACTCTGATAGAAGATCAGAAAATTCTTTAATAAAGTCTGTATGGTGCCCTGGTGGCCTGTATACAGTAGCCAGTACAAACATCACAGGGATTTATCATTAACACTTGTTTCTTTGGATAACGTTATATGAAGCACCATTACTTGAACGAATTATACTTGAAACCCAACCTCTGAGAGATACTGAAAATATTTCTATAAATTGTAGCAACACCTCCCCCTTTACCTTTTGGACGCGGTTCATGTTTGTAACAGTAATCTTGGGGTGTAGACTCGTTTAAAGTAATGTAATCATCTTGTTTTAGCCAGGTTTCTGTCAGACAAAGCACATCTAGTTTATGGTCAGTGAACATATCATTTACAAAAAGTGCTTTTGAAGAAAGGGATCTAATATTCAATAAGCCAAGCTTTATCATGTGTTTATCTGTATTATATCGTTTTTTATTTGTTGAACATCAATTAAATTGTTACTATTACTTTGGTTTGGATGTTTTCTGTATTTTCTAGTTCGGGGAACAGACACAGTCTCTATAGTGTGATATCTAGGTGAAAAAGTTTCTATGTGCTGAGAGTTAACTGACTTCTGTGACATGAGGCGGCTAGCAGGCGATCGGTTTAGCCAGTCTGTCTGCTTCCTGACCTGGGCTCCAGTTAGTCAAGTACAAACTCTAAGACTATGTGCCATATTTCTAGAGAGAAGAGCGGCACCACCCCAAGAGGGATGAACACCATCTCTTTTCAACAGGTCAGGTCTGCCCCAAAAATTCTTCCAATTGTCTATAAAGCCTATGTTATTTTGCGGGCACCACTTAGACATCCAGCCATTAAGTGACGACAGTCTGCTATGAATCTCATCACCACGGTAAGCAGGAGCGGACCAGAGCATATTACAGTGTCTGACATCGTACTTGCAAGTTCACACACCTCTTTAACATTATTTTTGGTGATCTCCGACTGGCGAAGTCGAACATCATTAGCGCCGACGTGGATAACAATCTTACTGAATTTACGTTTAGCATTAGTCAGCACTTTTAAATTTGCCAAGATGTCAGGCGCTCTGGCTCCCGGTAAACAATGGACTATGGTGGCTGGTGTCTCTATTTTCACGTTCCGTACAATAGAATCGCCAATAACTAGAGCACTTTCATCAGGTTTCTCAGTGGGTGCGTCACCGAGTGGGGAGAACCTGTTTGATGTTCTGATCGGAACGGAAGAGTGGTGTTTTGACCCGCGACTATGCCGCCTTACTGTCACCCAGTTGCCCTGCTGCACGGGCTCAACCGAAACCGAACAATGTACAGGACTCCTTGAGCTAGTCGCATCCAAAGCAGTATCTACAGCCCTCACATTCTTACTGTCCTCAACTAAAGTTTGGATGCGTGTCTCTAGTTCTAAAACCTTCTCTGTCAGCCTAACTATTTCCCTGCATTTATCACATGTGAATCCCTCGCTGCAGACAGAGACAGATAAACTATACATGTGGCAAACAGTGCAAACAACAATAGCAGGAGAAGAAGCCATTACTCACCGTGATTGATGAATGATACCAACTTAACTTACCACTTACCATATATATATATAAATATATTTATAGATAAAGCAGGAGGGCAGTCAATGGACACTTCTGAGCAGGCCAGCTCAATGGCCTCAAAACAGTGAGAATGAGATACCAGGCAAGTTCCTCATTAAGCTCCCAGAGACTGTGGCTGGCAAAGTTATTTGTATTCGTGACTTAGTGAAGGCCCATCTACAGGGCTCCACTGATGGTGCCAAGAGCCATTCAGTGAGTGTAGAAACACCCACTCCACAGGCCTTGAGAGAAAGTGGAGTAGATGCTGCACTAGCCAAAACTGAAAGAATCAGTTACTAAGGACTATCAGGTTCACTTCAGAGATACGGAATCTTATGGAAAACAAAATATTGACATCTTGCATGTGACTTACTTTGAGACAGACTTTAGTGTTAAAATCTTACATTGATCCTCTTTGCAAAATATATTTATTTTATGTAGATGTAACAGACTGACTGTAAAGAGTCCATTCCTTGTTTGGATAAGGACAAGAATGATAATTTATTCTAAGAAAATATAATGTTAACAAAGAAAAATCATTTAATATTTCCTTATATTTTACATATTTTGACTAAAAACAAAATATGTATGGTTTTAAAACAATATCTTGGTTTGGATGTAGTACCATAAAAAACTACACCAACGTTGAAACTGCATTTCAAAAACTGATTCTGCAAACTTGATGTCACTTTTAATGCAAATGATATTAGCATGATTGCTAAAATATTTTTTTAAAGCCATTTTAGCCACTGAATCTTGAGTCAGTGCTGTAGGGGTGTACAGTTTACTCAGAATAACATGCAGAAGCTGCAAAAACATACAGTAAATGGAAACAAATGCACAAGTGTGTTGCCAATTAGCAACGTATCATTGATTGTTTAATATCAACATGCTTTCTGTACAAGAAATGGATGGTTAGCAGTAGAGGAACCATAAATGGTCGATAAATCACCACCACCATCATCCTGCTATTGGTATTGCCACCAGCTCTTGGGACTAATTACAGCGAATATGCAGCAACAACTAACCAAGAGTTCTGTTCTTTTCTTATGAACTCAGCCTTAGGGTGTCTACATATTAGAGTCAACACTGCATCAGAGAACAAAGCAAATCCATTGATTAGAATGGGACAAGGACAAAAAGGTTTGAGAAAATAATCTGAACCAAAGTTAAAACATTTTTAAATCTGCAACACATTTAAAAGTAGGCATCCAATGAGATTAAGCAATGAGAGCCCTATAGAGCCGTGTCCGGTTGTGCTTTTGGAAATCCAATTTTCTGTATCCCAACTTGATTTAAAAGTGACCTGGTTTTTTCCAGTCTCTCAAAATGCATTTTTGCCATTCCTATCCATCAAATGCCCCGTCAAGAGTTTACTCTGATGTGCAGGAGCCCTTAATCATCTGTGCGAAGCCACGCCACACCAAATGAGGTCCCCGAATAATTAAGAACATTAGTCTGTATACGAACAACAAGACCAACTAAATCTGTTCCGCAAACACAGCATTAATCAACAGGAAGCAGGAAGTGAGTTTTAATTCAGACATGCAAAATCAATCACTGAAGAAATCAGAATCGCAAATACGATTAGCCAGGCTTGAGTACTCGGGGACGAAAACAAAAGCAAAATAAAGTGGCACCGCTAAGAACAAGCTCATAGACTTATAGATTTTGCTGAAATCTTAAGCTGCACTCCCACTGTGTCTGAATGAATAATTCTGTTTGAAACAAAGGGTTTTTATGTTAAATGAGTCGTGCAGGCAACTGCTGCAAGCAGATTTTGAGAGTGCAGATTAAGGATATTTGAGAAAACCAGACATTTGTTAAAGAGCTAATTCAGAATTCACTCAACTGTAATTCCGTGCAATACATCAAGTTGCATTGTGCACTTTTAAGTGGGCCTAAATGTGATATGGAAATGTTGAAATCTTATAGCTGGAAGTGAAATAACAGCTTTAACTCATTTGACTGATATTTAGTAAGTTAGTGTTAGCAAAATCAGTGATTTAAATGTATCATACAATACATGTGTAATATTTATTATTATTCATTTTATTGATACTAGGTCAGCTAATATTGTTAGTAAAACTTTATGCAATTCAAAATCTATCAAGACTAACTTTGTTTGATAAATGTATCACGGTTTCTACAAAAGTATTAAGCAGCACAATGGTTTTCAACACTGACGATAATAAGAAATGTTTCTTGTTTCTTAAATCAGCATGATAGAATGATTTCTGAAGGATTATGTGACACTGAGAATTGGAGAAATGGCTACTGAAAATTCAGCTTTCCCATCACACGAATAAATGACTTTTTAAAATATATTCAAATAGAAAACAGTTCTTTTAAAATATAATAATATGTCACAGTTTTCCTCCTTTTTCTGTATTTTTGGTGACCATAAGAGACATGAATTAAGAGTCCATTCCTAAATTTGAAGTTGTACTGGCAGGCCAATTTCAATAAATACTCTTCAACATGTTTTGTGTTCTGAAAGTTACAGTATGTTTTCATAGTACATCAATCTCTTTTACCTCAAAAGATCAAGGGAGACTACAACCCTTTAAAACAAACACTGAAACAAGCTCACCTTTAGCAAACTAATTAAAAGAAAATATTAGTAATTTCATATCGCATTACTCTTAGACGGTCAAATCAGAAAATCAAATTTTCTGATAAAGCTGAGCTGAATTATAAAAGATCTGGACCATGGCCAGTTGGGTGCATTGAGTTTCAAAGTTGGATGTAAAAACAGACACTGGCATCACTGCTCATTGTAAGTCAAGTAGCACTGATCATAGGGCAAATAGAGAGATAAAGTAGTCTTGACCCTCACCTTTCAGCAACACCCACATCTCTACATGACATCGTGAGCAGGGTCGATGAGGGTGAGCAAATTTAGACAGCTAATAAATCAAACCAACCTCCCCCTTCCAAAAAAATGGAGGGTGAGGAGAGCAAAAAGGGATTTCATCATTACAGCCCAGATCGATCCTACTGAACCCAAAGTCCTGAGAGCAGCACTTTGCTAACATGCTATGCTAAGCATAGAGGAACCACAGCCTCGTAGCCAAGAGCCAATTCATTCATTCACTCTCAACGCTTTCATCAGAACCTCTTCCCCTCCCAATCGGAAAGCACAACATGTCTTATGATCAGCACTCTGCAGTAATTACTGTAATGAAATGTGTATACAACGAGTACTATTAAATGTTACGGAGGCAGAGTTTGACCGATATTCAGGCTGACTGCACTGTGCCGTCACCGCAAACCACTCCCCTCGGTCACTGTGGCTCACTAACACCCTTCACAGTGACCGCCAAATATGACTGCCACAGAAACTGGGACGCAGCATGCCACATATTCAAACTGCACAGGAGAGGGGGATCTAGGGATGTGGAACAGAGGGAACGATATCGACATGGGCCCATTTCGAATGCTACCCTCCATCTATCTACCCCTCCACCCCCTCCAGATTATGCTTGTTACCAGTTACCCACAACCAGGTCACCAAACACAACCACACTCATATTCTCAAACACACACACACAGTCTCCAGAGCTCATCTATAACCTGGAAACATTGGAGTTATTTTTACACTACATATTTTTTTATTCCAACTATATATTTATATAAATAACAGCTTTCCTTTAAGCAACAATACACTGTATACATATATTATGTTACGAGTGTCAAACACAATTGCATTCCACACAATATGCAAATTGTATATCCTTAAAAAATAAAACGGAAACATATTACAAAATAAATTGGGTTTCTATAGGCAACACAAACTCAAAACGATTTCAAGTACCACCAGAATACTACTTATCAACCCAGAAGCACATCGCTGATCTAAATCACCCTGTTTATTTTAAATCAATGTTAAAAACATACAATCAAAACAATATTCAAATGCATGCATGACATTTTTTGTTACTGCGGTCATTGCAGTCAGGCTAATGTATTCATTTTGTGGTGCTTACAGTAATATTGGGATTGTCAATTGATTAAAAATTTTAATCAAATTAATTACTTGATATGCTGATTGTTTAATCACTTGAATCGCAATTAGCTGCATATTGAATATCTGAAGAAAAGCTGCCAAATTAACATCTCTTATTATAGAATTTATGTACAAGTCAAGGGGCATAATTAAAAGCATTCATTTTATAATTTGTTATTTTTTAAAGATTTATTAATGATTGTGAAGCACATTAAATTAACAACCCAAATTAATACCACTACTTATTAGGGGAGGAAAAAAAAAAAAAAAAAAACACTTGAAGGCTTTCAACTGTGATGGTATCTCTGTGAAGGAGGAAATATTTGATCACAAATCCCCTGAGAGAGCCTTGCTGTTTTACAATTTCATATGACACTGAAAAGAACATTTTTAGCTAGTTTATTTTCCCAATAAACATTGTGTTGGGTTAAAAAAATAATAAAATCTTTAATTTTAGGTACTAAAATATATCTATTTTTTTCCATGTACGGCTAGCTCTCTCAGTACTTCAAATTGAGGGCAATTACAACAAAGTTTATTTAATCACAAATAAGCCAGAGTGAAGAAATGATGAAATAATTGATCATAAAATGCTATTTTTAAATGTGTTATAAACAAGCCCTAACAGAACTAGCACAATATGAAAGCAATTCATTCATATTTTTACACCAGTTTTGTGTTATTGCAGATAGAATGAATTGATAACATAGCAAATATTGCTTACTCTAAAAGATAAATGGCAGATTAGTAGTAGTCAGGCAGGAAGGAAAATGCAATCGTCCCGTACATTCATTAGCAATACCTCTCTGTTTAAGTCTCTTCAGCAAGTGTAGCTTTCCTGCCTTGTTGCTTTGCTGTATGGTAGGCGTTTGACACCTCCAATAAACTCAGCAGCTCGCTGTGAAGTGGAGCGAATCGTAGAAAAATCACATGCTCCATCCTGACCTTTCCATGCATACGACCTCTATAATGATATTAGCACTGGGATCTGCACCATGGACATCAATAACCTACACTGGTGAGTTGTTAAATAGGGGGGTCAAAGCATTGGCCATACACCCAGACTAGGGTAATTCATACAGCTCCCTGGTGTGCAAAAGCTCCATGGTGCTTCAGCCAACAGTGCTATGACTCTTCATCTAACTCTGTAACAGATGATAAGACACCGTCCAAAAGTACCATTCTGTGCTTTTGGCAGCTCTACTCGGCAACCATAACAAATGAAGGCGAAAGTGCTTCCCATCACCAGTTCTGGACTAAAAGGTGCAGTTTAAAGTGTTTCGGTCTGGTGCAGAGGATTTAAAAATGTCACTTCCTCTGGAGGCTATGATGGAGATGGGAAGTGCTGGACAGTGTTATGAAAAGTGATTTGGTTGGACGGATGAATAAAGTCAGCACTTGACCGTACAACTGTATAAATTTATACTCCATGTCCAAACAGTTCATATTTGTGGTGGATGAGCATGGAGTGGGAATGTAAGGTCTGGCTAACATGTGTGTGCTGATGTGAGCAGCAGTGGTCCTGACTGATCTCAGCTGGGCTCCTGAGGTGTTAAGACCCCTGAGAGAGCTGTCTCTTGTGTGATGTCACCTAGCTCCGCTGCTCATTCTCCAGATGACAGAAGCACAGAAGGCCAGTTCAGTGGTCTAAAGCCTCTTCATATAAAACCACTGGAGAAAAATGCGAGTGCGAGTTCGCTTGGGGACATATGTGCAGTTTTATTTGCTTAGAATTTGTGAATTATAAATGCTTCTGCATGAAAGTAAAAACATAACAGATTAGCACTTTAATTACTACTAAGACTCAAATGAGCAAATGTTTGTAGACAGGAACAATAGTATAACATTTTAAAAACTCATTAAAAAAGTTTTGCACAAAGAAAATGGACTGTTGAAAATGTGTTTCAAATCATGTACACTCACATAACATGAAAAAAATCCTAATTAAAGCTGATTCGATTTATATGGAACTGGTTGCCTCATGGGGGCAGATATTTTTAGATCACATGACCAGCCCAATACTACTTAAAACTGTTATACAATAATATATCAGTAAACTATTACTAGACACTTTTGTGGGTGGAATAAATGGAAAATAATGGCATCAGTAACTGAAAACATTAGCTTGTGCAATAATACATCCACACTGATAGGTGTCAGTACCTATTTTAGTTTATATTTGATTTGACCCTTGATGTAACTAAATGATGCACATTTTAAGTTACCTGAGAAAACTGTGTTACTAAGAAATTCTACGTTCTAAATTATGGAAATGCCATTTACCACATACACTGAGGCAGGGAAATATGAAATTCTCTCGTTCAAGGTTTGTAATTTTAGCACACATCTCTACCTTATTTCTTTCCTTACCTTACCCACTTAAGCTCCTTCATTGTCTCACCAAACCACACTCTTCTCAATAAGCTTTTTCTGCTTCTTTCTCACTAGTCTGTGCTTTTCTGGTGTCCCTTAAGACTGGCCAGCTAATGCAAGCAGAGTCAGCATTTGCACAAAGATGGTGTCACACCAGTGATCCTTGATAGCTTGCTATAGCTTCATTCCTGTCTTCATTTGCTTGTCTGTTTTCATCTGCAGTACTCAAATGAAAGTATGAAGATGCATTCTTAATGCAAATGTACTTTACACAACTGTAATTCCAAGAAGCATCTCTTACATTCCATAGTTCTCAAATTAAAATTTTAAATGATGCCATTGAAACATCAGTAGGCAACATACTACAGAAAGGCTGTGAGAGGAAGAAGAATGTCAGAAGGATAGGAAAAATGAGAGCAAAAGAGATTAGCAATGAAAATGCGAAGAAAGAATTGGAAAGAGTATGTCCGCAAGACAGCGTGAAAGGAAAGTTTAGAAAGAGGTGAAGGAGAAATAAAATAATGAGGATAGAAAGAAAGGAGGTAAGTGGAGACAAAAAGAGTCAAAGAATGAGAAGTAAAAAAAAAAAAAAAAAAAAAAGTGAAAAGTGAATCAGGAAGACTTGGAGAGTGTATTGGTTTGTGAGCGTCTGAGAGAGAGAGGCAATACACTCGGCGAGGAGGGGGAGAATGTGTTAATACACAAGAACACTGCATCAAACCAATGCACTGCTCTGAGCGGGATGCGTCAGCAGTACATTCACGTTTCCACTGAAGGACAAAAGGAGGAGAAAGACTCTGCCGCCTGCAACCCAGTCACACAGAGAGAAATACAGAGAGGAGGGTGAGCGCTGGAGGTGAGGTCCGCTGCTCTTGCCACTGTCGCCGTTGACGGTCTACTCTGTCGCGCGTGTGCGCGAGCTTGTTTGCGCGTCTCTCTCTCTCTCTCCCTCGCGTGCTTTTCTGCTGCCCACCTCCCACTGCAGAGCCGCTGTCAACCCGCAGCCTCACAGCCAGAGCAGGCGAACTGCCACAACTTACTACCTCAAGACAAGGGAAAATAAAGGAATACCGCAGGATCCACAAGGGGTGGGGGGGAGGAAGGGCAAACTACGGAATCCTCTGCAAGGTATCTCTCTGAAATTAGCCACACGTCACACGGCGGCATCAATCCTTTTTTTTTTTTTTTTTCTGACACTGAGAAGAAGGAGAGAGAGGAAGCCAGACAGAGAAAGAGTGAGAGAGAGAGAGCACGAGGAGCAACGATCGGCGGATAGGGAGAGAGCTTCACCACTGCTGCGCTGCTGTTGCTGCTGCTCCCCCCGTCCTCCTTCCCCCCTCCCCCCTTCTGCTCCCGCAACACCACCCCCGAGCCCCCCTCTGGAGAAATTGATGGATTATTGCTAACTGTGCACGCGGCAGTCCGCAGCTGCTACAGCGACAGACAGGAGAGCGGAGTGAGTTAAAAAAGCAAGACGGAATGACCGCAGTGTACGTTTGTTAGCCTTTTTGGATTCATCAATGCACGGCTAATCAGCTGAACAAGTGTCGTGGGGGGTGGACGATGGCAAACTAAAAAAAAAAAAAGGCTTAGTCTACTGCTAAGGGGAAAGGCAAATCTGAGAAGACTTTGGGATATTTTCCCTCTTCTGTTTTCTCCTTTTTCTCTTTTTATATTTTTCTTAGCTTAATGTGCATGTACTTCGGCAATGGAGTCTTGTGAAAATTGTTCAGTGGTATTCAGCGTCGCCTTCCAAGGACAATCAATGGGGGAGCTGAGAGGAGATCTTTTCCAAGCTGACTGGATCTGTGCACCTGCTTAGCTGACTGGGCCTTACCTCTTGAACCAGTTTCACTGAATGCCGCTTCTCTCTGGAATTAATAGTGGCCATTTTGTCAAATCAGTTCACGATCCACTTTACTTTTGTAGGAGAAATAGCTGAAAATGCTGTGCAGTGATCTTAGTGGGGAACATGCGTGAATGGGGCTGGGGTTTTTCTTCAAAATAAAGGATTATTCTAAGGACAACTCTGAGCTAATGAGGTAGGTGCCTTCTATTTCAACATATTTATTCTGTAGGTCAGCTTTTTCCCTTCTCCACTCATCTTTTCTCTGCCCCCCATCCCCATCCCTCCTTCTCTTTCCCTCTCTGTGTTTAACGCAGCACCATCCTGCACTGTCGATGGCAAACAGATGCAGAGTCTTGCTCAAACCAGGGTAGGGCCACTGTTCTCCGTACCCCAGCCGAATCCCCACGCGATGTTGAATTATGAACGCGCCACATCATGAGTCTCTTGTGGCAGGTAACTGTGCACCGTGCCTGGAATGCAGCCCTGCTCTGTGCAGTCTACCTCATGGTGCGATCGTGGAGTGTGTGCGCCACCCCCTCCGGACCACTGACCTGCCCTGGTGTTTGCTCCTGTGGTAACCAGTTCGTTAAGGTGGTGTGCACCAGGCGCAGCCTGGTTCGAGTGCCCCCAGGCATTCCTGCCACCACACGGCATTTAAACCTGATGGAGAACAGCATAGAGACAATTGAAGCTGGCACCTTTCAACACCTTCGTCACCTGGAGGTGCTACAACTGGGTAGGAACTCTATTCGGCAGATCGAGGTGGGGGCCTTCAGTGGCCTCAACAGCCTCAACACACTGGAGCTGTTCGACAACCGATTGACAGTGATCCCAAGTGGCGCTTTTGAGTACTTGTCTAAACTGCGGGAATTATGGCTCAGGAACAACCCTATCGAAAGCATACCTTCCTACGCATTCAACCGCGTTCCCTCTCTAATGCGTCTGGATCTGGGAGAGTCAAAGAAGTTGGAGTATATTTCTGAGGGAGCTTTTGAGGGATTATACAACTTGAAATACTTAAACCTTGGAATGTGTAACCTGCGGGAGATGCCAGTCCTGACCCCTTTGGTAGGGCTGGAGGAGCTAGAGATGTCTGAGAACTACTTCCCAGAGATAAAACCTGGGTCCTTCAGGGGTTTGAAATCCCTGAAAAAGCTGTGGATTATGAACTCTCGGATCACCACCATAGAGAGAAATGCGTTTGATGATGTCACAGCCTTGGTTGAGCTCAACCTGGCTCATAATAACCTTAGCTCTTTGCCCCATGACCTTTTCGCGCCCTTGAGTTACCTGGTGGAACTCCATTTGCACCACAACCCCTGGCGGTGTGACTGTGATGTCGTGTGGCTGGCCTGGTGGCTGAGGGAGTACATTCCCACTAATTCCACCTGCTGTGGACGCTGCCACACCCCTGCTTACCTGCGCGGACGCTACCTGGTGGAGGTGGACCAGAGCACTTTCCAGTGCTCTGCACCTTTCATCCTGGACGCCCCAAGGGATCTTAACATCTCCGCTGAACGTGTAGCTGAGCTAAAATGTCGCACAGCCCCCATGTCGTCAGTTAGGTGGCTCCTGCCTAATGGAACAGTTTTGACCCATGGCTCTAATCACCCACGGATATCAGTGCTCAATGACGGGACGCTAAACTTCTCCAATGTGCTGCCAGCAGATACAGGTGTGTACACCTGCATGGTCACCAACATGGCTGGCAACTCCAATGCTTCAGCCTACCTGAATGTGACTGCAGCTGAACTCAACACTTCTAACCTGAGTTACTTCACCACGGTGACAGTGGAGGAAGTGGAGCCCACCTCACAGGAAGTGATCAAGCCAAAGACGGTAACCGCCTCCCCCTCCGTCTTTCAGCCTGTTTTTATCTCTACGCCGACCGTTTTACTTCAAACTCCTCGACAGGTCTCGGTGCCGACTGTACGCGGAACGACGCGCCCACCTGCCAGTCTTGACGAGGTCATGAAGACAACCAAGATCATCATTGGCTGCTTTGTGGCAGTCACCCTGCTTGCTGCCGTTATGCTCATAGCTTTCTACAAGCTGCGTAAACGGCACCAGCATAGGAGCACGGTGGCAGCTGTTAGCACTATAGAGGGCGTTCCGGTGGATGAGAATGTTCCTACCACCCGTGCAGGGACAAGTATACCATGTGAAAGTGGAATGATGTTACCAAGCCTGGGAGATCACAACAACACCTACAAACCCAGCTGCAGCTCCTTCAGACCAGCGCACTCTGCTACCTGGGCAGAGAACAACATCGGTAACTCCCTGCAACGTCCCCGCCCCACAACCATCAGCACCATCCCTGAACCCTACCTGATCAAAACTCACACAAAGGAGAAGGTACAGGAAACACAGATATAACATTCCTACTGCCTTCTCCTGCTCTGTCTTTTATTCGGTTCATCATGAAAACATGCAATAGAATGCACAACAGAAAAGACAGCAATTACTTTTGTACCCAGTGCAAAAATGAGACTGGTTTTCTTGTACATGCTTATACATAAATATATTAATATAAATATATAAATTAATCCACTATGGGATGATACAAGAAACAGATTATATAAAAGTGAAAATGAATTTAAACTATTTTCTAACTTGTAACTCCTATTTAAGATGGGACAATGTGATGATGCTGATACGACATTGCAAACGAAGACAGATTTGTTTGAAAAGGGGCAACCTGTGATTTTTAGACCATGCTGTATATGATGCAGTAAAGTCCCATTTATACAGAGAACTTTCTAAGTAACTGTCCACTGATTGATCTTTAAAGGCTTATCTTCTAAAAGCACCAAGAATTTGTATTGTGCCAAATGTTATACTTGCAATAAATGAGACTGGCTTAAGAGATAGGAGACAAAACATTGCAAAACACAGAATGGACACCAAGAGAGAATGGAGCAGCTGGATTTACAGAGTCTGCTGTTCTGCAGCTCTCAGCCAAATGGTTTTTTGGGCTGCGCCATAGTTTTGCAGCAAGCGTTTAACAGTACGTTTCCAGAACAGACATCCTGCTTGCTTTTTGAGTTTAACCTTCTGACTATTACTCTGATGTTCCTCTTGGTTTTTTGACAAATCGAATTGACTATCCTGTGGTTTTTCCATCCAGTTTCATGAGTTGGATTTCGATTGCTTTTTTTCTTGTTTCTTTCAGATCCTGTACTGAGTTAATTATGATTTGAGTGGCTTTTAGGGCTAATTTAGTAAACGCATTACAACAGTTGCCTCAGATTAGTAGCGCAAGGGCTCAACTGGATGTTAGTTTGAGAGACTTACGAGACGGTTGCAGTGACTGGATGGTTTGCTGCAGGTTCACATTAACATGGTTTCACATTTTCTTTATTGAGAAAGGGATTCAAATGAATGTGTGAATTATGGACTTTCCTTTATTGAGATCGTTCCAACAGCAATTTTCTTTGTCCTTATTTTGAGCAGCACTATTTTTATGAGGAGTCTACAGAGGTTACAACAATAAAAAAGAAAACATTTGGTTTGTATTTCTCTAAACTAAACTCCTTCCTTTTGTCTTTTTTTCAACTGCAGGGAATTTACTTAATTATGCAATTCTGATAACCATATAAGAGGTTATAGAAAGCAGCCAACTTTTCTGTCTCTGAAAATTGATTTCACTGATACAGTGAATTACACTGCAATGACCTGTCACATGGTCAAATATCTGGCTACAGGAATGTGGTGACATCCTAATTCTGAATAGATATGTGATGGGCTTGTGCACACACACACAGACACACAAACACACAAACTCATCAGCCTTGTTTCCTGATGTAGTGCTTAATGATGGAATGTTATTTGAAACATGATCTCTGCTCATTTATAGTAAAGTTACGATGTGCCTCGTTCAAAGCTCAGGAATTAGTGTGCTTCATTTGAAGCATATGTTAAGAGGGTTGAGTGCAGCATTTAATACAATCCTTTATTGATCTGCTTAACCTGCGACATCCACCAAATTAGAGGCTGAGAGAGAGAGAGAGTTGGAAGAGAGGCATTTAAGGGTTAGGATTTAGGTTGTTTTCTGATGGAACATTCAACCTTCACGAGGGCTTGTATAATTCTAAATAAATGTACAAATTTATTTACAATTCCTAAAAAAAGAAAATATAATTTTCAGTATAATTTTCCTTAATGTCAGCAGCTTTATTCTGGCAAGAGGTTGCATTGAAATGTTAAAGAGATTATTTTTTACCACAACATTCATCATAAACTCAGCATGTGTCGAATATATTGCAACAGATAATTAAGCTATTTTCTCTTGGTGTCATGCATAGTAGGAGAATTTTTAGGCTTCAATGGACACTAATGTGCCATTATGCTGTACATTTTTAGCAAGGGGGGAAGAGTATGGGGCAAGCTGTAATCAGGGGCAAGGGCATCTGCAGATCTGTGGTTGCAGTAACCCTTCCTTTACCTCCCTCACACACAGCAATTTACTGCCCTCGGAGAACAGAGCCAGGTCAGAGCAAACACCCACCACCAAAGCTCTGCAATGATACACACGCAAAAACACCCATAGACCATTACATGTCCTTATGTTTTTACATTATTCAGAGGAAAGAGGCTTTATAGCACACTGCGGTGTTGTATCTGTGGATGATGAGGCTTGTAAATTTAATCTTTAATGCCTGTAGGACTCGTTCTGAGTTGGTTGATGTGACATGGCTTTTTATGGCTTGGTTATATGGCAAAAATGGCAATCTTTTTTTTTTTTTCATGATAATGCCAGGATCAAGATCAACTGAATTTTATTTAAAGAGGCAAATGAGCCTTATAAAGCTGTTGATGTTGAAGCTAGGAGTTTCCTGCCTTTTCCAAATCATTCCAACTAACGTAAAACCACATTTTCTCAATTCAGGTCTAGACTTCAAAACAATGCAGTATCTGATCTTTAATGGGAATAGCATGTGCCATCCGAGCAACAACAGCCTTTCGCCATTAGGCTTATCACTTTCTTCCTTTTTTTCCTCATCTTTTTTATTACGCTAATTGACATTATTGACTTCCTGCGTCAACACTAGCACAGTGTGAGACCCACTATGGAGGAAGGCTCATTTTTGATGGATTCTCCATGGGAGACTTATCAGTCGCACAATTATCCTGACAGATTTGAGGATCGCATTTTCTCCTCACCCTCCTCCTTCTGCTGACTGATACGTTAGCTTTCTGTAGACTGATAGATAGAGATGAGGAGGGAGACGGACCTTAGAGAAGAGAGCTCACCAGATTCTTATCAGTTAATGAAGTGTCTGTGTTGGGCTGGGCTTTTCTTTCAATGGTTCTGGGCTCTGACGGTCATCTTGGCCACGAGTGAGTGGCGTGCTGGTTTGGCATTATTACAGTGGTGAGGCCTCTACTAGGTTATAAAGATTAGCTCTCATGATTTGGCAGTAGAAGAAAAAGGGGTGAATAATATGCCAGAGTGCTTTGCTCCAACTATAGTTCGAATCAATTGCAAGTTTGACTAGATAATAGTGTCGAGATTTCTAAAAGTAAAAATCCTGGGGTGGGGGGAAAACATTTTTGAGAACTGTCAAATTGCTTTTTTTAAAACTATAAAATAAAGTGCTATTGCAATGGACGAGGCCAAACTCATAATTTGTATTACTCTGAATGAGTCTCAGCACTATTAAATCTATTAAACTAGACGATACATTTTAAAAAGCGATTCCGTTTGATGCAACAGCAAGACACACTTCTGAAATGTGCAGGAGTCAAACACTTTAGAATAAGGTTTGCTGTAATAATTTGTTATTGCGTTATGCATTAGGGTATCATTAATAAACACTGTAAAAGTTGATTGTTCATCTACATTAATAAATATTTTAACATGTAAAAAATAATGATAGCATTTAATTAGTTATTAGATAATGCATTTAGGGATTATTAATAAACAGTGTAAAAGTTGATTGTTCATATACATTCATATTAATAACAAAAAAAACATTTTAACATAAAAAATAATTAGGTTCAATTTGTTATTAGGTAATGCATTAGGCATCATAAACACTGTAAAAGTTTATTGTTTATATATATATATATATATTCAACTAAAACTCATATATAAGAAACAAACTGACAGTTCTCAAAAAACAGAAGCAGCAGCAGGTTTAACCTAATGCCTACATTTCTTTATTTTGATATAGCAGATCAAATAATTTATGCTTCATCCTATTCAAATGCATTAAGCTGAGGATCGGATTTTTTATTTACACAGTCTATGCGATCAGTCAAGCATGCTCTAATTGGGCTTGTACTACAAGTTATTGTGTCATTCTCAAACAAAGACATGCTCCCTTCTTGGCATTCTAAGAAAGAGAGGTTTCATTAAGCACGACATCCGATCAAAATAAACACAGAAAGGGTGTAGGATGTACAGTAAGCTGGTAGCACTCCGGTTATCTGGGATCAAGCAACTCATTAAGTAGATTCCAGATAAACAATGTGGTCTTTATAAATTGTTTTGAACTAAATGGCAAGTAACCATTTAGAATTTGTTATTTTCACATATTTTGCTCGACCCCCGTGCAAGAAAACAAAAGGCTGAGGCACAGAGAATGTTGCACGGGAAATATCACCATCGACCCATCAGATAAAGAAAATGCAGGGCCGTATCTCTGTGCCCCAGGAACATCCAGACAGCAGACAGATGCCCACCGAGAGTTTAATCATATATCTGTAACACAGTTTTTTTTCTGTTGAGGGATGTAACAACATTGTTCTGCTTTCATTCTGAAGTGATAACTGGAATGAGCTGCCTTCCTACATTTTTAAAGACAATCTGACAGCTAGAATTTCCTCCTATCGATTTCTGTTTGAGGACAGGCAGAGCCATAATGGATGGATGTGGCGATGCTCCCTGACAGACCGACAAATTAAAAGCCTGTCTGATTCCATTTAGGAGAAAATGAAACATGTTTAATTTAGCGCGATTTGGTTGTGTCCGCTAGATGCTTTTAACAGCGTCGTCGCTTCACAAGATGGTACGTTTTACAGAACCAGCCACCTAAGATCAAGGTACGAGATTTGACGGCCGCCAGAAAGAACGCGAGTGTGCGCGTGTGGGTGTTGCATTGGTGGCATGACTCAAACCGGGAAGGGATGAGGAGTGTTTATTCAGGGGTACCAGCCTCTGCAGCCTCCTACGTGATTATGTTGCCTGGAAATACAGAACTTGTTTGCTTGTTTACTTAAAGTCCAATCCTCTCGTTGTTTATGAAGCTTTTAGGACAAAAACAAACGGCTAAGTGACGAAATGCAAACCAGTGGAGGATAAACATCCACAAGGCAGAGGAAAACCACACCAATAAATTCCCGGAATTTTTCACAAGAACATACTAACATACCATAACTCCATCTGACAAGGCTTTATGAAATATAGATGAAAAGAGAGGGATTTTTCAAGGTCCTCTCAAGGTTTCCAGTTGTGATACATTTGAGGAGTTATGAAGGAGTGCCACCTTCGAGGTTGGCGTCTCCTCTGCTCAAACATTTCAACTTGCACAATTCACAGCAGTCTGCTGGATGACAAGTGTGCATGTGGGTTTTATGTTTGATCCAAAGTGACTACATGTGTTTAATAAGAATCATGTGAAAGTGATAAAATGCTTACTCGACCGTTTGCTGCTGAGGAATCATATTGCTCCTATATACACATCAAGCCCATGTGACACTTCAGACATAGACTAGTTGTAGCCATAATGGGTTAGGAGTTTCATTTGACCTGCTCTAACCTGCTGTCATTCAAGATGCAAGCAATGGAAAAGCAATGGAAAAGCATTCATGAAGCGAGAGTCCTCCAGATATGGATAAAACTTCCATTGTTTTTCCATCTTAAATCTCAAACTTTATAAGTTTAATATTAATAATATTATTTTAATATGTAATATTACATATGTAGGTATATTATTTATTATTAGTAGTTCATTAAAATATATAGCAGAAACAAACAGTTTCTATCCATCTGGATTTAAAAATGTTGAAATGTCATTTTAATTTGACACACTCAAATTCAAATATTGCAGTCCTTTTCTTAACTTCAAATTTATTTATATATTTTATTTATTTCTTTTTTTTTTCTGGGTAAAATGTGCAGATGGCTAAGAGATGCATAACAAAAGTTCTTTTCGCAACATCTTGATCTACAAAGTTTTTTGATTTTGTCTTTTTCTGGAAGCCACAAAAGCCATTCCAAGCTTCTTTTTTATTTTTTTAATCATAATCATCCTGGTTGCTCAAAAAGCTTTACAAATTGTGCTTTGATTAAGACAAATCAAATAATAACTCTAATATAAAATACCAGACATCATTTAGCTAGTTTGCTATCCAAGATTTATTTTAAGAAATTAAACACTTGCCTAAGCACTTTATTGACTTAAAAGGCTCTCATATTGTCACTTTCGTTACATGTGGGTTGTTATCAACATTGACAGCTTGGTATCTATTATCACAAAATACAAAAATGAATTTGTGCAATAGTGCTTGATTCTTAAATGTCTGTGCTTTCAAATATAGTGGTAGAGATTAAATTATTTGTGGTCTATGAACAGATTTATTTAATCAAATTTAGTACAGGATAGCTACTCCTACAAAATGTGTCACATTTTCAATAAACAATCATAGAAGGTGATACTGTGATTCCACACTCAAATGCTGTGGGCGTTAATGACATACACAACAGAAGAATTAATTAACGTGAGAACTATTAGAATTGTATCAGGGGGAATTCAACGTATCAGTGGGAAACATTCATTAAATAATGGAACATCTGTGGTCTGCAATTAACTGTACATGCACTGTATATTTCTGTATCAATGGCTGTCATTCTAATATTCTAATGCAATGGCTGAATTTTTTTTTTTTTTTTTTTACAAGACCTGATTACAATCAGCTCTCATGCATCAACTTCATCATCTAGCAGCCTTCCATTTTTCCTTATTCCTTCACTCTCTCCTTAGAACATCAAAGGAATGCAAAAGCACCAAAAGAAGTTCATATGTCTTCAGTGCTTATTTCAAGTTTTCAGAAGTCATTCAACATAGGTTCACATAAAAACAGACTGTATTATAAGTCATAATTACAATGACAATCTTCACTTCTGCAATTGAGTTTGATTTGCATTAATTTTACAATACAACTTAATTTTCAGTTTTCTGACACGACTTTATAGATAACCTCCCCACAACTCCCAAACCTCAGAACATAACATGTTATAAATTCTACATCTGAGATAAATTCCAAGAGATATGGAAGGGATAGAGTGAAAATCTGAAGCTAAACATGAAATATGAGGGAGAATCCAACCCCTGCCCTGCACCAAGGCCAGGGATTCAGTGTTTGCTCAACATGTCACAGTTCTTACCGCTTTCAACATAGCAGAGATCCTGAGTCAGATCTCTTGAGGACCCATCTAACTAATTCATGTACACTGCACACATCTCATCTCAGGGCTTATCACAAAGCAGTTTAGATAAATTATACATATCAAAGCAGACAAAAAGCACCAGCATCATCTTTAAATCCCAGAAAAGTGGAAAAACTTAAGTAGGTTTTATCAAAGCATTGCATCATTTTACTGTGGCAAAACATTGAAATATTATCCTGTCAGAAGCACTGCTTAGCAGCTGCTCACATGCTCCAATGCATAGCCTACAGAATGGAGTACTAGCATACTGCTTACAGTGTCGTATACACTATATGTAACCTACTGTTTTATGTAATTCTATATGAAATGACCTCAAGTGGCATTCGTTTATAATACTGGAAGTAAAAACATGTTCTGGTCCAGTTTTTGTAAGAATGTCCCACCTTTTGGCATTCAGAATCAAATAAAATTAAATCAAATAATTGTAAAATAAATAAATAAATAAGATATCAAAGCAAATAAATCAAAGAGCTAAATATTTCACTCAGTAATGGAAATGTACTTATCCTCAGGCCATCCAATATGTAGATGAGTTTGTTTCTTCATTGGAAAATATTTAGAGAAATTACATCATTTGCTCAATAATGGATCCTCTGAAGTGAATGCTTTGGACTGATTTTGCTCATAAACAGTACTTAATCTGCACAGATTTCTCTCCTGATTCAGACAAGACAACTTTTTCACTGGAGAAAGCAATATTATGGATAGAGGACTCGTATTTCAGCTAGAAGCAACAATTTGAAGTTAAAAACATCTTCATGATGGAATTGTTTATTACAAATATGCAGCTTTTCACTTCACAAGAAAATTGTATTGTGGATGATCGTGATGCTTTTATCAGCTGTTTGAACTCTCATTCTGACGGCACCCATTCACTGCAGAGGATCCATTGGTGAGCAAGTGATATAACGTTAAATTTCTCTAAATCTGCTCCAAAGCTTATCTACTTCTTGAAATTATAAACTGATTGAAAATGAATTAAGATGAAATTGGTGACTGAGTAGAAGATGGATGAATTGGAACGAGATATTCAGAAAGAATCAGAGCAGCTGGGTGGTCATAAAAATGGAAATATGGAGCGAATATAGCAGCTCTCAGGGCAAAAACAGTGTGGCTGACACTCACAACAGAGCACAAATCAAAAGGCCAATACACATCACTGTTATATGGATGACACATGTACTCTATTGATTTGCTCTCTCTCTCTGTGTGTGTGTGTGTGTTAAAATGTGAGGGTTTTTTTCTCTTTAAAGTGTTACACTCACCACGTCGTTCAAATTATGCTTTACTCTCTACATACAGTGTTAAGGTGAGCTGCTTTTGTGAATGTCATCAGATCAATAAAAAAAATCATCTGGGGAAAAAGAGAGAGCAAAGGAAATGGGTGGAAAAAAGGTAGAAAAGATTGATTAAAACAGAAAGATAGAAATCAAAAAGGGGGAATCCATTTTACCCTACAGCTTTTAGAATTCAAACACCGCTTTCTTCGCCTCATACTAATCTCACCACTGCAAAGGGGAATAAGCCTCATAAACTGCTGGCTGCAAGAAAGCAGGATTGCAGAGCAAAGGATATTAAAATCCCAAAAGTGCCTTTTCTTTTGTTGAGTAGAGGGGATTGAAACAGTGAACCTGACAAACTCATTTAGCTTAATCCTCACATTTGGGGCCCCGGGAGAGTAACACTACCGCACCCACAGAGGCCACGGCGGTGCACACAACACGTTCGAAAACTGACTGAATCAACATGACCTCCTTAGACGGGTGTTTGTTTTCCTCGACGCAACCGATTTTTATGTTTGTGTGGGAGTGAATGTATTTTATGTGTGTGAGACAGTACGGGAGACTATGCTGTCTAAACTGATCCAGCAAAACATGTCCATTTTTATTATTTACTTGTTAAAATTTTCAATAAATCTTTTTTATTTTTGTCTATCATTTCATAAAGTCAGATTACGCTCGTTTGCACACATGCACTCTCACACTCCAGTAACTTCATTAACCACTTCTCTAAAACAGATCTAATTATCATCTAGGTGAATACCGCATATATCAGCGAAATGATTGAAGCCGCTGAATTGCAGCCATCCAATCTCGAAGCGAACGGCAGTTTCCGAGCGACGCCGTTCTCCGTAGCTTCATTAACAGGCGTATAACGCTACTTCCATGTCTCCTCAAGGCAATGTCCCATGCTAAGGTTGTATTTGCAATTAGCCCTGATCCCTTTGGGAACTTCAGCAGCGGAGGCCTCAATGACATTCACCACGGCAACGAGCTGTCCTTTATGGCTGGGTTAATTAAGCCCCGGACAGCCTGACTTCCTCATGAACTCTGCCATATTGTATATCAAGACTAGAGATGTATATAGCAGCGTATTTCAGATATACCAGGTTCATTTAACCAAGACCTGTGGAATATTAAGTAACCCAATAAACTGTTGTTGGGTTTTTGTGTGTGTGTTTGTGTCATTGTGTTTTAATTCTGTTGACACAGTGTGAAAATAACTCAACATTCTAAATCCAACAGCCAAATTTAGAATGTTGTTATTTATTGGGTCAGTGTGAAACAGCCTGAACAGTACATGACAACTGAAATTACAGGCACATTTCCTTTGTGGTTAAGCTTGTTTAACAGCAAAAGAGATTTCAATCACCACATTAACCACACAAATCTATACAAATCTAACCAATTAATGTAAGTATATACATTATGGTGCTTAACAGAAAGAGGTTTGCATTAATTAAACAGGTCAAAAGCAGGAAAAAAAAAGCACCAGGAAAAACGTATAGGTTCTAAAAAAAAAAGTATAGGTTTTCTGAAAGCATTGCATCATTGTAAAATGACAAAACTTATATTACACTTTCAGACCCATCGCTTAGCTGTTAGCACACATGCTCCAATGCATAGTCTATAGCATGTAATACCAAATGCCAGTTTGTATACTGCACAGTATGGAGCCATTTATATTCAAAAATAAATAAATACAAAAAAAAAAAAAAAAAAATTGGTATGTGAAACAACACATAATGCAACAGCAACAAAGCACTTTAGAAAATTAGCCTGCATTTTCAGTTTTCAGATAACCTAAATTACAACAAGTGTCATTTACTTTTAAAATTTCAAACAAGAAAAACGTTACGTAGTGTTAAGACGAGTTCAAGTACTTAAACTTACTTTGAGGGGGATATGTTTATTAATGTCTTATCTAAGTGTGTGAGTATATATATATATATATATATATATATATATATATATATATATATATAATCTAACTGATATTGCTTCCGGTTCATTTATCACATAGAAATGCCAGCTAGCTAATCAGGACTATAGAATAAACTTTTTGCTTACAGTCTTATGTTGACACAACATGAAAATCAAAAACAGCTAATTGATAATTTTGTATCCTGCATTTGTTATGCACAAATTAGTGCTTCATAATTATAATTTTCACAGGCATGCAAAAGACCACATTGGCATCCCTGTGTGCTGCACATAATGTGTGAAAATAGCCATTAAGGTGGCTCTGAATGAATAACCTGAATCCAATGGGGGGCTTCAAATCTGAACCGAACTTGGGGTTCAAAAATAATAAACAATTTATGAACCAACCCAATCAGTGTTTAATTGTGTTACCTTGTGGTTAACAGCCTAGGGGCCTCATTTATAAAATGCATGCACAATTGCATTTGATCCTAAATAATTGGGAAGGTTACTTTGGAAATGTAATAGGCTACAGATTACAAGTTACCCTATTTAAAATGCAATAAGTAGTGTAACTATTTCAATTGCTTTATTACATTAATGTAACTGGTTACATGTACCTTTCAAAATTTCTAATGAATGTTTTAAACTGTTAATCATTTTGAAACATTTAAAGCAGGCAGGGTTAACCTTGCAGTACTCAACACTGATTACTGTGAGACTTTCAAAATCCTTCGTCACTTGAATTAAGATTATAAAAATTTAATTTTAAAGCATAGCCACCACAAAATTAAACTTTAACACCTCTTTTTACTTTGAGATCGTTTGGAGATTAAATAAAGATTTAAAATCATAAGATGAAGTTTAATAGCCATGATACTGTTTTTGAATTGAAATCTTTGTATATGACAGGAAACACTGGCATCTAACAATGCTTTGGAAAAACAGTTCATCTTAAAAAATAAAGCATATACTTAAACCCATATAGGAAATAAAAAAGTTATCAAATAAGCATGTGTCCTAAACTCCTCATATTTTAGAGCAGTCAATGCATTTTAGGAAAAGAATCAATAAAAATCGGTGTATGTGTGTGAAAATATTCAAATGTAACCCCCCTTTGTAATCATTAACGTTATCATAAGTAACTGTAATTTAATTACACATTTTATTCTCAGTTACCGTAACAGATTACAGTACAGACATTTTTTATAAATTTTATCCCATTTATAAATTTTATTCCTCCTATTTTATGATGGCAAGTTAGTGGCATGAAGTTGCAAACTGTTCACCAAGATTTAGAGGGAAGTTTGGAGAAAGGGTTAGAGATTAATAGAGGTAGACACCGAAAGAGAAAGTTCTCAGTGTCTTTACTGGATTAGTGCGATGTGTTTGTGATTTCAGTCCACATCATGGGGTGAATACCACACAAAATACGTTTGATATGTCCGAGTTATGCGTTTGAAGGCTCTCTATAGGTGACTCTCTGTCTGGCTACAGGAAAGTTGTGACTAGTCTTTCTAAGCGCTGCCCTCCAGAATCGCCTCTGGCACCAAAAATTTCAAACTCCCAGGAAGAGGTCAGAAATATGATGTACTAAAAAATACAGCATGGACAGCGGACGTCTGAGCAGCCAAAAACTTTCCTAGACAAGGTGTCACACATCTGTGCACCATCTCAGCAAAGATCATGAATTTGTAAAAGCGTTGTTCTGCGTGCTGCTAATTCCCCAGACCACTGAGATGTGCCCTGCTTATTCAAGTCAATTCTCCAGCAGCTATTAACCCCCAGCTGTTCATATGCCATTAGATAACCATCATCTTAATAGATGTAAACAAAATCTGCCAGGCTGCGCGTTTCAGGAAGGTGCAGCAATTTGCAGGGCTCAGATTCAGTGGCATCCGCGATGACATTTGGAGTGACTCATTTCATCTGGCAAACAATTTACTGCCTCTCTCCTGGCAAAAACCTTGAACATATTCAGTCACACACAACATTCAATCATGTTTGTTATCTTTCTCGGAGTACAAAGTTAAGGATTAAAAGATCGCATCTTTAAAATTTGCATGCAGCTTTTTAGAAATATTGAGAGCAGCCATTAAAGGGCACCTATTATGCCACTTTTTACAAGACGTAATCCAAGTCTCAGGTGTCCCCAGAATTTGTCTGTGAAGTTTCAGCTCAAAATACCCCACAGATCATTTATTATATAATTCTGAAAATGCATATTTTGAGTGGAAGCAGAAACAGGCTGTTTTCGTGCATGTCTCTTTAAATGCAAATGAGCTGCCGCTCCCTGCCCCCTTTTCCAGTCTAGGGCTGTGCCTTTACAGCTCATATCTCAGATCCTCTGCCAAAAAACATCTGTTTTGTTTTGAATATCATCTCTATCGCACTGAAATCCTGTGTTTTAAAGCCATATCAGTTTAAACTTCTGATATAGGGTTTTCTGAGTGCATACATCCGAAGCACGCGCAAAGAAAGCTGCTGTCACTCGGCATGTGAGTACTTACACTGAGTTCTCTTTCATATCTCATTGCGCTTAAACTGTCAAGTACAAGTTTAAATACAAGTTTATCTTAAAAACACATAAGTTACAAAAACAGAATCGGTTATGTCTGTGAAGGTGAAGAAAGAAATTGCATGTTTACATTAGATCTGTGTATTAAGTGACAGCAGTGTAATACACAGTACCTATACTGCTGTCTACGCTGTTAATATGACCCAAACAATCAAATAAAAGTAGAAAATCACTCACTGTTCTGGACTGAATAACTTCTATAGCTTTAATAAGAAGTAATTTCTTACTTGAATGCTGCTTTTAAATGCTCTAGCGTGAAGATAAACATGGCGGATTGTGCATGGCTCACTCAGGACGGGGTCTCTGCTAATACGGCAGTGTCCGTCAATAGTCATGGGCGGGGCTTGTAAAATGTGATGTCACATTTTACGAATACTGCAAACATATCGTTCTGAGACACAGCTTATGATTTATGAAGATTTTTTTTTTTTTTTTTAAAGAAGGAGCAGGTGGATTTCTTATCATTTGTACACACACTATCAACACACATTTATGTTCAAACAACATGTAAAAGTGTTGCATAATAGGTGCCCTTTAAGGTATTTCTCCTTTTCAAATAAATTAGCATTAGCAAGATACGCCATATCTTGTATCTGAGGGAATTAGACTCATGCAATCAAACTCAATCAGATTCTATCAAACGCTCACGTAAACCGGCATAATGACAAGCAACCCGAATACGCTCATCCGTGTGATCCGGTGAGCCTTCGGAGAAAGTGAGTTAAATCTCGTCCGTGGTGGTGGTTTGCAGAGTCCACAGGGGATGGGAGTGATGAGCAGAAAAGCGCTAATCTCGGCCATGTTTCATTTCACATGTTGCTATGAATAATTCAGCAGTGGATTACTCCATCACACTCGTGGCCTCTCTGCCTGCATCTCTACTCTCATTAAAAAGCCCATAACGTCAGAGTCCCTGACTCTAAACCCCTGCAACAGCGGCCGTGTCGAGCCACACACCTTGGCGCATGGATCAGTTGCCTGTGGCTACGAACGGAACATAAGGTGTCTAGTTATAGTAAGTGCGAACGTGCATCTTCTGGGAGAACACTGGAAATGATCTTGACTGTATTAGTCCCTATGTAACGTGATTTAGAGGACTTTGTTTAGAACAATGTGTGCAGACTCTGATAAGTTTGTATTAGATTGCGTAAAGGGTCCTGTAGAGAATAATTGTGCTAGACTGGTTCCATCTGTCCACCTGTTTTCTTTGCATCTATGATAGAATTACCCAAGAAAGTGCTATGTATTTACAATGGAGCCCTCCGTCAAGTGCATCAAGTATTCATAACGTGAGCATGGAGTGCAAGAGACGTGCAAGGTTGTTTCCGCCACGGGGAGTTTCTGTGAATGGAAAAGGATGACTACTAATGGCCAGAGAGGCTCCTGTGTGGGGATCGAAGGTCATAAATCAGTCGTAAACTGTCAGATAAACACCTTATTATGGAAGGATCGTATCTAACAATCACGCAGTAAATCTCAGATGGTTTTTAACACACTGAAAATATTGATTTTTGAAGATTCAAATCGGGATACTTGCAAGACTTTTTGAGAATATTTTGACATGCATAGCACACTCATGGAAACTTGAGATAATTTACACAATACTACAAAACTGATATTGGGCAACCTGCATCAATGAGGCTTTACATACAAGCCAAAGTGTGTTGGTGTTGTACAATTTGTAAAAATTTTATGATTTTGCCATCTAGTATGAATCTCATGGGACAGAATTAGAAATGTCAGATTTAAATCTGTCCAAGCATTATTGACTTAAAAAAGCAAGATTATAATCAAAATGTAATGACTTAAATTTTGAACTTTAACAAATCTATCAGATGGCTGGGATCGATGGTCATAAATCAGTCTTAAACTGTCAGATATGAAAAGACTGTATCTAGCAACCAACCTTAAAATCTCAGATGCTTTTTAACCCACCCAATATTTAACAAATATTGTTTCTCACCTTCAACTCACAATACTTGCAAAAAACGTCTCTGAAAACGTGTGAATATTGTGACACTCATAACACTCTCTCATATAAACTTGCAATAATTTCTACTACACTGAGAAAACCTTTGGATTTTGTGCAACTTAGATCACAAAAAAAAGGTTTTGCAATCATGGATAGGTTTAAGGGTTGAAGCTTTACTTAAAACCCAATGTCTGTGTTTGTATTTGTACACATTTGTATAATTTTGTCAACTTATATAAATTACAAACTTCGCATAGGACCAGTTTAGGCACATCAGAATGAAATCTGTGCAAACATAAATAAGATTAAAGACACAAAAATAACATACATAACATACATATTGACACATTTTAAACTTAGATTTATTGGAATACTTCATAAGCATATGGACTATTTTTATGGTGCTTTGGAGCTTGGACGATTTCAATTATAATACATTTTTGGATGAACTATCCCTATAGACATTTAATTGCAGTCATTTAGAATACTAGTGTGTGCTTGGGTTGCATCATTTTCATTCAAACATAAAACCCCCCAAAAGACAAAGATTTTCAGAATCTAGAGTTTGAGTTCCTAACAGTCAGCAAGAATGTCCTCCTCATCTGTCTACATGGACTCACATCAGATGAACGATGCAGCAGGGACATGGGAGTCCGTCTCAGAGTGATGTGCACTTGACAGCAGCAGGGTGTTCAGGGTGAGAGGTTTTCCAGCGGATTACACTCCACGTGTGTGACCGGTGTGACAGGAACGTCGACTCAGCACCTTCCACAGATGTTCCACAGATGCTTTCCATCAGTAAAGCCCCTCCGCTCATAAAACCATCCGCCACCCGCTTTACGACAGGACTGTGTGCGGTCCACGGCCGTGATTATGATCTTGTTAAAACCAAATGAGGTGAAAATGCAAAGAGGACGTGGGGGTGCAGCAATAAAAATAATCCCGCAAATCCATGTTGTGATATGATGTACAGTGATGGGAGTGAGTGACTATGCATATGTATGCGGCCACTTCATGTTAAGTGAACCTCTCGCAAGGTCATGTTTGAACAGGTTTAGTACTCTCACCAAATCAGCGCAAAGAAAAGTAAATATAGTTTGTTGACCTTTTGCACAGCTTGTGTCAAGAGTGCCAGTATGGCAGATGGTCACGTTTATAATTAATCTAAATATAACACAATTATACATATGAGTACGTGTGCATTAAATTTACATTTAAGTTATAAAATGCAACGCTTAACTACTGTATATGCATAGTGATTCACACAAGTAGGGCATAAAACATTCCAAAGAGCCAATCACTGCCCTTTGATTTCAGGATTAGGGTTCTGACTGGTTGACAAGAATGTTCTAAAAGCAACAAAGAACTTGTGTAGATCACATTATGCGTAACACTACATCAACTTCAACACATTTTGCTCATGCAAATAGATGTGCACATCTTTTCCACAGTAACAATAATTGTCAGGATGATTTCCTCATCTAATGACGCATAACATTTAAAACATGCATCGCATCTGCATAAACTGTGGGATTTCAAGAAAGATTTGATGGCATTTGTGCATGCTGGCTACACTTGTGTTCATGTGTGTAGCTGCACAAACTGCTCCATAATTACAGTATAGTTGCATGTGCAGATTATGAGGAGCTACACTGGCATTTATAAATCAAAAAATCATAATATCAAAAAATGTTTAAAAAATAGGAAGCACTAAACCAAAACAAAACAATACAATTGACGAATGATATGCATATGAAAGTCATTGAAATTCATTATTCACTGGAAATTATGTGTTATAGTCATGTTCAACACTGTGCAAAAAAAGCAAAAAAATAAAAAGTCCAAAATGTCACCCAAAACAGATGTAAAATCGTAAAATGTTTTTGTGACACTTTTCTTATGCTCACCTTCTGCAATAAATGTCCTGTTGTGAAGAAAGTCATATAAGATACGAAGGTGAACCAATAATTAATTTTTATTTTTATTATTTTTATTATTATTATTTATTTGCTTTATTATTTTTTTTTTAAATATGACAAATGTCCTTAATATTTTTATTTTACAGTGATCATATTAAAGCAATAAAGCTCTCAAGGCTGTTTTAAATAGAGTCATGTCTAAAAGGGTTTCAAGCATTCATCTAGCAATGTCCTTTAGCCATTCACAATATAGCACTTATTGTACCTTATTGCTTAAATGCACAGTACAACGTGACCTGGATAGTGTTTTTGTAACCCCACAGACCCTTTCCAGTTCACGTTGTCAGTTGTTGCTGAACCTGAAAAAAGTGTTCAGATTCCCTGCTCATTCACAGACACTTGAGGCTTGAGTGAATGGACTTGTTTGGACTTGCTTAGAGCCTCCTGTTGCATGGACTGACCGGTTGGCTCAAGGGCAGATGGTTCTGAAAGACTTGAACAGACAGAATTGAGCAGTTCGACGGCCAAAGTGGGTTAGAGAACCTGAGGACAGAGTGTGTGATGTTTTAGAGAACACACACCACCAGAGTCAGCCAATTTCACATTGACTGAATTACAGGGGAATGGATACGGCTGCAGTCAGGCTAGAAGCACAAGGTGATTAACTCTGGAAGATAACATGGCTTACTGCACCACATCACACACGTACACACACACACATATACACACGCACGTGCTGTCTGCGTGCTTCACACACACTCAGACATTTCTAATGACATTTTCTCTTGTACCTGACCCTGGTCTTCCTTCTTTTTTGGCATATTCACACTCAGCTGTGTTTCTGCTCGCTTGCCTTCATACAGGCAGCTTAGTGTGAAATTGGGGAAATGTCATCTATGTCTAAGTCACTCGTTCTATAACCGATGTGTGTGTGTGTGTGTGTGTGTGTGTGTGTGCGCGTGTTCGCCTTGAACGGAGGGCAAACAGAACGAGTCGCTAACATACTCTCATCAGCAGCTTAAAGTGTTAAAGCATTTTGTCGGCCCGCTGGTGAAGTGTTGAAAACATTGAATTGCTACACGGAAAGAAAATAAGTTGACTGAGGCTTGAATAGAATAGAAACAAGTAAAAACATCAGTCATTAAAAGGGATAGTTCACCCAGAAATGAGAAATCTGTCTTCATTTAATCACTCTCATGCCGTTCCAAATGCATACAACTTAATTTCTTCTAGGTTTGCATTGATAATAAAAAACTGCCCGATATTGATAAGTTATAAAAATAATTTTTTTATTAATAACCAATAACTTTTTTAAATCAAAGTAAATTTAGGTTATAATGCACAGTATGAAAAATGTATATTTATTTTGAACCAGCTAAAGATTACATTTAGCAGTATTGTTAAATATTTTTAATTGAGTGTTATGGAAAAAAATGTAATAAAAAAAAAAAAAATAAAAACAATATATATTGTGACGGGAGGAGCCAACGACAGACACAGTGGGTGTGGCGTCAGGCCTCGGAGAGGCTTTTATTAACAAAATAAAGTGTCCAGGGAAAGAAGTGTCCAAAATAAACAGGGGGTCTGGTGTCCTCGTCGTGCTGCGGGGCTCGTGAAGGAGGGCAGTGTTCCAGGAGGGGAAGGGTCCAGAGAAGGGGCGGAGTCCGGCGGCCGCACGCGCTCCCACTCGGGTCCGGGGCGCGAGGGCGGCGGCTTCATCACAGCGGCGGCTCTTACACGTCGTCCACGGCCTTTGGTAGGACTTATGCGGCCCGACATCCTGGTCCGACGGCCGTAATACGGGTGCGGCTTTCGTCCGGACCGCGGGTTCGCAGCTCACGTCTTCGGTGGCGCGATGTCCTCGCACCCTTCCTGGACCCACGAGGACACCAGCGTGCATGCACGGGGAAGAGACCGGTCTCCGAGGAGAGGCGCTGGGCATTTAACAGCGGCGGTGATGAGGCTTCATTCAGTCCAGCTGTGCCTCATCACACGCCGCCAGCCAGCGTTGATCCCACGCCTCCTCTCATCCACCCACTCCAGTCGGGAGCCTGGTGAAGGCGGCGAATAAGGGACGGGGTGGTGATGATAATGAGGGAGGCCACTGATCCGTCACAATATATATATATATATATATATATATATATATATATATATATATATATTATTATTATTTAAATATACCAGTAAATGTAGGTATCACAGCATTATAATGTACAGTATAATGCACAGTATGAAAAATGTATATTGATTTTGAGACTGGCTAAAAATTACACTTAGCAGTGTTAATAAATATTTTTAAATGAGTGTTAGATGATGGCAAAAAAAGTTTTAAATTGTAAATTTAAATACCACAATATTATAAAATACTATGACATGTATATTTTGAGGCTGGCTAAAGATTACATTTAACAGTGTTAATAAATATTTTTAAATGAGCATTAAATGATGGCAAAGGCAATTCAAATATAAAAATATAGGAAATAAATACATTAATTAATTTTTTAATTAATAATATAAAAATGTACATTATTGCATGTTTATAAAATAAATAAATAAACAACAACAAAAAATAAAATCAAAAGTTTTAAAAATGACTATCACAAACATTATAATGTACAGCATAAAAATATTTTGCAGTAATATTAAATTATTAGTGCTGAATTAAATTAAGTGTTAAATAATGACAAACATGATTTACATTTAAAACATATGGGATATGAGCATAAAAGATTACATATAAAAATATCAACCGATATTGTCTCTACTTTGTAGAAAATCTAGGGGGCAGAAAATTGATAAAATTCTGGGCTGTCATTTTAAAATGTAATTTATTCCCGTAATGGCAAGAAAGAATTTTCAGCAGGAATTTACTCCAGTCTTCAGTGTCACAAGATTCTTCAGAAATCATTCTAATATGCTGATTTTTTAATAGTAAAACTAATTTTATGCTGCTTGACAACAACCCTTGGAAAAGAGCAGCCCTGAAATTCTACAAATCATCTCCTTTGGTGTTCTACTGGAGAAAGCAAATCATATGTTTAGAACAACATAAGATTGAGTAAATGAAGAAAATAAACATTCTTGAATTTGGCTGAAGTAGTCTATACCTAAACGAATCTCCCCTATCCAGAATGATGCTGCCTTCAAGCACCGCTCCATGTTGAGTCAGATTTTCCTGCGATATTTTTATCGAGACAGCTCATCGTCTCCGTCCTCATCTCTAGGCAACACCTTGAAGTAAGGGTTCCATCTGCCCATTGATTTCCTTTCAGCCTACAAGTACTATACTAAAAAGGGAGAGGGGATATTTTAGCAGACTTAGAATTCTGCATTTGGGTCGCACCCTTTCAAGCAACAGCTATTTCTCACTCGTAACTTATTTGAAACCAGTTTCAAGTGTCCCAAGGCATTCACCCTCCGTAATAAGATTCCGACTTATTTTGAACATCAAGAGAATGGCATCAGCGCGGATGCACATCACAATTTAGTGATGGAGGGGGTGGGTATGTTGGCGATCAGTAGCTCTCTCTTTCTCCCTAAGGCAGGCTCTGCTCTAAGCAGACCTCGAGTCTAGGTAATAATGGCTGTCTTTTTCACAGCGTCTCCCTTCACCTGTGGTTTTCACCTCATTCTTTTTCGTCCAAATTAGCGTGACAGGTGTGCGTTCCCAATGAGGTACAGAGATCTACACGGCCCGAGGCGCCCACAGCTGGTAATAGCGGCAGATAATGAAGGGTTGATCCACTGTATGGGTTCTTTTATTGCACTCTTTTTCCTTCACTATAAGCACACAAATCTGAGGTCGCCATTAACTACCGCAGATGGCCAGTATTAATTAAGCTGATTTGACACACTGTCAAATAAGCAACAGTCTAATAATAATTAAACATTCTGAGGAGTGGAAACTTTGAGCGATGCGGCTCGGCCAAGTGGCAGGGTGAGCGCCACGACCTTGAGCTAATACTCATGAGACTCTTGAATTTACATACGGCCCTGTTTGTGTGCAACACACCAGACCAGCCAGGTGTGAGAAAAGACACCAAAAAGAACAAATGCAAATATGTGGATAAATATATTGGACTTGAGAAGCCACCCTAGAGTTGAGTAGTGAGATATACAGCAAACCAGTATCATATATGGATACTTAAAGGAATAGTTCATGTAAAAATGACAATTTGCTGAAAATATACTCACCCTCATGCAGGCCATTTAATAAGCAGATGAGTTTTTTCCCTGCACTCTTTAAGATTTGGAGAAATTTAGCATTACATCACCTGCTCATCAATGGATCCTCTGCAGTGAATGGGTGCCGTCAGAATGAGAGTCCAAAAGGATGATAAAAACATCAGAATAATCCACACCACTCCAGTCCATCAGTTAACATCTTGTTTCTTACAAAGAGCTTTTTCATTTAACAAATTCATCAAGAAGTTCTTCATTTCAATTGGTTTAAAGTTATGCCTAGTTGAACTGGTTTCTTAGAAAAAACACCGTTTTCAGGATTACTTGTGAATTATTAAGATGCTTTTATCAGCTCTTTGAACTGTCATTCCGATGACACCCATTCACTGCACATGTTGCATTAATGTTTGACAACCAGAGAGTGTCCATATTATATTCACCTTATCCTAAAGTCTTGATGGAATGAAAGTAGCTGCAAATATTTTCTTTGATATTGTGATGCAATATCAAAGAAAATATATTTGGGGGGTGCAATGCATGAACACAGTGGGTTTTATTCATCAGTTGTTGACTGGTTTTTGAAATGTGGCACTCAAAAATGGACATTAAATGGTAAATTTTCATTTCATGACGAGTATAATACATTCATGTATTTTATTATCAATTTGAAACATGCAAACTGTGTGTTTACACTGTATTTTTTTAATTTTTTTTTTATTACACTTTGTTTTAAATTTTGGATAGAATGCAATAACATTAATGCATTTTAAGTGTGGCTTATTGCCACATTTAATGTTTTGCCAAATTCAAAGTCTGAAGTCTGGGAAATTTCACATCAAACCCTTAAAATGGAACTCCGAATTATCCCACCTCCAACTGAAAATAATGAAACGTCACATTAGCTGCCGCTATCTTAGAAAAAAGTCAAATGATGTTTCTCTCATAAGTCAGGGGTGATCGATCTGCCTCTATTTTAAAAACCAGGTATCTCACAATGATGTCATTCCAGAGGCTATGTTCAAGTAGGAAGGTTTGGAGAATCCCATGTCTTGAGTTTTCCATAATGCATCAACATTTCCAAATACTTGAGGCCACTGTATGAATGCTCACAATTCATTTTCCTCAAGGAAGAGACAGGAGCTGTGAGCCGTATGCGAAATGAGGCATTCCTTATTGTTTCAGGCATTTCTGAGAGGAATCAGAAAGTGTTCTTGGAGCGAAATCAAACCAGCATGCTCCTCACACATAAACAAACACTACGAGGCATAATGCTGACTCAAAGTTAAGCATGGTTCATATCCAGTAGGTGTAATGTGAATGCATTAACCCGTAAACTAACCCAGCCGGCATATGTGAGCACACGTGTGTGTGAGTGTGAGTGTGTGTCTGTGGACGCATGTGAACGTCTGCCAGTTTTCTCAATGTCAACATCTCCTTCAGCTACTGAGGTTTCTCTAACTAGGATCTGAATTATTTAGCCTCGAACTTCCATCATCATATGACCCAAAACTGCTCTCCACATCACCACAGTCTGTTCCCCGTTTAAAGGAAGAAGAAGTGAGAGACAAAGGAAATAAGAAATGGGGAGAAAAGATAGATGCACAGTAAAGAACATTAATAATCCCCATGAAGAATATATTTGATCAAAAATGCAGTAAAAACAGTAATATTGTGAAAAATTATCACAAGTTAAAATAACAGTTTTCTATTTTACTATACTTTAAAGTCAGAGGTGGGTAGTAACGAGTTACATTTACTTCGTTACATTTACTTCGTTACATTTACTTGAGTAATTCTTTTGGGTAACTAATACTTTTAGAGTAGAATTAAAGATGGGTACTTTTACTCTTACTCAAATATATTTTTAGTGAAAAAAACGGTACTTTTACTTCGTTACAGTGGGCGACGCTCCTCTAGTTACTTAATCTTAATGCAATACAAGTTAAAAGAGTTTTCACTATATATACACACACACACACACACACACACACACATTACATAAATTGTATATATATCTAAATAAAAATAGACTAAAGATATACAGTAAATGATCCAAAGTAACTAACTACTTGAGTAGTTTTTTTTATCCGATACTTTTTTACTCTTACTCAAATAACTATTCAGACTATTACTTTTACTTTGAGTAAATATTTCTATAAGTAATTTTACTTTTACTTGAGTAGGCCTACAGTTTTTGGGTACTCTACCCACCTCTTTAAAATATAATTAGGTTTGCTTGAGAAAGCCAACCTACTGATCTGCTACTTAAGCTTTTTATTCTTCTTCTTCTTAGACTAAATTTCTGATCGCATCTCCTCCTAGAGCTTTCAAGCTAGAACCACCAAACTCAGCCCAGCTCTTCAGACTGGTCTGACTCAGGTTGCTATATCTCTTCAGACTGATCGGACTTATGGGCCACGTACACACTACAGCTAAATTCGGTTGTCAGTTCACCTTTTACTCCTTAATTGCATTCTGTCACACATAATTCACTAAAATACGGGAGTGACAACCGCATTCCACAACCGCATTAACTCCCGAAAAATACAGGTAGTGACAATATCATTTACAGAAATTCTACGCAGTGTGTACGGAACCGAACTGAACAACTAGTTGTTAATGATGACGTCACGACAAGCTCGCCAATATGCGCCAAGTGTTTACCTCAGATCTGACAGGATGGCGGAGAGAGGTGTATTGTGGACCTACCAGGAGACAAAATTATTGATTGCAGTACGGACCGACAAAGGTATTCAGAAAAAAAATGGACAGCACGAAAATAAATAAATCGGTTTTTGAAGAAATAGTCAAAAAATTTCCACGAATGGTGTATTTAGAAGTGCTAAACTGTGCAGAATTAAATTGAAGGCACTGACTGAGTATTAAAAAAATATCGATCACAACAATCGTTCTGGGAGGGAGATGAAAACATTCAGGTTTTTTTGAGGATATGGACAGGATTCTGCGGAACAACCCGAGCAGCCGACCAACATTTGTGTTTGATTCATCTGCCGATGTTGCCGTCACTAGCGAAGACTTTTCTTCACCTGAGAGCGATGAGGAAAGTGCTGGTGGCAAGTTCATGTTATTTGTTTTGCTAATATGATTTTAGCCCTGAAATTTTTCTTTTTTCTTTTCTTATTTATCTTACTACTTCACTCTTGAAGGGTCGACTGTGGAGGAGTGCACAGTCGGATGTTCAGCCCCTGAGGTGAATTCAGGTAAGATAGGCTACATTCACACTGCCAGTTTTTGGGATTGACAACAGCATTTACTTTACAGGTGTAAATCTCGAAATGTCTCGTTCACACAGCAGCTTACAGTTGTGTTTAGAATACTGTCTGTTTGAATGTGCAATGGGAGTCAAGCCAGTATTCCTTACCAGTAACCATAGCGACAGTGACCAAAGATGGCGACGTCCATAAAACTGAAAGCCTTATCACTTTCTAACAGGACAAGAGTCCAATCCAGCCGCGAGTTCTTCGTCAAATCTTCATTAACTGACAGCAGATTTTAAATTTGAGCGGAGAGCGGGGCATTTGAATCTCGCGCAGAACACAAAACTGAGGGGAGAGGCTCCGGTGGAAAACTGACTGGACCTGAACCTTCTCAGATGACACGCAGCTCATTTCTCCGTTACTGTAAGTTACCGAAAACACGGTAGACGCGCGTTTGTGCGACAGAGCGGCTCTCTCGCGCGCTGTATGACGTGACAGACAACTGTGTCCAGTCCTGTTCCGTTCACACAGCGCGTGTGTTCCGAGAACACGGTTATTTTGAGTCCTGAAAATTTACAGGTGTGAGTTCGGTTACAGAATGCGGTTGTCACGCCCGTAAATAACAGTACTGTGTGTGAACATAACCGTATTAAGGACTCAAATACAGGATTGACAACCATATTCGGCTGCTGTGTGAACGTGGCCATAGCTGTTTCATTATTCGGCATTTTCTTAGCATGAAACTATGGTATGGTGACAAGTGCTTCATAACTATAAGAGGTAGTCTGTCTTTTTTCGAGAATGAGTTGGACTGTCATAAATTGTGTGTGTGTTTATTTTGTGTCAGGAGAAGAAAGTAGTTGCAGTGCCAGTAATTAAAGTGAAACACAAAGATGTAAAACTATCTTGTAATGAACTCACACATTTCTGAAAACACACATTGCATATGATAGCTAGGTAATTTAGCATGCACAATTTTTAGGTCTAAGTCTTAGACCTTTTAGAGTTTTAAAATAAAACATGTGATGTCAGTTAAAGGTTGTACATCTTTATATTTTATTTAAAATGAAGTTAATATAACTAATTTTTTTTTTTTTTTTTAAATCTAACTTTTAAAGTGTATAACCAGGGGTGCCCAAACTCGGTCCTGCAGGGCCGGTGTCCTGCAGAGTTTAGATTCAGCTTGCCTCAACACACCTGTCAGGAAGTTTACATTCACACGCACTTTACAAGTTAGATTACAAGAAAATAAAAGCAGTAATTTGACTTTTTAAGGTGTCATGTACACACTTTTGTCCAATTAAAATTGTACTAGTCTGCTTTTTTGCAACATTGGACTAAAAGATCAAACATTGAACAGTATTTGTTAAATAAAATTATAGTAAATGTGTCTGTGTTTAAAAGTATGACAAGAACAACACTGGGTAACCCTTTTTACAAGCATTCAATTTGCAAACTGTTTAGTTTATAGTTAATTCATAGTTTATACACTGCCTGCCAATAAATAAATAAATAAGTTGCTGCTTGCATTGTAATATTCAAATACTTATGATTGGATCATTATTACAGTGATTATTAAGTTTCTAGCATGTTATACAATAGGATGGAGTGTGTTGCTTATCATTTTTTAAACAACCATGTCAGGTGACGTACCATGACCATATTCCAGGATGACAATGGCAAGTTTAATCAGAATCAAACTTTTAAAAAATAATAGTTGTGAGGGAGCATGAATAATTATTTTCACATATGAATTGGCACTCTGAGTCCTGACCTCAGTGAAAGTCTTTGGGTTGTTGAAAGAACTGTAGTGATGTTATTTCCATTAAGAGGTGCATCAATTTTTGGTCAAGGTCTTGTATTGACAATGCAAGGGTCAGGCACTGTGTAAAATATCCTCCAGCACATCCCAAAGACTTTCACTGAGGTTAAGGTCAGGACTCATCATGTCTTTGGCATCATCATCCCGCGACGCTCATATATTTAACTCAGGTGCTGTCCATTTCTTCTGATCATCCTTGAGATGGTTCTACACCTTCATTTGAGTCCAGCTGTGTTTGATTATACTGATTGGACATGATTAGGAAAGCCACACACCTGTCTATATAAGACCTTACAGCTCACAGTGCATGTCAGAGCAAATGAGAATCATGAGGTCAAAGGAACTGCCTGAAGAGCTCAGAGACAGAATTGTGGCACGGCACGGATCTGGCCAAGATTACAAAAAAATTTCTGCTGCACTTAAGGTTCCTAAGAGCACAGTGGCCTCCAGAATCCTTAAATGGAAGACGTTTGGGATGACCAGAACCCTTCCTAGAGCTGGCCGTCCGGCCAAACTGAGCTATCGGGGGAGAAGAGCCTTGGTGAGAGAGGTAAAGGAGAACCCAAATATCACTGTGGCTGAGCTCCAGAGATGCAGTCGGGAGATGGGAGAAAGTTGTAGAAAGTCAACCATCACTGCAGCCCTCCACCAGTCGGGGCTTTATGGCAGAGTGGCCCGACGGAAGTCTCTCCACAGTGCAAGACACATGAAAGCACGCATGGAGTTTGCTAAAAAACACCTGAATAAGATTCTCTGGTCTGATGAGACCAAGATAGAACTTTTTGGCCTTAATTCTAAGCGGTATGTGTGGAGAAAACCAGGCACTGCTCATCACCTGTCCAATACAGTCCCAACAGTGAAGCATGGTGGTGGCAGCATCATGCTGTGGGGGTGTTTTTCAGCTGCAGGGACAAGACGACTGGTTGCAATCGAGGGAAAGAAGAATGCGGCCAAGTACAGGGATATCCTGGATGAAAACCTTCTCCAGAGTGCTCAGGACCTCAGACTGGGCCGAAGGTTTACCTTCCAACAAGACAATGACCCTAAGCACACAGCTAAAATAACGAAGGAGTGGCTTCACAACAACTCCGTGACTGTTCTTGAATGGCCCAGCCAGAGCCCTGACTTAAACCCAATTGAGCATCTCTGGAGAGACCTAAAAATGGCTGTCCACCAACGTTTACCATCCAACCTGACAGAACTGGAGAGGATCTGCAAGGAGGAATGGCAGAGGATCCCAAAATCCAGGTGTGAAAAACTTGTTGCATCTTTCCCAAAAAGACTCATGGCTGTATTAGATCAAAAGGGTGCTTCTACTAAATACTGCGCAAAGGGTCTGAATACTTAGGACCATGTGATATTTCAGTTTTTCTTTTTTAATAAATCTGCAAAAATGTCAATTCTGTTTTTCTGTCAATATGGGGTGCTGTGTGTACATTGAGGGGAAAAAAAAATGAACTTAAATGATTTTAGCAAATAGGCTGCAATATAACAAAGTGAAAATTTAAGGGGGTCTGAATACTTTCTGTACCCACTGTGTGTGTATGTATGTGTATATAACTTTTTTTTTGGAAACTGATACCTTTTCAGGATTCTTTTATGAATAAATATTTAAAAAGAGCAGCACTTATTCAAAAATAGTAATTTGTAACAGTATACACACTAAAAAGTTTGGGGTCAGAAAAGTTTTTTTTTTTTTAAAGAAATGAATACTTTTATTCAGAAAGGATGTTAAATTGTTATAAAAAAAAATTGATAGTTTAAAAAAAAAAAAAACTTTATATATTTACCAGCGACACGTGGATGCGTATATTTGTGTGTATATTATGTTTATATGTAATATATGAGTTTTTTTTTTTTTCCCCGTATTTATTCTTTAACACAGTAAGGATAAATCAAGACAAACAATTTATTTCAAATGCGTAGCAGATCAGGGTTGGGTTGGGATACAAAACCTGAATGAACAATATGCTGTCAGATTTTACAGCTCTGCGTTCACAATGCCCGCTTAATGCGATAGCGGCAGCTAATGAGAAGCACAAAAAGATGCAAATTGCAGGTGCGAGCATGAGCAGAGAGCCCCGGTGGAGGCACGTGCTGAATGCAGTGAAAGAATTTCACCAGGCAGAATGTTTGAGCGAGATACCACGGGGATCACACCCACGTTACACGCTCCATTGGCCTACACTGATGGACGATCATAAAACCGGCCATTGAAGCATTATGGCATCAATGTGCGCAGCCAACACAGCCTCCTAGAAAAACACACAGTGATTCCTTTATTGCAAAGCTTACATTGAAGAGCCATGAGAGGCTGTTCAGAGAAGGACAGGCTTGTTTAATGTATGGCTTGTACAAGACTATAAGCCCTAACAGGAGGAGCAGCACCCTGGAGATCAACCCAACATCTCGGCATGTTTTCCCGCCACAGATGGTCTGCGAGTATTGACAAACCACTAAGATCTACACACATTTTAAACAAAGAATCTCAAGGGATGACGCTGCCTTTCATGTCACTATGCAAGGAAGGTATTTATGCCCGGAAATCTTCTTTTAGATGCTCTTGTAATTCGCTGGTTTTCCTACACCATATTGTCCAGGAGTCATTTAAAAGCTGTTTGAAGGAGACACTTTCTATACAATTGGTCCCCGGTGTGCCTGAGTATTCTGGTGATATGCTACATTTACATTACAAGATAAATAATTCATACCTTCACAGATGGGGTGAAATTCTTAATGCTTTAATATCTATGAATCAACAGCTAAAGCTCTGCGTGAGTTTCTCTCAACACCCAAGCCTCTGCAATATAAAACAAAGAGCAAGCAATATAATTTATAATTATACAGACATACATACTTTATATATATATATTTATTTATATAAGAGTACTTACCAATACATTCCAGCACAACAGGACTGACCTTGTAAGACTAAAATTAAACACAGACTTCTTAGTACTTAGTTTTTTCTTTAGAGCTAAGGATAAAAACATGCACAGAAGAATGACACTTGAAATGAGTGAGGGAGAGAAAGAGAGATTTTCTTGTATAAGCTTGTATAAGTTACTCTCTCTCTCTCGTGTGTGTGTGTGTGTGTGTGCGCGTGTGCATGCGTGCAAAAACCAAGCTGATCAGCCCCAGCCTTGCTTTTGACAGGCCCGGGGAGGCAGTCAGTCAGCTTTTATGCAGCACCACGGCGTGACTGGAATCTTCAAGAGTTTCCAATTCAATATTTCATAGATGCCCAGATTTAATTGAGAGGTTATAATTCACTTCCTGCAGGCTTGGCCAGCTTTAGTCCCCAGCACACCAACACATCATTGAATTACAAGTGCCCACTTTCCACCCAGCACGAGCATGACTCTGTTCTCAAACCCTCACTGTAAAGAACACTTCAAATCTAATTTGACAATATGCGATTAAATTAGGTCCACCAAATTGTTAAAATATTTATTCCTGATTAATACTTTCATACTTAACACTTTAACACACCCCTTTTAATGAAATAAAAGTAATGTCTACATACAATTATTTTATTTTACATACACTTATGCAAGAGTGTTTTTTTTTTTTCACTTGCACAAAACTATTCTGATATGCAGGCGATATGCAAATACTAGATCTCAATGCAAATCAGAAAATGCTGTCAAGAGCCAAAAACTCACCATGTTTTAGGAATAAAATATTGCATAAAACCAGGTGAACAACATATGAACAAACCCCTCTGCAAGAACCTATATATTTTTTAAAAGTTTGGTGCATGCAAGCGCAATTGTGGAGATTTCTGGCTCAGTGTATGTGAATAACATGTATTAATATGTATTGTAACTGAAAACTACAGGCACAAAAACATAAAGTGCAATAAAACAGAAGACACTTAAGCATATAGCGTTAGTTCTGGCAGGTCACGTGAGTCAAGCTTGCATAGGCTGACTCTCATCTGATCACATCAACCTATAGGAATATGACACCTATCACGGCATTCCTATATAAGCTGTATTCAGTATTATTCAGCAGCTTTTTGCTTGCTCAGGAGCAAATTACCCTTCTCCATCCCCAGCTCCTCCTTCAGGACGTGGCTTTCTGTTATTCCTTGTTGAATCAGACTCCTTTATCTTGAGTAATGTATTACACCTAAATATCATTAAGTACATTAATAATATCTGCTTTGTTCTATTCTGTTAACCCAGCGGGGTTATTATTGCTGCTCTCCCTGCTCATTCATGACAGGCTGCATGGATGGGCAGGAAGTTTTGCCCAGAACAGAACCATACCGCCAAACCAAACTGTATGCTAAGTGTCTATCATTTTGATGATAGTGGTCCTGACAGAAGTGTATTTTTCAGGTTTTCATTTCAGTAGTCTTAATAAACATGTTATGAAAACCCAAACAGGCAAAATTTCAAAACCAGTGCACAAACAATAAATATATATTTTTTTTGTATAATGTCTTGCCTTAAGTAATATTTCACTTGTTGAGCTTTAATGCTAATAAAATTTGTCAATACACCAAATGGCTTACTTCTACTAAACATCAGAGTTTAAATTATAACTAAATAAACCATTAAATGGCTATGTAAATCATTTATGATAAACAGGAGTTGTGCTAAGGACTGAATTTGTGACGCTTTCTGGCCAGTTTCAATTAACCCAAGCGATTTAAATCGCATCTGTTAAATAATAAGAGGGTTTTGGTTGGGAGAGGAAAAGAAAAGGATGGTTTGAACAGACGCAAACCTAAATCCTCCATACGTAGCGATGGGAATGAGTCGAGTTTGATTGAGAGGAACCTCTGGCCTGCTAAAAAAATTGCTATTCATGGTGCCATCTCTGCTGGGTATAGCTCACACAGACTTGCAGAAATATTTGTCTTCTTAGTGCCATCTCAGACTTACACATTCAACATACATCCCTATGTCAAAAGTAAAAAGCATACATTAATTTTATCAATACACACCCTCAGGTTTGTAAAAAACACTCATGGCAGCAACATTAAAGTGTAAGTCTCATTTTGAAAAGACTGTATGTTCTTTTCATGAAATGAATAAAACACCTTGGAGGACAACCACATACATAAGATTAAGAATACAGAGATGATGAAACATTCATAGACTAGCATGCACCTCTGTACTCCATACACATTCTATGGGCCGGTGTGGTCCATCCCCACTGACTGCGCCGTTTCAGCACAAAGTCATTGATATTCCACAGAGATACTCACTCCATCCAGGAAATCAGGAGGCGCCTATAAAAAGTGCATTATGGGGTGCTGGCACAAGGCAGGATGCAGAGACGCAGCCTGGGCACACACACACCCCGTTTAGACCAGGCCCTGTTCAGATCCAGTCCGCTCCAGCTCATTCAGGCTTAGCTCCAGAGTGCCTCTGGATGAGTCTGGCTCTCACAGGCGAGAGTCAATCAAAAGTGTAAATGGAAATGAACATATGAAGTATTGATTAATACTCTGCAGCACAACACTGAAGCGTGAGCCAGCAGAGTTTGACAACTCACAGGGAAAAAAAAAATAATAATAATTGTATTTGTTGATTTGTATTTTGTGTCTGTACAAGATGACTTTCTTTATGAGCTGTGATTATTACGACTATGTGTAGCTACCCAAGTGGTATTTTGTTCTCACTGAAGTTAGCATAGTAGCACATGCTTTAACACATTAAAGGGACTGTCATAAAGAGAAGAATCAAATCAAATCAAACAAAAAGCAGTATAAGGGATAATAAACATAATTGAATTATAAAAATACAAAACAAAATAATTAAATGATGCAATTACTGAATTAAATTAAATTAAAATAAATATTAGAATAGAATAATGAATTGAATATAAAATATATTAACAATACAATAAACAAGTAAATAAAATATAAAATATATATTTTTATAAAATAAAATGCAGTATAAAAGAGATTATAAAATATAATTGAATTATAAAAAATAAAATAAAATTAGGAAATTACTGAATTAAATTAAAATAAATATTAGAATAGAATAATACATTGAATATAAAATATATTTTAAAAAATAATTAAATTCAATTAAAATAAATACAGTATAAAAGCGGTTATAAAAATAACTAATTATAAAAATACAAAGTAAAATAATTAAATTAAATAATGAAATTATTAAATAAATATTAATAGAATAATAAATCCAATATAAACTATTTAAAAATAAAATAAATAATAAAATAAAAAAAGTAAAATAAAAGCCTTCACAAAATCATGAGAAGCAAGTTTACAAAAAAAGTTTCCCTAGAGTGTTCTATTAGAATGGCTGTCTTCTGACTGACTTCATCAATATTAAACATGAAAGAAGTGAGGTTTCAGTAACTTAGGACATTAAACATCAGCAAGAATGAACATATTTCATATTGTATCACCATCTAGAGTGTATGACTTATAACTACAGAAAAGGAGTGATGAAATTAGATTTGACCTTAAATAAACTATTTTCTGAAATATGTTAATGTGAACCCAAGCCTTGTCTTCAGAGAACCAATGGAATTGTGTTTAACTTCAAGTCTTTCAAGTGCTGGAGCAAGACCTGCTACTGGAATACATTATCCCTAATGAATAGAGCATTATTCAGTTTTGTTCAACAAAGACCATGTGGCCACAGTGTCTACAAAAGCCCAAAGCACTGCTCTTTATGTCTCTTTTATCTCTCTTCTTTTGGTCATCCATTCAACCCTTCCCTTCCTTCTAGTTCCATGCATACAAAACTCTCTCTCTCAGCATCCTCCATCATAATTTCCTCTGGGTTATTCCTTTCCTTATCTCCATACTGTCATCCCTATCCTTCAATCATATTCTAATCAAAACAATGAGTAGCGGTAGATAAGCTTGACTTCCTTCAATAAAACGGTGCTGGAAGCGCAACCGAGGGGAGGAACCACGTCTGGGTTCGATGGCAGGACCTGCGTTGGTCTCCCACCGGAATGCAAGCATAAACGGCATTCCAGCGCGTGTAAGCGATCCCCTCGTACCCTTTCCTTCAGGACCGCTGACGGTTTCGGTCACAGTCAGAGGTCTCCTCCTCTCCAGTGTGACACCAAATTACGTATACGCAAAGCTGCATCAAAGACCACATAAATGCTCTATAATGTGCTGTGACGCTCTGCCTTTCTCTCGCCTGGATGAGATTTAAATCGATTCTGAACACCCTCTCAGAAATGTCGGTTTAAGGACATTTTAGATAATTACACAGCTGTGGCTTAGCATTTTCTTCCTTTTTCCCCCGTATAAAAAGGTTTTTTACCACCCATCATGAAACCGATCCTGAACCTTATAAAACAGTCAGCCAATATCCACAGATGCTTGTAGTAATATGCCTTGAGCATTTGGTTTATTTAAATGCCAAAATGTTAACATGTCAGGAAGGACCGTTTATGTATGTGTTAAAAGCCTTGAGGGCTTCATACCACGCACTGGGTGTAAGGAACTATTTGAGCAAAAATACACATGTGCAGCAAAAAAAAAAAAAAAAAAAAAAGAGTTTAAGGGTGGGTTTTTTAGCTTGGTTGTCTTCATATTTCAGGTGAACTGCACCAGAGTCTGTTTGGAAGCAGGTCAAAAAAAGATGTCTCACAGTCTGCTTGTTCGGTGCACTGCAAGGATTCAGATGGCAGTGTTCATGCTCATTCAAATAAATCGCACTAACAATCGCACCAGAGCTCATTTTAATCAAGTCAAGCCTGCTAAATGTGAACAAGCCCTAAAAAGGCATAAGCAAACCCCTTAAAAATAAAAAGCTTAGCATGAAATAGAAAAGTTTAGTCTAGCGATTTTACCATGTGCCTCCTAATTCCCTCTAACGCTTTTTATGGGATAGATTTCTTGGAAGGAGTGAGTATCTCTGTGGAATACTTAAGTTTAAATGATAAACTAAATTTCTTTTGATTTCAAAATAAGCTGAGAGACTGTTTCAGGCCAAAGGGTTCATTATATCCCAGGTGGAAAAGACGTAGTGTTAAATGTATTAAAAATATACTTGAAATTCAAGCAGTATGTTTATAATACATTTGTATTCCCAACATGCTTATTCGAAGTGCATTAAAAATATACTGAATTGCATTTTAATATATTTCTAAAAAGTATACTTCAAGTACTTTTGTATATGCTTAGTTATACCTCTAAGAAATATGCTAAACACAAGCATACTTTTAATGTACTTCTAAAAAGTATACTAGAAATACTTTGGTAATAAATATATGCTTAGTTACACTTTTAAGGAATATACTAAACTTAAGCATACTTTGTGACGTTTTAGTGTATTTACAGAAAACACACTTATGTTACTCTTACTTAAAGTATATTTTATGTCTACTTTGTGTAAGACCATAACAAAATGATTACACTTTTAGTGGGTTTTTAAATGTACTTTTTAACCATGTGTAGGCCTACTGCAATATATTTTAAATATTTATGTAATTATGTATTTTAATATTTGGAAAAGTACAATATTTGAAAAAAAAAACAAAAAAAAACATTTTTTAACATTCACAATGTACAAACGTTTGTCAACTATTATTAAGCATTGCAATACTTAAAATATGTTGTTCAGTTTTACTTAAACTTTATACTTTGGTTGATTTGGCTGTTGTCCATTACATGATACATTAATTGTAATAAGCTACTACTGAAATTCCCATAAGGATTATATATTTAAAAAAATAAAAATAAAAATAAAAAACTTGCCTTTACTTGTGTTTAAATTTAAACAACCCTGACTAAACCTGATTGGTTCCAGAGCCATTGAACGGCTCTGATTGGTTCCTATGGTAATGAGCTTGCACCGCGAGCTTCGTAAATCAAATGTGATGTGCCTTGAATGTGAATATAAGTCTAAATTTAAACAGTTATATTATATAGAGCGATCGTGTATCTTTAGAGCACTTGGAGGAAACCACGCAATTCATATGGATTACTTTGGCGATGTTTTTTTTTTTTTTTGGTTTTTGTTTTTGCTATGAACTTTTTGAAACGTGAAGATCTTTGGTGAATCGTCTTTCATCGGAGGGACATAAGGATTTCATTAAAATATCTCCGCTTTTCTTTCGAAGATGAATGACAGTCTTAGATGGTTTGGAGCATCTTAAGGGTGAGTGATGACGGAATTCAAATTGTTTTGGGGGAACTATGAAATTAATTAGAAAATATAGCGGTATGTTCTTATTTTTACCAGCTTCTGCAAGTGTGAATGGCGTCTGGCTTTTGGAACCTCACTGTGACTGACTTCAGGTAAGTTTTGAAATGTAATTAACGTTATTTGTCTGTACCAGTCATGTTTTTGACACATGCACTGGCAAGTCTTTATAACATGTACAACATTAAAAATTTTGATTTGCAAAATGAAGTTGTGTATGTATTTCTGATTTCCTGAACAATTTGGCTTCATTGTAATGAGGATAATGATCTTTGAAAAACCATGATTATGAACATACAATTACTTTGTCTTGAGCTGATCACCCAACTGTGGTAGTGATAGGTGTTTATATTTGTTCAAGCTTGACAATCTTATCACCTTTATTTTCTAATATATATTTCTCATTACAGATAAGAACAAAGATCAAATTGTAAGAAGGGTTGCTTATAAGAGAGCATACAGTACATCTGAAACTGCTGAGGCTGGGAAGGTTTTTGACTATACAGGTGCTGGTCATATAATTAGAATATCATCAAAAAGTTGATTTATTTCACTAATTCCATTCAAAAAGTGAAACTTGTATATTATATCCATTCATTACACACAGACTGATATATTTCAAATGTTTATTTCTTTTAATTTTGATGATTAGAGTTTACAGCTCATGAAAGTCAAAAATCAGTATCTCAAAATATTAGAATATTTACATTTGAGTTTGAATAAATGACCATCCCTACAGTTTAAATTCTGGGTATCTCTTGTTCTTTGAAACCACAATAATGGAGAAGACTTCTGACTTGGCAATGATCCAGAAGAGGAACATTGACGCCCTCCACAAAGAGGGTAAGTCACAGAAGGTCATTACTTAAAGGTGTGGCTGTTTACAGAGTGCTGTATCAAAGCATATTAAATGCAAAGTTGACTGGAAGGAAGAATCTGGGTAGGAAAAGGTGCACAAGCAACAGGGATGACGGCAAGCTTGAGATTACTGTCAAGCAAAGCTGATTCAAACACTTGGGAGAGCTTCACAAGGAGAGAACTAAAGCTGGAGTCAGTGCATCAAGAGTCACCACGCTCAGACGTCTTCAGGAAAAGGGCTACCAAGCCACTTCTGAACCGGAGACAACGTCAGAAGCGTCTTACCTGGGCTGCGGAGAAAAAGAACTGGACTGTTGCTCAGTGGTCCAAAGTCCTCTTTTCAGATGAAAGTAAATTTTACATTTCATTGGGAAATCAAGGTCCCAGAGTCTGAAGGAAGAGTGGAGAGGCACAGAATCCATGTTGCTTGAAGTCCAGTGTTGTTTCCACAGTTAGTGATGATTTGGGCTGCCATGTCATCTGCTGGTGTTGGTCCACTGTGTTTTCTGATGTCCACAGTCAACTATCAGAGCAACCTGGGCTCTCATAACACCTCAGCAGTGCCACATACTGATCACCTCCATGCCACGCCGCATTGCTGCAGTAATTCAGGCAAAAGGAGCCCCAACTAAGTATTGAGTGCTGTACATGCTCATGCTTTTCATTTTCATACTTTTCAGTTGGCCAAGATTTCTAAAAATCCTTTCTTTGTATTGGTCTTAAGTAATATTCTAATATTTTGAGATACTGATTTTTGACTTTCATGAGCTGTAAGCTCTAATCATCAAAATTAAAAGAAATTTGAAATATATCAGTCTGTGTGTAATGAATGAATATAATATACAAGTTTCACTTTTTGAATGGAATTAGTGAAATAAATCAACTTTTTGATGATATTCTAATTATATGACCAGCACCTGTATTACCGACCAGGCATATAGGCACCAAGTATATTGTACTCAGCGTACTGTCATTCTTAAAAAAAAAAAAAAAAAAAAACGAATCATCAATCATCATTTGCTTTATTTTTTTATGTTTTGTGTGTGTGTATGTGTGTGGAATATTAACATTTATTGTTTTTCTGATCAGTTGCTATAGACACAGACTGAAATCTGAGTGCAGAGACGGGAATAGTAAGTATATTTTAATATCGTATCACCTCTATTATAGAGATTTTTTAATCAGGCCTAATGGAGGGTGATTCGGTCAATCTTGGAAGAAAAACGTTAGCAATGTGTCCAATCCAGGTGGCTAATTTGTGCTTCCTTTCAGTCATTCATGTAAAAAATCTGTTTTTTTTTGTTTGTTTGTTTGTTTTTTGGATGACTAGGACAACTTATAATTGTATTTATTTTTTTAATCGTGGCAACAGAGGTGAAGAGAGTGTATGTTAGCATTACCACAACAGACATATCCCGAAATACCCTAGGTTACAATAAACCACAATTATCGACATACCCTGTAATACTCACAGGTTGCTTTATTGAAATAATTTATCAAATAATATCAGTGAGTTTGTACTTGAACTCTGCTCACTGTAAGTGCTGTTGTTGGGCTTCCTCTAATCATATGTTCAATGTAACTTATAGAGTGCTATACAGTGAGAACAGACAAGAGGATAAGAATGGACACGTCAAGCTTGATGGGGATATTGTCAAAAGGTAAACTAAATTCGAATTAATATCAATGCAAATTATAATACATCATGGATGCAAAACTGTTATTGGCTAATTTTATATCAATTCTTTTTTCCTTTCACAGATCTTGTGATAAAGCAGTCTTCAAATACTACAGTGTCTGAATTGCAAGCCCTTAGTTGCAGAAAATGCCAGTCGTACTCAAAGAAGTGACGTCGTCCCACCGGCTCCCCCTTGGTCAGTCGTCACTCTGCTTCTGCCACAGACTTGCAAGCCGTCTGCTGCGCTCCAACCCTCCACCTCTTTGGCTGTAGTGGGTTTTTCCCGTCGGGTACACCGTGGTCCTTGGTCACACCGGCATCACTCCAGTCCTTGGGCACTCTGGCTCCACCAACGATGCTCGTCGCTGTGGCTGTGCCCAGGTCTGCGATGACGCCCAGCTCCATCGGCCCTCCGTGTGCGCCTTCGGGTCCACCAGCTCTGTCTCCATCGGTCGGACCCCAGATGTCGGCAGCCACACCATCTATGTACATTTTGGCTCCTCGCTCCCTCGACTCCTCCGTGTGTTATCAGCACTGGGATGCTCTGGGTCTGTGCCATGTAAACACCATCTAAGCCGCCAGGGCATCATCGTCATCCTCCCATCACCATCCCTTCACCACATCCTGCCATCATCCTCGCTCTTTTGCCTCTCACCATCCTTACGCCATCTCCTCGTCCACCTGCAAAACCCCCTCCATCCCTCCCTATTCTGTTGCTTGAACTTTTTCATCTTCATCTTCAGTCTTTGCACACACACAGCTATTCACTTCTGCACTTTGTTTTTCAGTAAATGTATTTTTTCAGAAAATTGCATTGTAATTTTTATTTATTCATTGATGTAAAATTCTGTACTTTTCAGTAATACAGGTATAACTGGAATGTTATACTGGAAAGCAGCTTTATAATATACTAGTAGTGTAATGCTAATGCATTTCTAATGAGCTGAAATACAATTGAAATGTACTTGAAGTACATTAAAACTATGCTTCAAATATACTCTAACTGTAGCTCATGAAGTATTAAAAGTACATTTTAAATGTATTTTAAGAAATACACTCTTTCTTACTCTTGCTTTCTTACTCTGCATAGACAGCAATGCAACTGACACGTTCAAGGCCCAGAAAGGAAGTAAGGACATCGTTAAAATATCAGTAGTTCAACCTTAATATTTTGAAATAATTTTGTACTACCTTTCTGGGCCTTGAACGTGGGTCAGAAAGCTCTCAGATTTCATTGAAAACATCTTAATTTGTGTTCCGAAGATGAACGAAGGTCTTACAGATTTGGAACGATTTGAGGGTGAGTAATTAATGACATAATTTTCATTTTTGGGCGATCTAACCCTTTCATTTCATGAAATACAATAGTTCTACTTTTGAGAGTTTCTGGACAGAATATACACTTCACACCAGTCGCATTTTCTGTGCAAAATGGAAAACACCACTTAGATTAAAAAAAAAAGACATTTCTAAATGCTTTCCATCATTCTGAAAGATAAAACTAAGGTAATTGTCTATTGCATCAGTCTACTTTAGTAACATTAAAGGATGCTAAAGGGGAATAGAAGTAAAGAAAAAGTGGGGAAAGAAATAATGTAAAAGTTTTAATCATATCTACAAAAAATATATATTCACAATTTTACAGTTTTTTTACGGTATTTTTATCAAATAAATGCAGTATTGGTGAGCATAAGGGACTCCTTTCAAAAAAAAAAAAAAAGTATTTTTAAAGCATATCTACAAAATAGTTTTAAAGAGCATCTACAAAAACTTTCAATATAGTCTAATAAAATAACAGAGAATTCATTGTAGTGCAACATGTATTGTATATTTCTTAGAAATGGTTACATGTGTATAGGAAAAAAGCATTGTCATTTACATCTAACGCTGTGGAACAGATCGACCCCAATCTGCTCCGATGTGGCTTCAGTAATCACAATTAGATCATAACACATATAATGTGCATTGTGTAGTTTTTAATGCGGTCAAAGTGCACTCCTATCACTAAAACTGCATGTTAATGTCAGGTGTAAAGGTGTCAGTCTGTAAGGTTCAAAGGGAAAACGGATCACTTGACAATTCTGACTCTTTCATGTAGAATCCTATGCAAGAGTTATCAGGGCTTGCAGGTCAGATACACAAGACTACAATCTTTAAATAGCTCACAGATTGGAATATTTGACAGGTAATTGACTGACATTAATTTCAGGTTCTTCATTACAGTCCATAAATGCAACCATGCAAAAACTTCAGACTCATCAGCCTCAAATGAATTAATTGATTTAGAAATAATTAGACGTATCTCACATACCTTAGTGAGCAATTAATGGTGTGTAGTTTGAATATTTGAAACTTTAAAGCAATCAAGGTAACAAGATGGAGGAATCGAGAAGAATCACCATCATCTTTCAGACTTGAAATATATTTGTTTTTAGTTCTGCAATAATGGTACATATTTGAATACTTTTAAACAATGCAAAAAAAAAAAAGCATGCAAAACAAAACAAATACAGTGTAATGTGATGTTCAACTAGTAAAATAATTGCTCATTTGGTTTGGTTCTTAATGAATCAGTCAAACAAATCAAAATGAATACAACACAGGAGTCATTAGTCTGAATCATGAAAAGAATCAGCTGGACAACTCATTTATTCACAATTAAATCAACTCAGATGACTCATTCGTTCAAATAACTGCAGGTTATCTCTGACTCAAAATGAATCATTTATTTGTTCTTTGTACTTTGAGAAAACAATGTTAAAAATTTAAATTTGTCATCTAAGTAAGCCAAGTCTAATTTACTGCTTATTCAATGACAGTTTGATTCAGTGACAATGCTTTGAATTACTTGAAAAATGCATATGACCCTCGCCTTGCCAAATAAACGCCTACAAAATTTTCAGGCTAAGGATGATTCAATCTGCAAAGTTCTGCCTTAAGTTCTTTTAAGTATTAGTGGTTGGAATTTGACTGCATGAGCTCAAGTACAGAATAATATCATCAACCCTGCCAAGACATTGGTGTGACAAAGCACATTTCCTTTTTCTTTTATTTTCTACCTTCAAAGCACACTTGCAAGCGTCACCTGTGTCATCGTCTTGATCTATGCTTCCCTAAACTGCAGTGTCATAACTCACATCTGCTTTTTCACGCGCGGTGAGCGTGGATGTGCAGCCTGACAGGTGTAATAGATGAATACATCAGCTCTGATTGATTTATAACAGTTGTCCGGTCTGTGCGACAGCATCAAGGTCACTAGCGATGGACGGTTGTCAAGATTCTGACACAGTGATGGACTCATTACCAAGGCGATGTACACACTGATCGCAGGAAGTGTAAAATAACAGATTAATCTGCTTAGTGTGCTTTGTTTTTACTCTACTATTTTTGTAGTTGTTGTTTTCTTTAAAAGCATTAAAATGCTTACAGTTATTCTAAAACTAAAAACAAATGGTTGAAAAAGTTAGGTAAATAAATAAATCAGTAAAAAACTAACACATTTTATATGCTAAATATTTTAAAAACAGTTGGCATACTTAAGACTGTCTAATTGTTTGAACACACACACACACACACACACAATACCAATGTTTTATTTTTATTTGTTTGTTTATTTAGTAATGAAACAAATAACATTTTATATGCTAAATATTTTAAAAACAAATAGTTGGCATAGTTAAGTCTAATTATTTAGAACTAAAGGTTTTCAAAGTGTATCTAGTTTCAAATAAATAATATTTGTATTTGTACAAAATATAACTATTTTATGTATTTATTAGTAATAAAAAAAATGTATATGCTAAATATTTTAAAAACTAATGGTTGGCATAGTTAAGTAATTAACTAAAGGTTTTAATGTCCGATTTCATTCAAAATATACATACATAAAATATTTGTTGTATTTATTAGTAATAAAAACATTTTATATTCTAAATATTTTAAAAACAAATGGTTGGCATAGTTAAGTCGTTAAATGATTGAAATATTTGTAAAATATTTTTATTCATACTGCATATGAATTATATATATATATATATATATATATATATATATATATATATGTGTGTGTGTGTGTGTGTGTGTGTATAATTTGATATATCACTTTAAAACTAGCACCTTTTATATGCTAAATATTTTTTAAAATAAAATTAAAAAAAATATATATAAATAAATTGATTTTTTTTTTCTCATTTTGTCTCTCATAGTTGAGGTATACCTATGATGAAAATTACAGGCCTCTCTCATCTTTTTAAGTGGGAGAACTTGCACAATTGGTGGCTGACTAAATACTTTTTTGCCCCACTGTACTTCAGAGATATTTTACTCATATGAATTTCTAGGGGTGCCAATAATTGTGGCCAACATTCATTAGAGAAGAACATTTATTTCATCATGAGATTTTCTCCCCACTTTCAATTGTTTTACTTCAATGATAGGTTGGAATCGTGTGAATTTTTTGAATGAAAGATAAAAAGGATAAACAATGCAGATTTATTTTCACAGCCACCTTTGCTAATATTTATCAAGGGTGCCAATATTAGTGGAGAGCACTGTATATACACACACACACACACACAGCCACACACAATTCAGTTCTAACAAACTAAATTTCAGTTGTCCATAAAGTGATCACATGGCTTTACAGGACTTATATAGACTTAACATAAAATGGCCAGAAATTATGACAGAATCAGAATATTCTGGACTGACTCTAAAGACAAGTGCAAGAGTTTTACACTGCAGCAGGAAGAAATCCTGCTATAGACAGCTACAGTAGTACATACTGCATGCATGCAGAGTCCCTTCCTCTGAGACATCAGAGAGGCTCCTATAGCCAATGTGTTCACACCATCCTCCACATAAATGATGCATTAGCTGAATGACCATTCCCAGGGTCCTCAGAAAGACCCTTCAATGCGGCCATGGGCCTTTTTTCCAGCCTCTATCTACCGCTTTTAATTTCCCTGCTAATTAGGAGCCATCTGTGGGCCGTCACAGGCTGAATGTATTGTGCTGAAACTAATGGCTGAGATGTGTTGAACCCGGAGAGAGATTTTGACAGGGATGCCTTCAGGCTGGCACCCAGCATTTACACACTCGCTAAACTGACACAAAGTGAGAACTTTCGGTGATCATAATGCTCCAGAATGAACTCTGTATGCCCTGTGTAATTGGATCATTTTTCAATCTAAATTTTCAAGTACTTTGTGCTAGCACTGATACTTTTCCAGTGCCAAGCTCACCGTCCTAATTACACAAAATTGCCCATTTACAAAAGACGAGTATGTGCTTTTCACTTCCATTGTCGTGACAGTCATAACAATGACATTTTCATGATAAACTGCAATGATAAATTTGATCTTGCACTCATTCAATCGCAATATCACAATTTACTAATGTGATTTACCGCTTGTCCTCAATACAGATTAACAAGACAATTGTTAGATTTTATGGTGTAACAAAGATGTGATCACATGCACATAGTCTTTCTGACTAGGTCAGGCCAAGAATGATGATGAGAAATAATAATGACCCTCTCCTCCATTGTATTTATTTCAGATACATTCTTAACCACCACAATTTTTAGCTACGTTCATAAAAATTTGAGTGTGGCTACAACAGATGCTAGTATGTACTTTAGTGTACAAACACACACAGAGAGAGAGAGAGAGAGAGAAAGAGAGAAAGTACAAATACATAGTGTATAATTAATTAATATACATATACTGTATAGTAAGAATATACTAAGTATGCTAAAATAAATTGTATCAAATTGGTCAATCCACCATCATTCAGATTCAGATTGTGTTATTTGAATACATTTGGAAAAAATAAAAAATATAAAATAAAATAAAATAAAATAAAAAACAGTTCCCATCTAAAAACATTATTAGTGCACTATTATTATTTTGCAGCATTGTTTTTTTTTTATGTTTCATTTTAATGTTAGTTGTTGTGTGTTTTGTTTTTTTAATATGTCTAAACAGCTTTTATATTTTATTTTAGTTTTAGTTATTTTGGTAACACTTAACAATAAGGTTCCATTTGTAAACTTTAATTAATGCATTAACTAACAATGAACAATACATTTGTTACGGTATTTATTAATCTCTGTTAACATTAGTTTATTAAAAATACAGCTGCTCATTGTTAGTCCATGTTAGCTCAGGTCCATTTACTAACATTAATAGATACAACTATGTATTAATAAATGTTGAAATAAACTTTAACTAAGATTTATAGATGCTTTAGAAGTATTTTCATTGTTAGTTTATGGAACCTTATTGTAAAGTGTTACCATTATTTTAGTAGCCTAAAATCATCTAGGGCATCTATTATTATTTTTTAAAAATTTCAATTAAGGTTTATTTTATTTCAAGTAACAAATGCTTTTTATGGTTTTAGTTTTGCTTAACAACAATAACCCTGTATACAACATATTGCCACATACTGTGTATATTATTTGCATCACATGACTTGAATAACCAATCAATAAATCAATAGAAAGCAGAGATAGTTGCTTTCTAGGCTGCATAGCCTGCTGTACAGTTCATAAACCTGATTCAGGTTCGATTAAGCATCACAACAGAACCAACAGAGCAAAAAATTACAATAAAAAAGAGAAAACGCTCAACAACAGTGGCCCTAACAGAAATATTGCTTCCAATACCCAATACAACATGACAGAGAGAATATAAACCCAATCACATTCAGGCAATATAATCTGAAATAATTGTTCTCTCTCTTGTGAATGGTCCTAAATCAATGTCACATAATCATTTGTAGAGTTCTCCAGTTCATGCAAATGGCTCCTTTAATCTGTCACCTTGGCTGCTCGTTGAATAAATTAGGATTCTTTCACTATCTTACACGCTCAGGCATTTACAGACACGAAAAGGTGAAGGGCGATCCGTCCCAGAGACTGAAACCGACGCATTAATGCACAATTGCCTGCTTAGAGGGTGGAACATGCAGTGATTTTCTCCAGCACTTTTCTCAAGTGCTGCAGGGGCGTAACGGTGAAGAAAGTAGAGCTGCTTTGCACAAATTAATCACAGGAATAACATGTATGCTGATTTAACCGAACAAAACAGACACAAAACTGGCGGTTCCTTATAACACAGCCGATTGGTATTCACGTTGTCGGATAGCATTTACGAAGACGGACTGGAAAAGAGGAAAAGCAGTCTTTCAGCCTGTCCTGATATATCCTACATTCTGGTGGATGCCTTTCCTTATCGTTATGCTCAGATAAGAGACAGACAAATCAAACATGCTGCGATAACCAGTCTCCTGGCAAAGCTAGTCTTCCTCAAGAGGAAACATACAGTGAGAACACAGGATGTAAAAGGGAAGTTTGGAGTAAAAACATTCATAACTACAACGTGGAGGAAGATGGTGATGGATGTGACATACATTTTACGGTGTCAGACATTGTTAATAGATATAAACAGTCTACAAATGTTTATATTGTTAAATCAAACAGTGCATTAGTAAAGCATGCAGGAAGTTCAAACATTTCTATCCACAATTTCAATCAAAATGCTAATTGTACAACATTATTTTTTCTCTTCGTGCTTTGATTAAAAAAGGGATGAATGCAATCTCGATGTTTTCCTGAAGGCTGTCAATTGATTACAAAATGTATCTAATTCATTACACGATTATTTATTCACTGAAATAACAAAAAATAACCGCATATCATTATTTGCTGTGAAAAGCCTCCAAAAAAAAATAATTTAAAGATATTATCATGCCAGCACAGAAATATTTAAATGCACAGTACAAATAAAAGTGTTATTTATAAACACACATCGTTTAAAAGTGTGGGGTTGGTAAGATTTTTGGAAGAAGTCTACATTTATTTGAACAAAAAACACAAAAACTATTTAAAATAACTGCTTTCTATTTGAATAGATTTAAAATTGTATAATTACTCCAATTTTCAGTGTCACATGATCCTTCAGTAATCTTTCTAATATGCTCTCTTGGTGCTAAAGAAACATTTCTTATTATTTTCATTGTTAAAAACAGTTGTGATGCTTAAAATCTTCATGAAAAACCATACACACATATAAATATACCATATATACATACACATACATATGTAGCCCTGCTTCTTTTCAACACTGTATGGATTTATAAATTTATGCATGAACTCCTCGTTTTAAAATCCTTCATGAAAAATGGAAGTTCAAAGGCAAATTCTAAAAATGGCTGCAGCACTAGTTTCTCTTACATATACGGTCTATACACATACTTCAGAAAACTAGAAAGTCATGTGGAGTTTATGGTGCTCCATTGTTCAGCTTTTTGGGGCTTGACAGACTCTGTTTTACAAAAAAAAAAAGCATTTAATGACCATTCAGAAAATGGATGAAAGAAAGTTATACGGGTTTGCAACAACACGAAAGTGAGTAAATGACAGAATTTTCATTTTTGGCTGAACCCTACCTTCAACTCCAGCGTTGAGAAAGATAGAGAGGACAGAACACATAATGAAAGCCAGAAGAAAATGGAATTCAGGGCCGGTTTGATTCAGTCTCTGTGTCATGTGGCATCCTTTATCATCAGCTTTTGATACATAAAGGAGATAGACCATAGCCGAAGCAGAAACACTTTTTACAGTGAGTATACGCAGACGCTGCATGTGAAGTTTCAGCATGTGTGAAAAACTGAATTATGTAAGTGTGCATAAATCATTCATTATCTGGGATTCCCTGAACAGAGCCATCAATAAAACACATCCAATAACCAGCTCCAGTAAATCCTGCCATAAACAATCGGCTCCAACATTATTCCCTAATCAGCCATGGGGGTCTATGGCTACATTCCTCTTCTTCATTGAGAAAAGAGGACAAAAAATAAAAAAATAAAAACTTTTTTATTGGATATACATGCGATTTTCTTTCAGTTTGGCAAGACACTTCAGACCGTCCAAAACAGAGGCTCTTGAACAGGCTGCCTCTGTTCAATTATAAAACATCTGAAGATTAAGAAAACGACACAAAAAATAGCTCACCCAGACATGACAATGTACTCACTCTTAGGTCATCCAAGATGTAAATAAGTTTGTTTCTTCTTAGGAACAGATTTGGAGAAATTTAGCATTACATCACTTGCTCACCAATGGATCCTCTGCAGTGGATCATTCAGGCATTTTAAACTTTTGTTTCTGGCCAAAATACCAGTTCATAATCCATAATCTATAATAATGGTTCCACCAGTAGGAGAAAAAAATGTCTATCAACACATTTGTTTAGAAATGTTTTGAACTTATTAACAGTGCTTTTTCAAAGGAGAATGGATAATGGATATTTTAACAACAAATTTACAAACATCATCATGATGGATTTGTTTATTACAAACATGCAGCTTTTCACTTCACAAGACGTTAATTGATAGACTGGAGTCATGTGGACTACTTGTGGATTATTGTGATGTTTTTATCAGCTGTTTGGACTCTCATTCTGATGGCACCCATTCACTGCAGAGGATGCATTGGTGAGTAATGTTAAATTTCTCCAAATCCCTATCTACATCTCAAATGGCCTGAGGGTGAGTAAATTTTCAACAATTACTTTTTTTTTAAATTATTATTATTGGATGCACTATTCCTTCAAGAATTTTCAAAATGTTTTAGATTCAGTCATATGCATTTAAGCAAGCAAATATTTTAATCAACCACAAATATAATTATTAATGCTTTTTAGCGTGAGTTTTGGATGGGACTAACCAAAAGAAGATGGGAGGACTGTTCGGGGTCAAACCTGTTTGAAAATAATTGAGGGAAAAACTAAATGATCCTTCCTGTGTAATTTCAATCTGACAGCAGATCAGCCATAAACCCAAAACAACTCACTCAGAGTCAGACTTCTCCACAGACTGTCAGCATTTTGTAGACCCACAAATTAGCATTTAAATGGTAAACATCTGCAAACTAGTTTTCTTGGTGGGAAATCTGATTTCCATCACAAATGCAGGACTCTTAACAGACTTTTGAGATGGTGTCTCCGGATCTCAGGGGAGGAAGAAGAGAGACACAAAACGAGTGTGCTAAATTGAACCCAGCATTTCTGAATTCCCTCTGAAATGGGGTAAAATCTTAAGAGAAGGACAGTGAATGAGGAGAAAGTTAGTCATGGTGGATATTTATGATTTAAGAGCTTTTCAGAGGTTATGTAAAATAAAGTCAGGCCCAGCCAAACAGCTTTCCCATCGTTTAGACTTGGTAAATGACTTAGACTTGTTTGCCTCTGACTAGCAATAACAAAAAGGTTTGATTTCCTGTCAGGACGAGTGTTTCGACATTAATCATTTAACTGTATTTTTGTCAGGGCTTCATGTAGCTTCCCAAAAAAATAATCATAATGCAATAAACTGACTGGCACTCATAAATTGTACACAGTAAACTGTGCTAGTTTCATGTCTCTTGTACCGCTCCCTGGACTCTTTCTTCTCGCGTAGTAAAATAATTCAGCTCAAATCAATATTTAATATCCATTTATTTATTTATTTGGTAAGTAGCTGTGTAACTGAGGTAATCTACAGTCAGCCAGTCATTTCAGGGTGACGCAAGACCTCTTTGATTCACATCAGGACTGGTTGTACATTAATCCTTACATGTGTTATACTGTTTGGCTTACGATTTAAAAGAAGTAGGCAGTGTAAAGCATATACTGCACAGACTACAGTAAGCAATTAGCAAGCATTCTGTACACCGCCTGGTAAAAACATCAACATAACAAAATGTATAGCCTAAAGGTAAAAATGTAGCGTACGATGCAACAAATGACAATTAGAAAAGGCTGTAAAAGAAAATTATCTGTCAATCACTGACCTTGAGGTTTAAAATGACAGTTGAAAATCATGTCATTTGTAAATAATCTCATTAACGTTAACTTACGGTACTTGGTGGGTCTTCTGTTAAGACGGTGTGAAATACTAAATTCTCTGTCTTGGGGTTTGGATATGTATATATTGCGCTAATCCACTTATAAGAGCGCTTACTGAAATGAAATGTGTGGGAATGGAACCAGTGTGGTTTTACATTTAGCTCCAGGCATCCATTTTGATTCAGCGACAAAAGGCATGTGAAATGAGACCAGGCTCTCGGAGATGAGTAAATTTGTACTGATGAAAGCAGCTCAGTAAACAGTTGCATCCTGTTGCAATTTCATAAGAAGCGAGTAGGTCGAAACACATGCATAATGACGCACGCTAACTCGCTCGTCTGCTCTCATTCTGACGCTCATTATTTCCTCAGAGGCAATGAATATAGACATATGCATATTCATTTGCACACGTGCACAGCACCTTCTCTCTTAAACAGCATAAACCAGTGAATGAGTAAGTTTAGTATGCCATAGGCTTGTATAATAGCACCCAGCTAAAAGGCTAATGCCTTCATTGTCATGGTTTGAAATACAAATCTCATTGTAAATTAATCTGCATTTCTTGGGGCAATGCATTTCACAGTGCGCAGGTAGGTAAGAAGTTGAACGAGCTGACAATTGAGCGTACAAAGAGGAAACTTAATGGGAAAATGGAACAGCTTTAGCCCTGAAAGAAATGAAATCTGCAGCGGGTGAAAAAGAGAGAGATTCTGAAAAGGAGCCAAATACACTAGAGTCATACAAAGAAGCAAGCAGGGAGCAGTTAAATATTCCCTCCCTGCCTTCGGATTAAAACGAGTCACGATTTTGCAATCTCTTTTAAACAAGTGACACAGTTCTCACACAAACCAAAGGGAGAGCCCTTTCTGTGCCGTATCCCCTCGTGAGAGTCAGTCGATTTTGTTCGAGTGCGACCGTCTAAGGGCCAGGGTTATATAAAGGCAGAGCACATCACGCTGGAGGGTGTAATGCTTCAGCAGGAGGCAAATCAGAGTCGAGTCTCCCCACTGGCTGGAGTTCATTTCCTTCTGCTTCAGACCAGAGGTGGCATCATCAGTGCCTTTGTGGAAACAGTGACCTCGGGCGCCACCTGGCACTACGGAAACATTCACTCTGAACTGCGACGCCAGCGTGAAGTCCGCACCAGGGGCTGTCAGAAGCCTTCCCCTTATCACCCAGGTGCACTGCGTCTTCAAGTCGACCTTAGTCTGGGAACATAGATTTCCCCAGTCTTGCATCACTGCGTATCCTTGAGCAATATGCCACTGAACGACTCCGGAAATGAGAGGCAGAAGGGGGAAAGACAAAGAAAGTGGAAAAAGCAGATTGCGCAATTAAAATTATATAATTAACCACCTGAAAACCAGGCCAAATCCGGTAATGTGCACAAGGAACTCCTCCAGAGCTTACAGTTCTCTTTTCGGCTGAGGATTGAAACGCAAGATGTTAATTTAGGATCGCATTAGGAGGATTGATGCAAAGCGAGTAGTGCTCTCCAGGTGAGAGGAAGCTGAAGCCATATTACCAACCCAGGCTGCTTGGAATGGGCCTCTGCCTACTTTTTTTTTGCAAAACTCTGGGAAAGCCTAAACAGCTTTTATTCCTTTTCACACAAGTTACAATTACTGGGGCAGATTACAGATGAATAAAGACTTCTTTTCAAGCAACTCCCTGCAGGATACTATGGTATGGATCTCAAAATGCTTTTACCATAGCGCATGATTTGTAAAATAATATTTTTTTTATGCTTACGTCACATAAACAGCTCAATACAAATGTCTTTTCTGACAAAGTAAACTTGCTCGGCAGCTCGCCTGGTAAAGCACTGCACTGCACTTGCAATAGGTACAAGTCTTGATAAAATAGCTCAAAGAAACAAGGTAAAATGACACCGTAGCTCAAGTTTTTTTATTTATTTTGTGTTTTATCTCATATTTGCTTCTGTCAACACTATCTGCTAGGTTTAGGGTAAGGTTTAATGTAAGTGGTACATTATTTAAAAAAAAAAAATAATAATAATAATAGAGCAATATTAGCACCACTCATTTCATTTTCAAAATACCGTGAAACTAACAACCAATAAACCAACATCATAAAATGTTGCCAGATTCACGTTCATCTGTGACCCATCTACTTGTGATTTGTGAGTTTCTGAACTTCAGGAATAAGTGTAAAACTTTGACATGCTAGAGTACAGCTGAGGGAGACACTGTGGGTATTGGATATTAATATTGTATTTGTACAAACCCGCCCAGATAGCATAAGCCTGGAAACAACACTTGCCCCGCGGCTAACTGTGGACGATGTTGATAATGTTCACTAAAGTTGGTAAGGAGTGAGAGGCGGCGTTTGATTGCGTAAGACCACATCATCCGCCTCCCCCCTTGGAGACCCGATCTCTGGCCTTCCCCCACACAGAACCGAAAACCTCCCACTGAACAAGCAAACAGTGAGTCAGCGCTTACTGCACAAAGCAACACTACAGTTGCAGGGCAAAGCTGGCACCCTCTCAGGCCACACCAATGCAAAGAGGGGGGAAAAAGCAAGAGTGTTTGTGTGCCGTTATTTTAAGAAACAAAGGAATTATTTGGAATAAATCAGCTGAAAATTTAAATTCAGTCATTACTAACTCACTCTCTCTTTTTTTTTTTAATCATGAACCAAAAGGAGAATTTTGAAGAATCTTCATGTTTCCGTTTTCCATATCAGTCTATAATGCTTGTCAAATTACAAAGTAGTAAAATAAAAACATCATAAAAATCCATAACTTGCATGCTATACTTTAAATTTATACTATATGTAATACTATACTATACTATATATTTTGACATTTAGCAGACACTTATCCAAACTGAGTCAAAAAATGAGAAGTACAAACAATTTATCAAGAGCAATGATCACAGTTCAGAATATAGTAAATGTAAGTTTATTATAACTTATGTTAAGAAATTTAAGTTGTTAATATTTGCTAATGTAGTGATTTTTGCTTTCGCCAACCTAGGGAGGTGAAATGGTGTAGTGATTGGGTACTCGCGTCACCAATGACGTTATGATATTTGGATCACGTGTCACTTAAGGTGTGGTTATGAGTACATCACATAAGAAAGATTGGTGGGATCTCTAATTTGTAGAACCTCTTTCTGTATCATCAACACAAGGAAGACACAAGTGTAATAAAATAGAATTTATTAACAAAAAATAGACAAGAGTAATCAACAACTACTAAACGAATACCATAAATGAAATAGGAATAAAGTGCATAAGATGCATAAAATGCAAGTGATTATTTTGGGTGTTGCAATGTCAGAGCTACGTTATCTGGAAAGATAAACTGTTGCTTCTCTGAAAGAAATAAGGTGAAGAACCTTAGTATGCATCAAACAAATACATGAAAGATTTGCTATAAACTGCAATCGGCTATATAATATCTAATGTAAATGAGAAAAATCATATAGTGATAATATACAACAATGCCAAGGTCTCTGGAAGAGGTTTGGATAAGTGATAGTTACGTTCTCTGTGGTCGAGTGAGCAGTCCGGTGGCAGTGACTTCATCCACTGGTTGTGCTGGTAACAATACAGTGGGTAAAGGAGCGGGAATCCGTTTTGACAGCCTTGAACACAAAGCGCTGGAGGATGCTGATCTCCTGGAGCACCAAAGGGTCCTAGAATCTGGAGCACGCAGATGTGGCCCTGGAGTAGGTGCAGAAGATCCTTAGCCTGGAACACGCAAGCCAAGGTACCTTGGAGTGAAGGTTGGCTCGCTGGAGCTTAACCTTGTTACAGATGTCTGTGTGTCTTCTGCCTCTTTGGGCTAGAGACTCAGAACTTGGTTGATCTGTTAGTGTCTCACCCTTGCAGGCCGGAGACTCAGATCTGGTTGATCCGTTGCTAACAGGACTCAGACTCAGAACTCGAAGACTCAGAAACTAGGAGTGTCTTTTTGGGAAGGTACCTTTATCTCTTTTCGATGAGGAGGAGATTGCAATCTGGCGCTTCTCCATTTCCATGCTGTGATTGGCTGTTTCCATCAGAGTGGGGGGACACGGTGTGGCCCACCCTTCTTTCCTCCTGTGGAACTTATTTGCATAGTCCAAACACAAAGTTAAAAAAGTGTCACAAAAGTTTTACCAATGCATCATTCACTTACCAAACCACAACCAGAATACCTTTGGCAATGTTATGAACACATTAAGTCCAAACATGATGGAAGAAGATTGAACTGTCATGCATGCATTCATTTGTCCATCAACAGCTGAGTTTGTGTAAGATGTTGCACTACACGTCGCTGTCACTAAGAATACTTATTTCTCTGAATAAGTAGGATGTGTGTGTTGTAGTTTGCATCAGTTTAAGGTTTGAGAACATAGTTATGAATGGATTTGGATGGAACTTTGTGATCTCTCTTTGTTTCACCCACTGCTGCTGCATCCAGAGGTCCTAAGGAATTTTTATGGCAGTCACAGGCCAGAACCTTAGGAATCAGTCTGTTGGTGGGTGAAGGGCAGAAACTGCATTTGACCAATGAGAAGTCCTGTCCTTCCCGGGCTTTTTACCAAAGGTCTTCTTCTTGCCCTCTAAGAGGTGTCTGGCTGTTGTCCTGGCATCTTTATCCGATGGCGTTGGACAGTTTGTTTATGTTAGTCCACCAAGATCCAATCAAAATGTAGCAAACCTTTGTCCACTATTGTGGTCAGAGAGGGGCCCCGCCATAAACTGGGCCCTGGAATGTGCTGTCCACTACACTAATAATCTTCAAGCAAAGACCATTAAAGTTGGGATGAACTGGATATCCAAGTGAAAAAGCTTCTCAAATGAGGGGGAGGGGGGGAATTATAATAACAATTTAAAAGTAGGACGGCACTTGATTTTGTCAATCAGGAATTGACTGAATCTACCGAATCGATCTCATGTGAGTGACAGGCTGCTGGAGGAGAGTGATTATTGCATGAATGCATGTCATTACAAAGCAAATAAAATTATAATTAAAGTATAATTAACACTGCAGTATTCTATAAAAAAAAAAAAAGAATAGTCCATTTTAATTTCATGGTTACCATGTTAGTTCACAAATGCAATTATAATCAAGCTACAGCAGTTTTCTGAATAGTCCAGCTACAATCTCTTTCTGCCTGTTCAAGCTGTTAGTCTGATATTGGACTAGATAGATTCAGTCAGACTAAAGCATTAATGTGACATAATATAAATACGAGTTCCTGAAATAAAATGCATTTAAACAGCAAGTCAGACTGGTCTGAATGAGGCTGTTTTGTGAACCAGATCTCCTGGTTAATCGAAACAAACACACTGAAAAGAATCATTCATTTGTGAATGAGACTGATTCAGTTGACGATTTCAACTCAGTGACTGAATGAGGTAATGAAAGGAAGCTTAACAGTGAATAAAAATGTAAATGTTGTTTTGTTCACCACACAAACCTATTTTATGACTTCAGAAGACTTAAAAAAATGGCTCATACTTCATATGGACTACACTTTTGTGCTTTTGTGTTCTTTTTTAAGAGCTAAAACGAGTTGCACGAAGATGCTTCGAATTCTTTTGTGTTCTATGACAAAATCGCAGAAGGAACAACAAAAGGGTGGGTAAATAATGACAGCATTTCATTTTTGAGTCAATTACTCTTTTGAGGCTCTTAGAAACATCTCACAAAGATCCAGTGCTGTGATTCTCTGTGAAAGTCACCGTTTCAGTTGGGGTTTGAATGTACTGTATAACACAGCTTCAGTCGTAGCACTCTCTGATGACCCATCTGTCGCCAATACATCTCTTGAGTTTGAGACCTCACCTATGAATCGCATCCCAATTTAATGTTTCACATTTGTTTTTTGTTTTTCCTTCTTGGTCCCTTCTCTCTGCAATCGTGACTCCACTAACAAAGGGACTTGTCGAGGGAAGTTGCCGTCGATTTGCAGGCATGTTGGTTGCCTGGGAAACGGGTTTAAAGTTGTGCGTAACTGATGGCAGGTCCTTTGCACTGCAGTAACCGGCACGTCTCAGAGCGGGACGAACACACGTGCCACGGGCCAAATCACATCAGCCAGGCTATTTAACAACTTTGAAACAAGAGCAAGGAGAAAAGGGGAAAAAAACCCTAACTAGTCTTGTCATTAAACAGGAGTGTATGAGGAACAGAAGGTCACATTGAGGATAATGGTGTATAACACAGAAGAAACCTGAAAATTCATGGCCTGAAAATAAAAATAGAGAAAGAGAAACTCAAGAACATTTCCATTAAGATAAGATACTGCAATAAGCAATAAAATAATGCTAATATCTCACATCTTGCAGAGTAACCAAAAATGATTTTCTTTATCCTTATATTCTCAACCATACTACTACTACTACTAATAATAATAATAATAATGTATGCAGGGGAAAAAAAAAAAAAACATTTGATGGCAAAATAGTAGTCATTAGAGTTTTATATTTTTGATACTGACTTATTTCTAATTTTCCTTAAAAAAAAAAAAAGCTATATATCCCTTTTTTAATTTTGCCAAACTTAGGGCAAAAATATCACGTCATTTTAATATTAAAAATTGGTATTCATAACATGATATTATTAACAGAAACCAGGATGCAATCTTTGCCTACATTTCCTCAAAAAAAAAAAAAAAAAAAAAAAAAAAAGTAATGGAAGCGGTTTTTAAAATTGGATGTTTTTAATAGAAACCAAGACGTCTTATGGCAGAATCAGACTCATGGTGTGGGTTTATAATTTTGCCAACCATAAGTGTGAGGGTGGAATTCTAATTTGAAGAACAGCGGCACATCACGCTCCGTCTCTGCAGGTGTTTTTTTTAAGAGCTCATCTCAGGTATGATAACAGTCAGTGATTCAGGTCTGACCTTTGCCCAGGAGTGTCTGCGAGAAGATTTTTCCATGGCAACACCTCAGATCAGAAAGGAAAAAAGCGAGAGATCAACCAACCCTGCGAGGCTTCCCTCTTTACCTGACCTTTAAAACAATCAGACCCTGAGACACTCTAATGAAGTGCCAGGATTGTTCACCTTCAGCTGCACGACACCAAACACAGGACACCTGCCAACCTGCAATCTCACAAAAAAAAAAAAAAAAGGGAAAGGGAAAGAGTTTCAGTTCAGAATGTAACATCTAAGATACTTTTTTCCCGAGTGTAAAAGCAGCTCACACGCCAACCCAGTATTCCAAGAGAAATAAAATGCTGCTCCAGTAACACTTTGACCTCATTTTGGAGGATTCTGTAGAGGAGCCTCAATTGCCTTCAGATGTTTTCATGTGTGTCAGTGACACAGAATATGGAAGTAGGGACAAAAGCAATAAATCAAGATATCTATATACAGCATTGTTCTGTAAACAGCACTCTCAAATATAGTACACAAAATATAAATGTGTTGCTTATATGTGTACTGACATTCAAAAGTTTGGGGTTGGTAAGTTTTCTTGTTTATGTTTTTGAAAGTCTCTTACTGTCAGTCCTGTGTCTTGTGTTTCCCCTCCTCTCATGCCCATATTTGGTCTTCCTGTTCCTGTCGTTATTAGTTGATTAGTCCCCAGCCGTTAATTGTTTATTTGATTTCCTTCTGTTTATAAGCCCTGTGTTTCCCTGTCTCCAGGTCGGCTGTTAATTGTCACTCTGTGTTCTTGGTTCCTGTGTTCCGTGTCTCCTGTAACTCCGGTGTTCCAGCGTCAAGTTTGTGTTTTGGAAAAGTTCCCGGTCTCCTCGTTTCCCTGGCTCCAGAGGATCGTGACACTTACGCTTGCCTGTTGTTGTTTTTTTTTTGTTGTTTGTTTTTTTAAAACAGTAATATTGTGAAATATTATTTAAACTATTACAACAAAGAAATTATAGAAATTAAAACTTTTATTTAGCAAGGATGCTTTAAATTGATCAGAAGTGATGATAAAGACATTTATAATGTTACAAAAAAATTCTATTTCAGATAAATGCTGTTCTTCTGAAATTTCTATTAATTAAAAAATCTGACAAAATTCTACTTGGCTGTTTTCAATATAATAATAATAAATGTTTTTGAGCAGCAAATCAGAATATTAGAATGATTACTGACGGATAATGTGATTGGAGTAATGATGCTAAAAATGCAGCTTTGAAATCACAGGAATAATAATATTACATTTTAAAATATATTCAAATAGAAAGCAGTTTTTTTAAATAGTAAAAATATATATTTTTTGTGACAATTTAAAAGTTTTTATAAATTAAATTTTGGCATACATGATAATGATCATTTTCAACTCAAATAGACTAAGAGAGGCTGCAGAGACACAAAACTAGCACAGATATGTAGTAAACCAGTTATATGTCAGGTATATGGTTTAGAGGTCATACAGAATTATTTGACCACAGAATGCTGTGACTGACAAATCAGAAGTTTTCCAGCAAGTCATTTAAACAATCTATATCAGCAACAACAGCGTGTGAACTCTACTACAACTTTGAAGACTGCCGCACAGAATGTTATCTCAGAAATCGCTCACGTAAGCAATCTGTAACCGAAATATGAGCGGTAAAAAGACTGAGGAGGAGTTGTATTTTGAACCTGTTCTCCAGGATGACATGCACCTCCAAGCTGAAGCCCTATTATATACAATGTTTTCAGATGAGAGGTGCGATACAGTCTGTTAAAAAAAAAAAAACTAGCACTCAAGCACACATTTCTGCACAGCCCCTGCACTGCTGAAACTCCCGGCTTTCCGGCGGTGCCGCTTAAAAGCAGACGCTCTCGAGTGTGTGTTCTATTTTCCACTTGACAGTGCTGGTACTTCACCAGAGAGGCGGCACGACTGGGCCAAGGCTGTCAGTCAGCTCAACCTCCATCTCCATCAGCGTTTCATTCAGTCCTAATGCATCCGTTCAAGGGCCTCGCCCAGGGTCCGGCCCCCACTCGTGCCTCAACCATTCCGCTCTGGTTACGAGAAGCCCCAGTTCAGGTGAAGCGTCCGTTACAAGCCATCTGGCAGCCCACGTCAGCTACAAAAGGAAATAAATCAATTTGTCAGCCAGACAGAGAGACGTGCAGCAAACAAGGTATGACCTAATTTACGGGGGCCGTGTCCAAATCGACAATGACCAAACGTTATCAGGCGAATCTGATGGTAATGCGAGAGGAAAGATTAAACCCGTTTCAAATGAAGCAATTTGGCCCGCGATTGCATCAGCACGAACGGGGAGTCGAAAAGACGAGCGGCGTACGTTCGGATTCTCATTGAAGTCCCTCAAAAGGCCCGGTGGCAAATGAGAGCTTTACTTATCAAAGCGAACGCCTCCTGTTGGATTTAACAAGGTAAATATCTCTGCTTTTATTTAACAAAATGAGTAATAAAACTAGCAGTTATGACATTGTGGTTTACGATGAGCCCCCAAAGTGCTCGCAAGTCCTCTAAAACAGTTGGAATGGAAAAACAGCTTAGGAAACGCACAAATCTCATTAAATACGGTAGCTGTAATGTTTCTCCCGAGCCATAATAAACCCAAAAGCCAATATTTCTTTTGTGTGCCGTCTTATTCTGTCACTTTAACCACATTAGCACTAATAGTAATTTATATTGTTACACAATAGCCATGTGTAATGCGTTTTCAGGCTGTATGTATTCAGGCTTTTTTAATTACGGGCTGTGAGCAGGTCATGATGTCTGCACGGGATTTGGGGCCAAAGAGTCGATGGGCAAAATATGTATCCGTCCAATGTTGGAGAGCCCCGCTGTGTGCCCTCGTAACCTTAAGTCCTATCCCTCGTCACACACACATACGCCCATCCATTCCACACAGATTAATTGAATTAAAGCGCTGACCACTGCACAATTTAATCTACCATTCCTCCAGGCGCTGTGACCTTGGCTTTGCCTATGCCGAGGCCCCCGTTGGCATGGAAACCACCCTCGGCCTTAAGGGTTAGTCAGCCAGCCGTGTATCCTGCAGCCTAGCGCTGGACAGCTGAACTTATTTATGCACAATGAGGTCCAGAATTCATTTAACAGAAATGAGAGACATCCAAAGCATCGAGGTCTTGCAAAGCAGCAGTGTACTGATACTCCTCAAATGTTCTGGTGAGGGTTTGTTTGAAATTGTTTACTGTTAATTCAGCCTGAAATGCTTAATGTACAGGCTAAACTTTTAGTACAATTAAAACATCTAAGAGGACAAAACTATTAGAAGTTCAACAATTATAGCACATAATTGTATTCTCCTTTATACTGTTTTTTTTTTCTCCTGTGTCACCATACGATCTGTATGCCTTCTGTTAAATCTCAAATGAAAGGATAGTGATGCACTGCTTTGCATGTTTTTCTCAACCTTTTTTTATATTGATTTATGCTATAGATTTGATAATTATTTCAGCTTTATTTAAAGCAAAAAACCTGGAAGAATTTGTAGATGTTTTGAAACCAAAAGAAAATGTGAAAATCTATGTATATTTGAAATGTTTGAAAAATGTGTGTATATAAATCATTGTATGATTGATGTGATGTGTTATGTTTTTAATTTCTAGACATATATAAGCACTGGTGATATATTGTCCAGTACCATAATGAACCTAACAAGGTTCATCTAGGGGGGAAAAAAACATTGTATGTGCATATATATATATATACATACACACACTCTCTTCCATAGTCGGCAATGACTGAAGAAGGCCTACTACTATAAATACAGTATATGTATGTTTGGATCATTTATGTGTCTCTCTCTCTCTCTCGCTCTCTCTCTCTATATATATATATACACACAGGTGCATCTCAATAAATTAGAATGTCGTGGAAAAGTTAATTTATTTCAGTAATTCAACTCAAATTGTGAAATTTGTGTATTATATAAATTCAATGCACACAGACTGAAGTAGTTTAAGTCTTTGGTTCTTTTAATTGTGATGATTTTGGCTCACATTTAACAAAAACCCACCAATTCACTCTCTCAACAAATTAGAATATGGTGACATGCCAATCAGCTAATCAACTCAAAACACCTGCAAAGGTTTCCTGAGCCTTCAAAATGGTCACTCGGTTTGGTTCACTAGGCTAAACAATCATGGGAAGACTGCTGATCTGACAGTTGTCCAGAAGACAATCATTGACACCCTTCACAAGGAGGGTAAGCCACAAACATTCATAGTGAGTGCTGTATCCAAGCATGTTAACAGAAAGTTGAGTGGAAGGAAAAAGTGTGGAAGAAAAAGATGCACAACCAACTGAGAGAACCGCAGCCTTATGAGGATTGTCAAGCAAAATCGATTCAAGAATTTGGGTGGACTTCACAAGGAATGGACTGAGGCTGGGGTCAAGGCATCAAGAGCTACCACACACAGACGTGTCAAGGAATTTGGCTACAGTTGTCCTCTCCTGAACCACAGACAGCGTCAGAGGCGTCTTACCTGGGCTAAGGAAAAGAAGAACTGGACTGTTGCCCAGTGGTCCAAAGTCCTCTTTTCAGATGAGAGCAAGTTTTGTATTTCATTTGGAAACCAAGGTCCTAGAGTCTGGAGGAAGAGTGGAGAAGCTCATAGCCCAAGTTGCTTGAAGTCCAGTGTTAAGTTTCCACAGTTTGTGATGATCTGGGGTGCGATGTCATCTGCTGGTGTTGGTCCATTGTGTTTTTTGAAAACCAAAGTCACTGCACCCGTTTACCAAGACATTTTGGAGCACTTCATGCTTCCTTCTGCTGACCAGCTGATTTCATTTTCCAGCAGGATTTGGCACCTGCCCACACTGCCAAAAGCACCAAAAGTTGGTTAAATGGCCATGGTGTTGGTGTGCTTGACTTGCCAGCAAACTCACCAGACCTGAACGGTGTTGGCAAGAGGAAATTGAGAAAACAAGAGACCAAAAAATGCAGATGAGCTGAAGGCCACTGTCAAAGAAACCTGGGCTTCCATACCACCTCAGCAGTGCCACAAACTGATCACCTCCATGCCACGCCGAATTGAGGCAGTAATTAAAGCAAAAGGAGCCCCTACCAAGTATTGAGTACATATACAGTAAATTAACATACTTTCCAGAAGGCCAACAATTCACTAAAAATGTTTTTTTTTTTTTATTGGTCTTATAAGTATTCTAATTTGTTGAGTTTTTGTTAAATGTGAGCCAAAATCATCACAATTAAAAGAACCAAAGACTTAAACTACTTCAGTCTGTGTGCATTGAATTTATTTAATACACGAGTTTCACAATTTGAGTTGAATTACGGAAATAAATGAACTTCTCCACAACATTCTAATTTATTGAGATGCACCTGTGTGTATATATATATATATATAAAGATGTAAGGATCCACCCACTAGTCCAAACAGTGGAATCCAGCGGCCTGGTCGAAGGTTTAATGCATGTTCGGTCTTTTACTTGCGCTTCTGAATTTAGTTTAAATTTTAGTCTAGCTCTGTGCTTGATCTGACTCCAATTTCAATTGATCATTAAATTTAGACAATATTTATAATTAAAAATTGATCACAGACATCGATTGTATTAATTTAGATATTTGATTATTCTAAAAATCCCATACTTTCAATTCTTCGTTCATTAGGGACCAGGTATCGCTTAGCAATTCACTCGGCCAACAGTGAACGCACGGACACAAACTTGTCAGTTCTGAACTTACTCAGAGGGTGCAGAGTGGTTATAATACTTATAAGTATTATAAGTGGTTATAATATTTTAAGTGAGCTGCGCCTGCATACTCATAACAAAAAGTGTATTTTTTCCTATAACCATGAGAGCTACACCGTGTTAAGCCAGTGACAGTCAGAAATCCAAAGTCTCCCTCATGGTGTCCCCCATAGTTCATCCATTGGTGCTTGTTATGATCTATCCTGAATGCAGATTTGCGGAAATACCACTACACATTAATCTACTTGAAAAAATGATTTCAGAAGAGATCAGAATAAATCAAATATAACAATTTATTATTAGTCAGGTAAAAACGTGTCATGCCAATTATATAATTAAACAATAAGAAGCCAATTCAAAAATAAGAAAATACACAACATCAGTTGTTTAAAGATGAATCTAAGAGTAAAAATGTATACCTGACTTCAAGAAGAAGATACATAGTATGGAGCATATGAAATACACTCCACTCTACGGGCTGATCTGGCTACAGAATCGCCATGACTGATTTGCAACTTTCCCTTAAATACTACCAGAACAAAGGGGCCATAAACATTTATTATTGGGCCCCCACAGATTACATCTGTGTATGGGGAATGAGAAGCCTCTGTAGGAGCTGCTCTCGTGCCCCAAATGGTCAAACCTGGTGTAGAGCAATGTTTATCAGATTTTTAAAGGAGACCGCCCACAACAGAAGTACAGAATTCACTCAGGTTTTCAATATTTCTCATAATATAAGTGACTACTGTGAAACTGAGACCAATTTACCAATCGCACAGAGACCTTTAAAATGATACCAAACATGAAAGGGAAAAAACAACATTGACAAAATATGACACTTGTGGCATATGGATATTCTTGCTTTTGGGGAAGAAGAGTGAGGGAGGAGAGACAGAGAGGGCAGAGAGGGTCGTAAATGATCAAGGAGATAAATTTGGTCAGGGTGGTGTTGTTTGTTCTCTTTGAAGATCTTTTGTTCTCTTTGGAGATCTTTTGTTGTCTTTGGAGATCTCTTCTCCAGATTAGTTTCATGGATTTATTGCATGGCATCTGTCTTTGGGAGAGTTCCTGAGTTTTGGCCTCAGAATTAATTTTATAAGGAAATAAATTCACTCCCTACAAAGACATTAACTTACATTTATATGCAGCATTTAAAACTAACAGCAATATTGATAAATGTGACCATATTTCTTACTTGTTTGCATATTAAATAGTTTGATTGTGTCTTTCACTTTTTTCCTGCTATTAATTTAGCTTCATTTTCATCATATAAACTTTTTAGATTTGCAGTCTTAGGTGTGCTATTGCCAACTTGGTTGCAAATTCGTATGAATTTATACAATCTCATTCATAAGTTTTCGTACAACCTGCTCATTTTCCACTGGGGTTTAGTTACAGAGGTCAGGTTATAGGCATGCAGCTTCATGCATACTATTTTTATTCCAAATTGTACATTTTCCTACAAATTGCGTCTTAGAAAACAATTACAATTTGCAACTTATATAAATACCCCAAACCTTTTGGGGGAAATTATCCAATGAATGGCTTACAGTATTTATAGTTTTGTCATGACAAATCTTAGAGGGTTTAGCATGGTAATGTACATGACAATATTAATGTGCTTGGTCTTGGCAGAACAGATCTGCTACGTTGCTGCTGCTGCTGCAGCAGAGCAAGTACCAAGACTTGATACTGCCAATACATCCACAGACATGCTGCTGTGAGCACATATATGAAATAGCTCCCATATATAACTACATGGAATCACCTCATAGCAGATCTAGTCAGGTGGAGCTGGGGAAGATGGAGAGTTTCTGAAGCACACTGCAACTGCTACAGCAAGCACTAATCAAGCGTTTGAATGTTGAGCAGCAAGCTCACTGGCTGCTAGGGCTGCACAATAAGTCGAAATTAAATCGCAATCGCGATAAGGCAAAAGCTGAGACTGTCATGCGCATCTTGTCAGTGAAGCACGGTTCTGTGATCAGTAGTAAATCTCCATCCAAAGGCCAGAGGGCGCTCTCCTGCGGAAACTCCAAATACACCCCGCAGAAGAAATCCAGGAAATCCCTATAGCTGTAGCTGAATAAACAGAAGATTTAACAGCATCCATTGATTCAACGTGACTAATAAACACAGGGTTTATATAACACATATATGAGTTTTTATTATAATTATTTTTATAATTTTCATTATAATAAAGTATATAATAATGCAATGCTAATCGACATAGCCTTTATCACTGCTTAGAATACTATGAAATATGTTGCGTGCCTTATTATGTGTAAGAAGCCACATCATCCCACAGAAGGATTTATTTCAAACACTCGGCTGACGTTATGAAGTAAGTTTGGAGTAAAAACATGTTGTTAAATGTGGTATTTTCACATGCTTACAAGGTGGAGCAGCATTTACTACACAGAGCCGTAGTTCACTGAAGAAGCTATGCAAACAGTTTTCGTTATCGCAAAACGATTTCATTATCGCGCGATTAAATCATCTGTGATTATGAATGTGCTTTTGCATAGCTTGTCAGTGAACTACGGCTCTGTGTGGTAAATGCTGCTTCATCTGAAAGTTCATCTGTGGTAAATGCTTCTTCATTGCCCTGCAACCCAATGTGCATACTATCCACCCTATCTGCCCTAAATAGTATTGAAAATGACTAATATCACATAGAATTTGGGATGAATAGTATGCACATTGTGACGCAGGCATGGAGATTTACTACTGATCACAGAACCAGCTTTACTGACAAGATGCTCATGACATTCGATTAATCGTGCTGCTGATACAAAAAGAACCAATCAGCTGTGCCATGCAATAATGATGTCATTATGTCAGATGGAGTTAGACCTAGCCATCTAGAGTTTCATGACAGAACTTTGGATTTGTCTGTCGACATTAAGCTGGGATAGAAAAAAAAAAAAAAAAACTTGAATGAAAAAAAATTACAAAGTGCCTGGGAAATTTCCTGCAACTAATTTCGCTTAAATTGTATCGTATACACTTTATCCAAACTTTGTTTTGTAGATGTGTAGTCATAGGTGTGCCACTGGCAAATTTCTTAGGAATATCTACAATAAAATACAAGTTTTTGTACAACATGCTCATTCTCTACTGAGCTTTATGTTTGGGGTCATGTTAAGGGTGCACCTTCATGCTTTTTTTTTTTTTTTTAAATGACAAATTGTACACTTTCCATCGAAACATCTTAAATTAATACAAATTTGCAATTAAAACTTGTATATTTTCTTGTGAGAACACTAATCTTGTGCCTATTTTTTTAGTAAACCAAAATCTTGTTCATTATTTAGTATTCTTAATGACTCAATATTAAGAATTCTTGAATGAAGAACACATGAAAGAAAGATTGAGGAGAAAATGCAATTACCACACTCTGCAACGACATCCATACGGTTATTCAAATAACGATCTGAAAACATTGGCTTTGTTTATTTATAGAAATGTACGTGGTCTCTGACTGCAGTCTGGACGTCAATAAAGATGATGATTTTTCAAAGCTTGCAAATGAGCTGGACTCTGAGAGAATATCAAAGACAAACAAACAGCAAAGAGAGGAATCTCAATTTCTTTCGTCGCACAAAGGATTAACGTGTCCTTACTGTCACAAGGACGCAGCTGCCAATCCTGCATCTGAAGGACGTTTACTCAGTCAACAAAGCACTGGAACACAAACGCAATTACAGAGAGCAACGCACACCTGTACACACCCTGAGCGCGAAAACACAAATCACATTTGTCTGTGTTTTGAGTGATGTGTCAAGTCTAGGGCTGTCAGTAGAGTAGAAATTTTAATCAAATCAATTTTATACCATATGCAAATTAACCAACTGCTATTAAATTAATCGAATATCAGAATTTGCTGAAAAAGTCCCCAAAATAAGTTCATTCAAATACTGTTTTTGCAGTGTTTTCAAAATCTTTATATGATGGTGTTGAAAATACTTAAAGGGACAGTTCACCCAAAAATGAAAATTCTTATGCTTTTAACTGAAAAGTCATCTTCTGTGAATCATGAGAGAAATATGCAAATTATTATATTAATTATATGTGGATTACTTGTGGATTACCCTGATGTTTTTATCAGCTGTTTAGACTCTCATTCTGACGGCACCCATTCACTGCAGAGGATCTGTCGGTGAACAAGTTATGTAATGCTAAATTTCTCCAAATCTGTTCTGATGAAGAAACAAATCCATGGCCCAAGTAAAATTTGTATTAACCATTTCTTTTTAGATTTGTTTTCATTGCATCTTAAAAATATAACTGCACTAGTAGTTTTTTTTTTAATGTATTTATTATTATACATTTTTTGTTTAAACTTAAAACAAGTGGAAAAATCAGACAAATAAAATAAAAAAATAAAATGTAATCATTAAAAAGGGCTTTAGAATTAATTGTACTGGCTTTAAAGATTTCAACACTGTTCAGAATATGTAGTATGCAATATTTTTTCAAATGTTGGTTGTACTTCAAGCTTCAATTGCTTGCATGGGTCAACTGGCATGATTAATTACGTTCATTTTTTACCACACTTTTTAAAAAAATAATTAATCACACTCAATTAAATGACAGCCCTAGTAAACTCAGTTATGCAAAGCCCTCACACGCTCTATCCGTTTCTTCCACAGATACAAGCGACTTGAGATCAAGAGCTTGTGGTTTTACTGACAGTGCACATTAGGTTAGGTTTTGGATGCTCTGATCTTTTCTTGTTCTACTGCTAATATATATTCTGCAGTCCCCAAGCGTATTTATGGATACAGTCCATACACACACACACACACACACACAGTGTATGTGCTTCACAACAAAATCATTACACTTTCAGCACTACTAAAGGGCAGGAACAGGGCTTGTGTGTGTGTGTTTGTTGGCAAGCCGTTACAAACAGACGTTCCTGAAGGAGCTGAAACTTATCTGAGTGCTGATTTGGCACAACACCTCCAGGCTGAATCAGCCCATTACTCAAAGGGTGCTAATTACAACGAGCGTGACCGTGTTACTCTGTGTGCATGAGAGTACGAGAGAGATACTTTTGTACTCACAGTTTATTAGAAGATTAAATACATTCCTTCACTTTTTCTAAATACTTCTGCGCTTGAACACATCATGAAACAGGTGAATGAAGGAGAAAGTATGAAAAATAAGATTTGTGACTTGAATGAAAAAAGGTGCTTTAAATGTGGAGCAAGTTAATTTTGATTAAATATTACAAAGAAAACCTTATTTATTTGGAATAATGTACAATGGTTGGTCATCCTATAAAACCAGAAACAAGTATTTGGAAAGTAAACAGACTATGATTTCATGTTGAATTTCAACATTTAATTTTCCAAGTGACACAAAACATTCAGTGGGAAATAATAAAAGATGGAGCATGTTCTCTTCCCCCATCAGGTTTAGATTGGTTTGTCAAAAGTAGGCTAAGATATTATTGGCTTTGGTTACATCAGCCAAAAAGTAATTTCAAAGGCAACAAAGTTGTTACATTTTTATGAAGGATTATGAGGAAACTTTTGTTTTCCTCTTTAGAATCACATGTACTCGTTTTACTTTAACTTTTGTTCAAGTAAAATGAATTTTTATTTCATGTTGTCTTCAAGTACATTCTTTGATGAACCTCATAAATCTATGTAGCTTAGAAGAACATACATTTAAATTTCTATCTTTGATATTAAAGGAATAGATCACTGAAAAATGAAAATAATCCACAAGTAATCCACACGAATCCAGTCCATCTATTAATGTCTTGTGAAAAGCAGCATGTTTGCAATAAACAAATATATTATTGAAATATATCCAGCTAAAATTAGAGTCTTCCATTCATACTACTGCTTTCCTCAAATATAAAGCTTTCTTGTCTGAATCGGGAGAGAACTAGACACAGATCAAGTACAGTTTTACATGAAAACTGTGCAAAACAGCATGATTATCCATATCTCGACTTTGCAAGCACTACTAATTGTTCACAAATATCAATATGTGTCCATTATTCTGTGATTTCATGATTATTCATTTGTCTACTCCCTCTCTGGTCAGCTCCAACTGTTAGAAACATCTGTGTGTGGGAGTCCGGTGCTAAAAATGTTTTTATATCACTGAAGAAACAAAACATGTTTGATATTCTATTGTGTTAAAGTACCAATACAAAGAAGTGGCAACAGTAAAGCAGCTCAGAAATTATTCTGACAGACCAATCAGGAAGAGAGAAACACTACAAATCCTACCACGATATACACTCATAAAGAGAAGCAGCGTAACTGTAATTCAGGGGTCCAACAGTTTGATGTTCCTTTCTTTATTTATGAGACAGGCTGTCCCTCAGTCCTCAGAAGGGAAGTTTGTGAAATGCTATAGAGTTTAATCAAGTTTAATTTGGCAGCTGTATTCATAGTTGCGGAGATGTTTCTTTATGACTGCTAAATCAAATCTATAAATTAGAATTTACTATAATTCAGATGCCAAAATGACACAAAGACAAACACAACCATTCCCGAGGAGGAGATGAAGCTCTGAATGTAAATAACTATTTCTTATAAAAGATATACATATAAAAGATACACTTTAGTCACCAAAAACATGAGTATGACATACAGCCTGCAATCATACAGTGACAGAAGAAGAGATTCTGCCAGGGAAAAAAAATAAAAATCATGGCCCAAAAAGAGACAGATGGAAAGCAGAAAAGCCAACACAAAGCCCAATGTCTGTGTTAAACAAATTACTAATTGTTATTATCCAAAATTTGTTTTATTATTATACAAAGCTATACTTACAAATGAGGAACAGCACATGCAATTTATCATGAGTTGTTTTTCGAGTTAAATGTGCTCCAGTCATGTCATGGTGTCAATTGTTTGCTATTTGGTTGATCACATCAATGATCGAAGGAAAAGGTAAATGTTGCAAAGCTTTAATAGTTGAGTTACACAAGCAAGCAAAGATAAAGGAACCTGCAGATTACAAGAAGTCTGAAAGCAAAACAGGGGGAAATGAAGAATAAAACCACAGCAAAGCACTAACATAATGGATTTAAGTTGGTATAGTATGTCTGATTCATTTATCATTCAGAGAGAGAGAGAGACATGACAAACTTAGGAAAGAGTTAGTGTTGGCTCAAAGCCTGGAGCAGAATGATACTTCAATGCCACGACCCAGAACATAGCTCACAACCTGACTGTGCCCAAAGTCTAACTGATCTGAACACCACGCACACCACATTCAGTTTTGGTTTAAAATGAATAAATCGTTAAAAAAACACACTTTTCTAAACCTTCCATGAACCTAATCTTTCTCAGTCTTCCATAAACATTCCTTCCCCCAAAAAATATGTTTTAAGAACTTATTAAACAAATGCAAATACTAAGATTTGCAAATGTTAAGATAATGGCAGAAATGTTAACATTAACTAACTCTGAGAAAGCTCTAAAATAACCTAATTGCAGTAAATGTTTGCACATTTTGAATAAACTAATGTCAAAGAGAAATTTTCATCTTTTTTTTTTTTTTTAGATATTCAACAGATCCTCATTTACTGATAAATATTAATATCAGAAAAATGAATGGCACTTTCCACACTTTAGGTGTCCCATTTCCTTTTTTTTTTAAGTATTAAAAAGCATTTTTTTACGCTGTTGCAAAAGCAATATTTAATAAAATAAAAATGCATATTGTGGAAAAATAACAACATAAATTAGCAATAAAAAGAAAACAGATAATTAAACATTTCAAATAACAGAGTGCCAACTGCAATTCTCAAGATTAATCATTCAACCTTACTTTTTTTTTTTTTTAATTCCTGTTAAAGGGATCATATGACGCGATTTAATGTTTTCCTTTCTCTTTGGAGTGTTATAAGCTGTTCATGTATAGATAAGATCCGTAAAGTCGCAGAGATTAAAGTCTCAAACCCAATATTCTTTCTAAAAGTTAAGACTCAACCACATCTTCCTAAAACGCCTCATTCAAACACGCCCCCACACACGCTCGAGGTATTCGGCCAATCACAACATACTAGATAGCTGGCCAATCAGAGCACACCGCGCATTTCAGAACTGAGCTTTGAAAAAACTGGGGCGTTTCAGAAAGTTGGGGCAGAGAGGAGAAACACACACTTTGGAGAGTGATTTGCAGGGAGGGTGGGATATTATGCTTTCAAAGCAATCTTGCTATTGCTAGCCTCTCCAAAATCACCTACTCTACCTTTAAGTCCCAATTAAGACGTGATTATAAATCTCACATTTTTCCTGTGTTACAGAATAAAATGAAGCTAACATCACAAAGTCATTAGTTTGTAAGCAAAACAGTCTAAAATTGTTATTAACTTGAGGCCCTCCAACAAGTTTATCTCAGTCTGCAAAGCACTGTACATTTGACGGTTTTGTTTGCTTTAAATATTTCACATTTCCAAATTTCATACTTTAAATTTTAAATATTTTCTTCCCTCTCAGCTAAATGACATTCCCAGTTTCACCTTGTAAGTACATGGAGGACGTTTTAGCAGGACAGCCTGCGGTTTTCACGGGGGCCTGACTACATTAGCATAAATGTTCAGCCGTGCTGCATAAGTCAGAGAGTCTGTCAGAGAAGAGATTTAGACTGCTGGCAACCTGGTCAGTGGGACAAAAGAGAGTTTATAGAACAGCCTTTGGTTCTGAGCGATCAATACAGTGAATCAGGGCTGTTCAAGTCTCTGCCCTGAAATAGAGCGCGCCAGTGACAAGAAATAAAGGTCTGCGCTGGAGGATGAGGGACTGCAGACGTGTCCCTGGGTTGCCTTGGTGACTCAGTAACACCAATACAAACCCAGCGACCTCTAAGACAAACATGTGACAGATTTCATGCGGAAAGCAGGACATACGGGAGGAAAATGAGCAGAGACAGATAGAGGGAGACGGGGAAGGTCATCTCAGGTCAGGTGCCCACAAAGACATCATGTCTATGAGACTAACTTTGGCTGCTGGGAAGGATATGGCACATTTATAAGTCCATGTTTGCCCTTGAGGAGAGATGAGAGAGCCATTGGGTCAGCAGGACAGCGCTGTAGGGGGCGAGAGGATGGGAATCGTCTGTTAAAGCAGGTCTGACACATGCAAATCCACAATAGAGACATGTCACACACTGCATAATATATAATCTATCTGTACACGTCATGCTGAAAGCATGGCATCTGATATCATTATTGTCATTACAGCATCTGTGGGTGTGCGAAAGTCCTGCTTGCATGGAAATGTTGTTACAGCTCATAGCTGTGATATAAAGCTATAAACATGTTCTGAAGCAGTATACTATACCTGTACTTTTAACGTATTAGTCCCAATTATAATAGTGGTTTGGGACTTTATAGTAACACTAATAAAAGCTAATAAATGCATGTCAACTAATTACACAGTAGTATCAGCACTCAGAGTCACAGAGTCTACTCACAATTTCCTTTTAAACATCAAAGCAAGAACAAACTTTTCTCTCATCCTGTCCATCATCAGTGCAAACAGCCCCAAGACTCTTTCAAAACTACAAATAAAACTCCTACAATAATAAAAAAAAAACCTCTCTCCTATTTCGCTCAGAGGCTTGATTGTGTGTGTGTGTGTGTGTGTGTGTGTGTGTGTGTGCTGATTGTTGTGCAGCTCGACCCCCCAGCTCTGCTCCTTTTGCCTTTGTCTGGCCCCAGGCTGTTTCCAGAAAACACTCGTTCAATTGAACTCTCAATATGTAACCACTTCCAATTAGCTGTTATATTCTCTCACTGCTTCTCGGCTTTGGCTGCTCGATTACAGTACACAGATATATAGGGAAAACAGATAAACAGACAGACACAGTGCTGTTTCCCACAATTATACAGCATGTAAATATAAATGATAAAGAAAATAGAATTTAGTGCAGTCGCAAGATGAGTTAGCATCAGTTAATGGAAGTCTGTCTGTTTTCTATGAGATTTTTGACTACAGGCCAGTTTACAAGGTCATAACCCGTCAGTGTGAATCAAATCATTCCATGTAGCTCCATGCACACACACACTCACAAATACAGACAAAGTCTTTTTTTTTAGCAAGTCACTCACATCTTAGTAATGCCCCTGGGTGGCTATTTCCAGTAATGTGTACAGATTCAGATATCTGAATAGGGAAAGACAGAAATCAACTAAATTTGTTTTTGTCAAGCTTAAACAACACTGAATCATAGATAAAATAGGACAAAAACAGCATCATCAGCATGATTATCTGACAATGTTTAGAAGTGAGCAGATTTATATATATATAAAAAGGAGATGGCTGGAAAATTTGGCATTGACAAACACTGTTAGAGAACTCACAAGTTGTGGTTCAAGTGATGTTCAACTTTTAATAATCACTCATTAAAGCATTACTAATATTACTAAATATTAATTCAATTGATTGATTTCCTCAAACATCTTCTGCATTAACCCCAGACAGAATAGAATCAATCTATCTATCTATCTATCTATCTATCTATCTATCTATCTATCTATCTATCTATCTATCTATCTATCTATCTATCTATCTATCTATCTATCTATCTATCTGTCTGTCTGTCTATCTATCATTAAAACAGTGTCTTTTTTTTTCATAAAAGTCAAATATGAGATTTTGGATGTCGATACCATCAGACTAGTAGAAAGAAAACATCCAAAACGCACAGTTAAGTGTTATTTTATAACACTAAAAATAACAGAATAAATAAATTAAATAATTTCACACAGCTCCTCATGCACACAGTTAATTTTATTTATTTATTTAAAAGCTGTTGATAGTATTTTCTGATTTATGGAGTGATAAAAAGACATATCCAAAATCCCAGCTGCAAATACACTGTAAAAAGGTTGCTGTAAATTTTACAGTAATTTACTGGCAGCTGGACGCCAGTAATTTACTGTATAAATGGTTACAGTATTATTACTGTAATTGCATTTATAGTATAATAATGGCTTTACTGTATTTCATTTACAATAGTATTACTGTATTTTCATTTATAGTATTATTACCGTATTTTCATTTACAGTATCAGTGCTGTAGTGTTTATTTTCATGTAGTTTAAACATTTTTTACCTGTAAAAAACAATCAAATTGTGGTACAGCACTGTAATCCATGATTTTTACCACCCCAACTCCATAAAAATCACAATAACCCATGAGCATATATTCTTTTTAATTGTTGAACATTTTCTTTTTAAAAGTACAAATTACAAGTCTTGATCTCTAGGATGAACTAGCTGAAAAAAAGGGCATCACAACAGTCCTCTGGGCACTTTGTATCATGGCAAAACATACACATACTGAAAAGCAAAAACAAGTGAGTATACTAACAGTCAAAAGTTTTGGTAAGATTTTTGGTGTTTTTAAAGAATTCCCTTCTGCTCACCAAGCCTGCATTTATTTACTGCAAAATCAGTAATACTGATATTATTATTATTATTATTATCATCATCATCATAACAGTCGAGTACATTTTTTCAGGATTCTTTGATGAATAGAAAGATCCAAAGATCAACATTTATCTGAAATAAAAATATTTTGTATTGGGGGGTTATAGAAATTACTACTTTTATTTAACAAGGATGGATAAAGACATTTATAATGTTACAAAATATTTCTATTTCAGATAAATGCTGTTCTGAACTTTCTATTCATCAAGGAAACCTGAAAAAATTAGACTCAGCTGTTTTCAGCACAATAATAATAATAATAATAATATAGTTTTTTTGAGCAGCAAATCAGAATATTAGAATGATTTCTGAAAGGATCATGTGACACTGAAGACTGGAGTAATGATGTTAAAAATTCAGCTTTGATGACAGAAAAATTTTATACATTTTAAAATATATTCAAATAGAAAACAATTTTAAATAGTAAAAATATTTCAAAATTGTACTGTTTTTGCTGTACTTTGGATCAAATAAATGCAGGCTTGGTGGGCAGAAGAGGCTTCTTTAAAAACATTAAAAATCTTACTGTTCAAAAACTTTTGACTGATAGTGTTAATAAAATCAAATAATACAGTAAAAATGAGTTTGTGTTGTGTTAAATTTCAGTAATTTTGACAGTCAAAGTTGACAAGCTCTCTGGAATTCAGGCAGATCCTTTTTCTTTGCACCTTCTTTCCAGAATTCCAGCTGACCTGTGACTTTCAATGCATTTGGTGCCACAAAGATCTGAAGGAACCTGCAAGCGCAAGAAAAAAAAAAAAAAACATTATTTTTCAAAGCAGTGTTTACAGAATTTGCCTCAACTCTCAAACTTGGTGCTGTATACACTTTGATGCTAATAAAACCTTATATACTACATCTGAACGCACCTACAAAGGAAGGTACATAATTAGTTGATAATCCATCACATTCAAATTATTAAAGCTCCATTTTTTACAATGCATTCTCAATCAGTAGAGCAAAGTGATAGAATGCTGAATTAATGGGTTTGATTCCAGGGGCGGTTCTAGGGTGAGTGGATATCCGGGGCTTAGCCCAGAGACATTAATTTATGTATCAGAATACACGGGATACAAGTCAAATAAAACAGGCTATGCTGAAAAGTGGCTTAATTATTATTATTTTTTTTAAAGCGACAAGTGTAATTGATTATAATTTGCACTTACAAATTTCAGAAATAATATTATGAAATTAATGTTTTGAATATAAACACAAAAATAGGTAATGATAGAAAAAATAAAAATAAAATGATACTTTTAAAAATGAGACTAAAATTACCAGTAGGTGGCAGCAAGCCACTGTCTTAATGACTGAGCCATTGAGTCTTTTATTCAATCTATTCATTAAAAACTGCTGATTCTTTCAGGAATGAAGAAACTGTTTTTATGAATGGATCAGTGAATCACTGATTCAAGGCATTCAAAAAAGGTAAATTATTTCAGTAATGAAACACTGTTGTGTGCAGAGACACACAACATGGCTTTGTTTAGAACCGTTTTGCGAAAAAATACAATATTTTCTTCACGATTTAAATCACTTAATATTAACTTGTTTATTGAATTTTGTTGCCCTGACACTTAGTAAAGTCTGCCACAGACCATGCTAAATGCTAACCAATTTGTTCATATAATCTAGTCATTTCTAAATGTGTGTGTGTGTGTGTCCTAGAAAATCTGTGCTTATAATACCATGATTAAAAATCTATAATTGTTGCTATACAGTAACAGTAATCTAATTTTGTCAGATGGGGATATCGGTATTATGAATTTATAGGCTACAGTAAGTTAAAGATACCTGAAGCAGCTGCATTTTGCTGTTTAAGTGCAGAAGTACATTTCTGGCTGAAGTAAATTGTCATCTCAGTTTTTTGTATTCATTTAAAATTAGACAAATCTGCTATTATTTTAATCTCCAATCTGTTATCAGTTTAGATAGTTTTGTAATGCTTCGCTAACTAGCAGAAGACATTAACCAGTTTTAAATTCCAATTGCACAGATGGGGAATGTTGTAACACTGTCTTACAATGTGCCCCGCTATTATTAAACTATGCTATTCTATGACATTAGCAATGCAATTTACACCATTTACTTTTATGAGTTTCAATGAGAAGCCACAAGAAGCAGGTGAATAAAGACTGAGAATCGATGTTTAATGTTCAGAAATTGTTATTTCAAGAAATGTAAAGCATTTTGGCTCGTTTATGTGTCCTATGACAGCTGTGTTTTGCAATCAGGGCCGTCCCAAGCATGGTTGCAATGTGTTCATTGTCAAACTCCAAAATTAGATTATTTTTAATTCTTAAAAAATGCCATTATTTTATTTGAAAAAGTTAATGATTTAATTTTATTGACAAAATATTTTAGTTTGTCTTGTATATTTTTTCATTAGATCCGATAATATTTTAAGCTGTCATATGGTTATGTTACAACGTGCCCCTCACATGTTACAATGTACCCCACCTATGGGGCATGTTGTCACTTCCAATCTTTTGAGATAAATAACAAAAAACATATACACCTGTAATTATGAAACAACGCAACATATTTGTACTAGACAAGTGTGAAATTAAAGTGTATAAAAAAAATATTCTCTGAACCCCATATAGATTTACACATGCTAAGAAAGTCAGTGTTAGGTTGTGTCCCGTGCTCCCCTACATTAAATACAATATAACTTGCTTTGGCTAAAAGCATCTGACAAATGCATGAATGTAAATACAATGTAAAACAAAATGTATTTTGGGTTACCTAATTCTGCATTTCTGTAAAACGGACAGCTGGCTGTATGATGATTCTGCCCTCATATTCAGGATCCTGTTTTTGCTTGGAGAAATCTCCTATAACAGACAGAGTCACAACACCCTTTTGGTGTTACTATAGTTTATTATCAGAAAAAAAAACTACCGTACAGTAATACAAACATTTTAAATAAAATAAACATTTTTGGTAACACTTTACAATAAGGTGTCATTTGTTAACATTGGTTAATGTATTAACTAACATGAACAAACAATGCATTTATTACACTATTTATTAATCTTTGTTAATGTTAGTTAATGACAATACAGTTGTTGTTTATTCCATGTAAATTCACAGTGCATTAACTAATGTTACCAAACACAACTTGTGATTTTAATAATGCATTGGTAAATGCTGAAATTAACATTAACTAAGCTTAATAAATGCTGTAGAAGTATTGTTCATTAATGTTTTTAACTAACGTTAATGTTAACTAATGAACCTTATTGTAAAGTGTTACCACATTTTTTATATTTATAAGCAAAACTTGCTAGCCCGTTCCTCTCTTTAAAAAGTAGGGACTTTAAGCAGCCTCCACTGCTGGACCGGCAACGGCATTCCAATGTCATATTGCGCGTTCGCGACTTCAACTGCTACTTCGTGGCATTCTATTGTAACCGTCTACTAGAGGAGAACAGCTGCTTTGCCGTAGTCAAAAAAAAATCTTTAAAATTAGCTTAAGTTTAAAACATAATCAACACAGATTAAATGAAAGACTAATGGTAGAATCTTATAGTGATGGAATTAAATGGTATATACCATAAAACGCAACATTTAACTACATAAACTGTCACATTGTAAGGACTTTTGTACTTTTACCTGCTTCCGCCAAACAGCAAACAAAATAAATCTCAAAATAAAATGGTCAGTTTTTCGTGGGCAAGTTCACTACTGTAAATTTACAGTAGTTTACTGTAGTGACCATGTATTTTCCCATAATCATTTGCAGTTTACAGTAAAACACTGTATATACATTTTACAGTATCTTACTGTACATAATACAGTAAAATGCTGTTCAAATTACAAAAATTGGGTTACAGTGTAACTAAGATGTAAATGACATAAAATTTTAATTTTGAACCTGGCTTTATCCAATGTTCAAATTTCTATTCTAGAACTTTATGCAAATTAGTACATATTTAATTAGATAATGTCATTTCAACATTTGCATATTTAAATATTATATTTTAGAAAACTTGTAATACAAAACAATTGTCTTAATGTACTGTGATTAATCAAAAGTATGGTATATCTATTTATTACGTTTTGTACCCTATACACCTGTGTAGTATCTTGCCTTAAATTGCATTACGCATATATCAGCCACGCTGCTCTTTAGATACCGCCATCGGCTATGGAAAACCCAACCACTAGTTAAGAGCACAAGGTTTTTGCCAAGAAGGCGATTGCCCCAATGAGCATTAAAACGTCTTTCATTAATTTTTTAACAAGTAGCATGTTCTGTCTTTGCACTGTCTATAATATAGACCATAAAGACAGAGCCAAATCCACAGTAAATAGCCATATTGATCAAGAAGATGCTATGCTTTTATGGGTTGCAAATGCATCAGGATAATTCCTGTGATATAGATGATTTTCCGATGTGCCATGAACACACTTCAACCCCACATCAGCACCACATTCTCCTGGTCTCCCAATTGAGAAATCCACTGCACAGCACACCAAGTCAGTAATCCAGCAACAAAACCAGCTAAGCCGAGAACAATAATGACCTTAATTCAGTGTGCAAAGATTATTCTGTATTGCATCAGAGGTGGTCTGCAGAGGAAACACTGGAGAGAGTTCCATGAGTAATCACTTACAAGAACCGCAAACCCACGAGTCTCAGCAATAAAATAAACCTCCTCTAAACACACAGTTGTCTCAGAGCAGGAAGAGCTTGCTTAGTAACACAAATCTACCAAGAGATAGAAAAATATACATGCATTTTAAACTGTCTATGTGTATGTAATCTTCTGAACTCTTACTCCATGGCACATATCAGCCGTGCAGCAGATCGCTCTTAAAGAGACACCTCTACTTTTTGCACGTGGCAGCTCCATCATGAAGCATCCCAGGAAGGACTTGGGGCAACAGCTAACGCTGTCGTAGTAAGAACAGCGGCCCATTTTAGCAGGCAGGATTATCGGAATGTGCTCTTTCCTGATAAGTGGATTATTACGATATTTCTCCATTTCACTATGTGGGGTTGAAGCACATTACCAAAACCGCAACTTATGAAATCAGGAGTGTGGCGTCTGGATTACAGAAGAGTGAGAGTGCTTCTGTATTTCAGAGTACGGGAGTCCCCTCACTCAGCACAGCCATAATTACCCATCAGCCCTCACCACATCACATAAAGACACACAATCTCTCTCTCTCTCTCTCTCTCTCTCTCTCTCTCACTAGCTCGCCTTCCAATATTAACGTTTATGTAAGCATTGCAATGCATAAGGATTAATTTTGTAAATGCTAAGACCTCGGTAATGCTGTTAAAGAAATAGTTCACCTAAAAATGCTAATACTGTCATTTGCTAAATGTTTATATTTTTTCTAAACTGTATATCTTTCCTTCTAATGTGTAAATCATTCTTCTGTGAAACACAAAATAAGTTTAGCAGAAAGCTGACTGTTTTTATGCAATAAAAGTGGATGGTGACTAGAAGCTGTCAAACAGACAAATTATCATGAAGCACCATGAACATAAACTATGCTACTCATGACTAAAGACCAAGTATTCTAAAGTCAAAATTTTATATGAGTAAAATATAAGATTTTTTCCCCCCAAATATTTAAGTAATACTTTTACTCCATAACTTTCTTTTTTCCTTACACACAAAGCTTGGACGATAATCTAATTGCAAATAAATTAAATAAACTATTAAATATTTTAATAAAAAGTTAATTATTGTTATTATTATTATTAATATTGTTATTATTAAGCAAGAAGGTCATATGGACATATTTTTTTTATATAAGAAAAAAAAAAAAAAGGTTATACAGAATCATGCTTTTTGAGTGAACTATTCTATTGAAATATTATCTTTAATGCATGAAATTTGTACCAGGGTCTTATTTTACATTTCTAAAACTCTCCTTACATTGCAAATTGCCTTTAATGTTCAGATATTTGAAGCCATGGAGTGAAAGCAGTCATAATGTTTATATTCAGCTTTAGACTGTAAATTGCCTCTCTCACTTACTGGGTATCTGCAAGCTCAGTTTCTCAGCCGAAGGGAAGCTTTGAATGTTGATTCAATGAATGAGAATATTACAATAATGGTTTCTATGCATGTTTATGTAATTGAAAAATAAGGAGGTTCAGGTAAAAGAAAATCTCCTCAAGGACGCACAGACTGCTGAAGCATGGAATATTAATTCATATTCATGCACACAGAGGAACAGTGGGTGGCTGTATATTTGAATTAAGGGGCGTGACTAAGAGCCGTTCTCAGTCCAATCACTGCCGCCCCACGGCTACATGCTGAAACACGGGACAACGTGCAGAAACCTCAACCTGATTACCACCTGACCATTCACCTTTGAACCTACTGCCTCTACTGTACATTCAAGGACACTTGGACTATGTTTAGAATGGAATACTATCTTTCTATTTACTGTATTTCACACTGTGCATACACTGTACTCTGCAATGAATGAATGAATGAACGAATGAATGGTTTATTTAAATTTGAAAAATATACATATTTAATGCATACACTGAAAAAAAAAAAAAAAAAACTTTAAATTATTTTTTTTTTATTAACTTTAATCAGCAATTACAAAGAAAAGTCATGTATCCCATTGAATTAAATATGAAATTTTGAATTAGAAAGACTCAAATAGTATTTTCTTGTAAAATATACACCAATATATAATTTTGTTATTATTATTATTTTTTTTAAATCATGTTTTTATTATTATTATGTTATCATGTTTTTATTATGTTGTGTTAGTTATCTGTATTTTTTTTTTTTTTTGTTATTTTTAACCTAATCAAAATAACCCAACTGCAGTTTGATTGAGATTAATTGGAATGCACAATGAAAAACATGATTTTTGAAAATTGTTAAAAACGGATTTATCTGTTTTCGCAAATGAATTCGTCATATACTGTATATGTATGTATGTATGCATGCATGCATGCATGTATGTATGTATATGCCACATTTGTCATCACATGATGCTAAATGAGTGGAGCCCATTTATCTTAGAAATACAGTTATTAAGCATTTTTAATATGATAATTTAAAGTGCTCCTGGTTCTTGGCAGTATATCAAATAGTGAGCCAAGGAGAAGTTAAAATGGCTAATATTACTTCTGGTTCATATGTCAAAAGGAAATGGAAGGTACAATTGAGTGCATGTTGTTGTATACTGCACATTTTGGCAAATATAGTAGGTAATTTGAGTAAACGTAGCATACTGTGCACATTAGACGTACTGGGGAAAAAATAAGCATATTATGCTTTTATGGCATTCCAAACATTCCTTAGATGTTCATACCTTCCGTAACTAACTACTGATTGATTGATTGATTGATTGATTGATTGATTGCAATGGAATTTGAATTAAATCAAATTCCAGTGCATTTTAACAACAGCTACCGATGCAATAGTTACTCATAGTGACACACACACACAACACTCTCCTCCATAACGGAGGTCAGTGGCCAAAGAGGTTATCATGGCATTTTTGAGCAGGAAAGGCATTTCCAGACCTCCAGAGACAGAGCACATTGTACAACTGTCAAAATATCAGGCCAAACAAAAGGTGCTTACAGTGGGACAAAGTACAGAGAGGTGTGGAGGAGGTTTTTCGCAGACAGATGGGCGTTTTTCAGCCCTAAGAATTCATAAACAACACACTCTTTTTTTTCATGCTGTTTTGTTTCCTGAACATGCTCAGCACGTACAGCACCGTCAAAACACGTTTGCCAATGTGCCACTTTACAGCTGGGGTACGAGAGAGATGTTTTGTTTGTTTCATAGAGACCTTGAAAGTTTTGAAAGAGCTAAAAGATGCAGTTTTTCATATATTATTATTTTTTTTTCTATTCAGTACTGCCATGTAATCATGTAATTTCCATCTGCTGCATGTATGCAATTTCGCAATTACTGCCATCTAACACAGCAGAGACAGAAGTTGCATGTGTTTCTGCAACCTGCTCAAACTCTCCACCCCTCATAACCGTCTGATGCATATTGCACACAAAACTGAAAAACACCTTCACTATCTGCCACATGTCTGGTCTAATTTTGATTGGTTGACTTATTTATGTAAGATCTGGTTATGCAAGATTGCCTCTATCTTAATTCGCATTTAAACCTGGGCCCTGTTTTTTTTTTTGTATGCTACTTAACTAATGCAAATTAACACCATCTTCTTACCATGCCATTTCTCAATATCTGGTCATTTAAGTTCTTCAAATATCATAGTGAGTGTTGTCAAAGGAACGAGTGCAATTTTTCACACTTGCTAAACAAGAACTCATTTTATAAGCTACGAACAACATCAGGATGTATAAAAGCAAATGTATAGACTGCTAAAGCTACCAAAACAAGAAAAGGGAGACGCCTGGGAGGAAATTGTGGATAAATTAAACACATTATTTTCATTTTCACTGCACCTTTTCATCTGCATTTTTATTAATTACCCATAAAATCTCATATAATTAAATTCTACTTGCAATATGGATGAGTGATGATCTAATCCTGTTTAAATAAATCTAGGAAAATATATTAATAATGCCAAAAAACTGATATTGCATTAGACAGCTTGATATAACAACCATGGAGGATCAAAATGTTAAAAATTAGAAATGTCATTAAAATAAAAGCAATTACTAGAAACAAAACCTGCTTAGGGAGACTTTTTGACCCTGAACAAAGAAAATAAGCAATAATAATGATATAGAGAACCTATGGAACACAGACAAGCATTTCATGTGCATGTCAAATAATTGTATTTCTGACCAAATAATAAAAATGAGCAATCATCGTGATATAGAGCAACCTGTGAAACACAAACAAGTATTGCATATGAGCATAACATAAATCTACACGCCAAGAACACATTTACAGTGTTTGCAAATTACTCCCATTATCACAATGCAAGCCAAAACGACAGCATCCTATCCTGACTTTAACCTGCAATGCAAAACACATCAAAAGATATGATAAAATTTACACCACACCGACTTACCAAAGAAAGCCATCACCTCAACTGCAGGCCTGTACTGTTTCTTCATGTGGTAGGATTCCTTTTCATGACATCTGCATTGGAAAATCAATTAATCCACAAGTTGTTTCCAGATAGCAGTGATTGCACTCATGAATCTAACTACAAAACACAAAAACAAAAGGAAGTTGGTACAAGTATAATGTCACGTCATCTTTGGAAGACTCTTATTGGATGCCTGATGGACATGTGGTATTGCAGGTCAGTGTTAAGGGGTTAAGGTCTTGTTAGCTTCTGCTCATAGATGTTGTAAACATATCATCTGGTTCTAAAAAGCATTGTTCTTATTTGATGGGCAATGCAAATTAAGCATATATTCTAAAAAAAAAAAAAAAGAATGGGCTTAGAAAGAATTTTTAAAGGGGTGGTTTACTGCTTTTTTTCTTTACTTGATTGTGTTTAAGGGGTGCAATATAACATGTCTTCGTGTTTCGTTTGTTAAAAAACGCCTTATTTTTCATATATTTCAGCTTTATTGTAAGCCGCTTTCTCCTCTGTCATTTGAACGACCGGTTGGCTTCCTGATTCTCTGAAACCACTCCCTCAGAAACAGGCAATGGACTCAGATTGGTCAGTTGGGCCGGTGTGTTGTGATTGGCTAAACTGCGTACTGCACATTGTCCAGAAACTTCGCACCCATTCCCTTCACGGGCGACCGCTGCATGTGCTCCGGTCAAATGTAAATAATGGTGTCAATATTGCTGTATCAGTTTGAGCCAGAATCAGACCCAGAAAGCGGTAATGAAGAGAGTCAAGCAGAACTTCCACAAACACGGCTCTTACAAAACGTTTCTGAATGGAAGTTTGCTGTTGTGATTACATATAATTTTTTGAAGTTCGTACACGTTTGTCTTATACACACAAAATAGCATCGAACTAACTGGCCACTGTAACCAAACACCGTTGGCTTGTGTTTACGTTCTTGATCAAATCGAAAAATTACGTCATAAAGTATACATGGAAAATACATTTACAAAATTAGTACATAATTACAAATTCGGGTCCAAAATGTCTGTACGCGTTTGTCATAGACACACGAAATAGCATTTAACTCACTGGCTACTAAAGCCAGCGTTGACATTTGTTTACGACCTTGATAAAACTAAAACATTACGTCTGAAATTATACATGCAAATACATTTAAAATTATGAAATCTTACTTACAGGTTGTGGCCCAACAGCTGCTGCCTCTGGTTTTAAAGTTGGAACTGCTCCATGTTTTAGTAATAGTTTCTGTGTGAATCCGGCATTGAACTCGTGTAGATTCTGGAAGCTGTCTTCCATAAAATGCGCGGCACAGAGAGCTGAATTAGGATTGTAATTGTCAGGAACATAATCAAACATAAATTTTAACCTTTGTTGACCAACTCCAGCATCTGTAAGAAGCCCGAACACAGAAGACCTGACAGCTGGGTGAAAATAACACCGTTTCGACGGCATGGCTACAACTCTCCACTATAACTCTTCCTCTTCGACAAAGCCGCAGAACATGGCCTTGCCCCTTTTTTGCATGTTCCGGAGGGAGGGGTTTGATGGGTTTTTTACGTATGCAACCCGGGAAGTATCTCGTTGTAGTCCCATAGGAGTCGTTTTTGTAGGCATTAAACTTCCTGATTTTTAAAAGACGTTATCTCCGCTTACATTGAACTTTCAGCGCAGCAACTCTGCAGATACTGTTCATGCACCAACAGCAACGTTACACACTATTTAAAATGAAAAAAGTGAAATCGCAGTAAACCACCCCTTTAAGGTTTTTGAAACATTCTCTTATGCTCACCAAGGATCAAAAATACAACTATAAAAACAGCAATTGTGAAATATTATGAATTTCAAAATAACCAAGTCTATTTTTTTCATATATTTTAAAATGCAATTTATTTATGTGATGCAAAACTGAATTTTCAGCATCAATATTCCAGTCTTCAGTCTTACTATTCTAATATGCTGATTTGCTGCTCAAGAAACATTTCTCTTTTTTTGAAAGCAGTTGCGCTGCTTAATATTTTGTGGAAACCATGATTTTTTATTTTTTATTTTTTTAGGATTATCTGAAACAAAATAGTGGTATTGGCCAATTAGCATCATTTTGTCATTTTTCTGAAGATTCAGATTAAATCACAAAATTTACGCTCAGGTGTTTAGCTAATATACATATATATATATATATATATATATATATATATATATAAAAAAGAGCAACTATATGGGAAAATTGCTAACCAGTTGCTTTCTCCAGATATTATAGATCTCCTCAGTCCTGAGAAGTTTACAGAGGACATGGAAAGAGGGAATGATTTAAGATTTGTTAAAATATTGCTGATTGGATGCTGCCGGATCACTGCACACAGCTACAATGTTATTTTCTTCATAACAATAAAACCAGTATAACATCCCACAGTAAAATGAACAGTGCTAAAATATGGTCCAGTTCAATTATCTAGTTTTCTGTGCACCAGCTCTTTTGATTTTTATTGGCTCACATTGTCTCTCTGCCAGAAAAGAAATCTTGCCTTTGAAAACAATTGATGCATACACCTGTCACAGTGCACACAGCAGGGAGGAACGAGGAATACGCAGACTAGGAGTAACTTCAAAATAATAGTCTTTAATTAAGACATCAGGGCAAGACAAGGCAAGGCTGACACAGACAGGAACACCGGGGAATAACGAGTAGACCAGACGAAAACTAACTAAACAGGCAGGAACTAAATACACATGACAATCACTGATAATTACTAAAACACGGCTGGACAAGACTTAACTAATAATCACACTTAACAAGGACAGGAACATGACCAAATAAGTAAACAAGAGGCGGGACCACATGACACACACGACAGAGGACTGACAACACCACTGTTCAAATGTTTTTTTTTTCTTCTTTTTTTTTTAAAAGAATTAAATAATTTTTAAAGAATATTCATATTTTTATTCAGCAAGGACTCATTAAATGTGTCAAAAGTAACAATAAATACAATATATTTCAAATAAATATTCTTTTAAGCTTTGTATATTCATCAAATAATCAAATAAAAAAAATGTAAAATAATTTTAAAAAAGCATCACAGTTTCCACAAAAACATTAAGCAGAACAACTGTTTTCAGCAGTGATAAGAAATGTTTAGAATTAGAAAGATTTCTAAAGAATCACGAGACAATGAAGACTGGAATCACAGGAATTAATTACATTTTAAAATGTATTCAAATAGAAACAGTTATTTTAAATTGTAATAATATTTTACAATATTACTGTTTAACTGCATTATTGATCAAATAAACAGCACAAGAGACTTCTTTCAAAAACATTCAAAAATCTTACAGATCCTAAACTTTGCTAGAGCATATCTCTGATGCAAAAGAAAATTTAGGATGCAGTGTGCATCAGATGACCTTTCTGAGGTTTCTAATCATAACGCAGCAGCTATGCTTCATTAATAGCATTGTGGGTGACAATCTCTCTTTGTGTTGATGTATTGTGATGTACCACTCACATCTGCTGTAGGCATTATTGCCATGTCAGTTTGGCTATTTTACAACGGCCTCAAACGGCTCATCCTTAAAATCTATTACTGTTTTGAGTCTTGTTTTTAACCCAAGTGTTATATAATATGAAGCATCTGTTCATGCACTGATGCCAGACTTGTCATTCATCTGTTATAAATAATCAAACATTTTTGAATACATTTTTAAAGCATTTAAGTCATTAGATAATTGAAAATAGGCATCACTGTGTGGTCATATAATATAATAAAACATTTTGGAGTTGAATTTCTAAAACACTGTGGTATGCAGTATGTACATTTTTTCATACTGCATTTAAAATTTTGGTCATATAACCCAGCAATATGAACCAAAATATATTTCTCCATTATTTTTTTTTAATTGCACTCAAGCATGAATTATTAGATTTGAGAGCTACAGTGGAGTTACTGATAAGCATGTACCCAGGGTAATTTTGTTAAAATGAACAAGGATTGTACAGTATATTTCTAGACTTTTAATACAATATTGTATGGATACCTGTTTCTGCCATGGAATAAAAAAAAAATAAAAAATCTCACAATTCAGACTTTGTTTCTCACAATTCTGAAAAAGTCAGTATTGCAAGATATAAACTCAGGATTCTAACCTTTTTCTCTCAATTCTGAGTTTCCATCTTGCAATTCTGCTTTTTTTTTCTTCTTCAGAATCTTTAGTTTTCACCTCAATTCTGTTTTTTTTTCTTTCTTTTCACTACGGAATAAAATATTTAAAAAGGTTTTGACTTTTTATCTCACATTCAGACTTTTCTTGCAATTCCAAGTTGATATCTCACAGTTCTGAATTTTTTCTCAGAATTCTGTGTTTACATCTAGTAATTATTTTTTTCTTTTCTTTTTTTTTTCCAGAATTCTGGGTTTATATCTCACATTCATTTTTCAATTTAATTTAATTTCATCTGGGTTTACATTTTTTTTTTTTTTTTACCACAGCTGTGAGTTTACACCTCAATTGTGAGTGTGTATATATATATATATATATATATATATATATATATATACATATATATGTCATAGTTTACATCTCACAATTCTGTTCTTTGTTACTGCCATTTTCTTCTCATAATTGCAAGAAAAAAGTACATATTGTGAGATATAAACTGAGAATTGCGAGTAATTAAAATTCTGCGATAAAAAGTCCCAATTCTCTTATTTTATTTTATTCTGTGGCAGAAAAAGGCTTCCACAGTATTGTGAACCATTCGAAGAACAACTTTCCTCTGTAGCCACTATCCAATTTAACCCTCATCCTTGTCAAATGTCATCATTTGGGATGTTCTGTTTTTTATTTATTTTTTATTTTTGCTGTGGTTGACTGGGTTTTCTGTTTTGATTTGCGCTAGTTAGCAGGGCAGATGTGATGGGGAAGGGAGGCGGGCGATAGCATATACTCCAAATGCTCTCAGAAGAGTGCTTGACTATGTCACAGGCTTTAAGAGGACAACTGCACTTCACGCTCATTCTCTTAGAGATGCCAGGGCCATTTGAGCTGCTTACATAATAACTGCAGCACACACACAGTCACAGCGCCTTCATCAGAGTTTTGTGTATGCTCATGGGACATCCAAATTTCAGCGTTTCTCTCGTTTTCCGTGTGTGCGAGAAGCTCATTTCGCATGTATGATTCCATGCAAACACCATTCGCACTCTGAAAACAAAGTAAGGGTTTTTATCTGTGGCCGTCCTTGCAGAAAAGCAGGCCAGCAACTAATTAATCATTAAATCTGAAATTAGCATACAGCATCCTGTGTCTGTGTTTGCAGAGGCCCATAGGAGAACAGAGAGAGAGAGAGAGAGAGAGAGAGAGAGAGAGAGAGAGATGGAAAAGAGGAGAAGAGAAAGAGAGAGAATGAAAGAGACAAAAAATAGATCTCGGGTCTTGAGGACTGATTCACTGGGAATTAAAACTTCAGGGGTGGTCACACTATATTTTAAGCATGTCTAAAATTATTTTAAACCCAGTAATGAATTCAGGTAACATGATGTGATTAATTATAAGTGGATTTTTACATTTTCAGAATATTTACATTTTTATTGCTATGTAGTTGCTAAGGTGTTCAGAATGGTTGTTAATGCAATACTATGCAGAATTAAGTGTGTTGTGATTACGGTTGAACTTTACTAGCACTACTAATAAAATCTGAATTCTCAAATGAAATAGTATATACCCCAGTAAAATGCAATTCATGTGGAATTTTATCTCTGTGAAATCTGACATGAAATAATAGTCTGAACAAATGGATAAAATAACATAAAAATGAAATGGGGAAAAAGTGCATATGTGATTTCTCTAGAGTATCATATTTGATATGGGTCATATAGTTTGATGTGAGAATACAGAGCTCATACTTGAGGGTGAAAAAACACCTATATTTTATTCAGAGGCCCTAACTGAGCAAAAATGTGCCATTTGAATCAGTTGCTGGTATTTAAATGGCCAAAAAATGTAAATCAATGACATAAAATGCATAGTTGTCACTCTCAATACATATTGTACAATAATATCACACAAAACATATAATGAAATGTAATACAGTAATGAAAAGCCTGATGTATCATATTTGATAGTCACATATTACAATGATACTTAAAAAAAAAATATATATATATATATGGTTAAGTAATCCTAAATTGCTTCAGTCCAGTAGCTGTACATCTTGAATTATTGTAAAAATCAGTAAAGATTTCACAGCAAAAAGACATGTGAACCATGACCAGAATTTTTTACAAATGTACTTGGTAAAAAAACTGTATACTATTGCTAAAAGTATACTAAGTAACTATTCATTAGACAAGATAATGTGTGTAGAAGACTGTACAGAACAAGGTTTTCAGCAAATTTAAATCATGTTGAAAATTTAGTCATTAGAAAATTTGTGCATCAAATCTGTTGCAGTAGGCTTTATTGGGTTAAATAGGTCATTTTCAATCTGTGCCGCATATGCTTGCGTTTCCAGTCTCCTGCTTTCATATGCATATGAATAAAGGTAAATGGAACACTACATCTAGTGTGACCTTCCCTTTAACCTTGCCCACACACAAAAATGTAGCTGTAAACAGGGTTTGAGAATAGAAAATGTATTTCACAGAGGTATGAATGAACTAAAGGTGTACAGACACTAATTAAAAAGCTCTCTCCCCCCCTCTCCTTTCCGACTGCTCAATGGAATCCATTTACATTTACTACTGAAAGGTCAGCATCTGTGTAAAGCCTGCCTTAATCACATGCACAAATGAAAAGGAGGACAGCAAAGATATAACTCCAAATCTAACAGAATAAGCCAATAAAAAGAGACAAGCATTTCTGTAATGTATATAGAAACATTTAGTACAGAGAAGTCTCATCTGAAGAAATGTTCCGGGTTCAATTTGAATTAAGCTCTATCAACAGCATTTGAATTTGTAAGAGCAAAGGTGCGTGTAAACATATTTTGTGGTTGTTCGTCCTCCAGCTTTTCAGCAGTTTTTTTAGATAAAAAAAATAAATGAACAAAACAAGCAAAGCAAAAATCAAATTTGAATTTTAAATTTGAATGGGTGAGGAACATTTAAAGACTTTTTCCAATGTCCAATGCCTTTCCAAAAAAAAAAAATAATAATAATAAACAAACCAGCGTTTCTGATATTAATATATTTTTTAACATTTTAAAATAATAGAAATTATTATTAAAATAATAATTATTAACAACAATTATTTTTTCTTTAATAATGAATTACTCAATTGATGATAATGTTAAATAATAATCACCTATTGTAATTTAACAATAATTATTAATAATAAAGTCTACTTAATGGATGCATTTATAATCCATTCTAAATCCTTTGGATTTTTCTCTATGTTAAAACTCATTTTCTTGTATCCCTGCACATATCATGCGAAACTTACAGGGTATTCCAGCCTTCTGGCTATACTGTCAATTTGAACATTTATTGTATTGCCCCATTTACTTCTGTCAACTAAGATCTGTGCATCTGTGGAGGAGGAATCATGTAACAAATTCATACATTTCACGTAACGTTGTTTCGCATTCAACATCACTCTTTCTTTCTGCCCCATTCGTGTGCTACTCTTTCCTGTTTTATCTCTCTCTCTCTTTCTCTCAGGAAAAGAGCAACTCTCCTGCCCTACAAATACTCCTCAAATTACCGCACGAGTCAATCAACAACTCTCACCAGCCCCAACAGACACCCTACCATAAATAGCAGCTACACTCGTACCAAACAATGTGGGAAGGGCCTCAAAGAGGATGTGTACAGCACTACCGAAGCGATTACGCACCCCAGGACACGCGGCCCCCTACAGCAAATGACAAGTCCCTGCAGTTGCTGAGGTTTTTCCAAGAATAGTACAGCACTGAGCCAGAGAGAGAGGACGCGTCCCCAATGGGACACTTCGAGATGAAAATACGGAGGTAGGAAGGTAGTGAAGGGTGGCCCAACATCCCAAAGGCCCCACTGATGTGTGTGGAATTCGACAGGGCCTGGAGTTTGCCCATTTTCTGTAGGGATAGGAAGAAAAAAGACAGAGGAGGAAGAAAGAACGGGGTGGTTACATCCCTCTGAGTGGTGCGCATAAAATGGAGACAGATACAGCAGTGCCGGAGGAGGAAGAATTCATATGCACAGCTTCAGACACGGGGGCTCCACTGCAGGAGGGAGAAAAGAGAGGGAGGGAGGGGCACCAAAAGCTCCAGATCCCATAGATAAATATTTACACAGTAAGAGACAAACCCCCCAGCCATGAAAGAAGAGAGAGAGAGATGCTCTAAAAAAAGAGAAAGGTGAAGAACATTTCCGTTAAGATTACACAAAAGAAACAAAATACAAAGAGTAACAATTGAGAATTTACAAAAGAACCTGAAAAATTGAATCTGTCAAGCCACCTGGGAAAACATTCTGCTCTTTTGCAGGGGTCAGGATGCTTAGAATGAAACTCCTGTACTTTAAAGATATTATCAGTGCAGAAATAAAGGTAAGAGCAAAGGTGCGTGTAAGCAACTTTTTGTGCTTTGCAGTCCCTTCAAATTTCCATCAGGCTCTGGATGAATAAATAAAGCAGCAGTATTTCATTTGAATTCCTGCCTGCTTATATTCTATCTAATAAAAACCTCTCAGCTATCCTTTCTAATAAAATACAAAAAAATCTAAATATATAATAATAATAATAATATTCATTATCATCATTATTAATCATTAATATTATTAATAATTTTATATAATTGAATTATAATTACTGAGTAGTCAATCATATGATCTACAGTATATATACATATATACATACACACACACACACACACACACACACACACATATATATATATATATATATATATATGAAGAGTTCAGATGCAAAAGTGCCATCTGAAATTTTCTTCTAAAATGAGCATTTTTATCAGGCTCCTATATTTATGTTCAGTTATTTCACTTTAATTGTATAGAAAAGGACCTATACATTGCCATTAAAGTGAAATTATTGAACCTAAACATTTAAGATGAAAATTTCAGATGGCACTTCATATATATATATATATATATATATATATATATATATATATATATATGACTTCCACGGTCACATTGTGTGTGTGTGTGTGTGTGTGTATATATATATATATATATATATATATATATATATATATACAGTATATATACATACATACATACATATACATATATATACTATTGGTGGGCATAGATTATTTTTTTAATCTAGATTAATCTCACTGTAATCTTGGAATTAATCTAGATTCATCTAGATTAAAATGGCTCATTTGAATTCTGCCAACTAGATCAGAATAAGTTTACTACTAGTAGTAAACAACTAGCAGTCATCAAGAATTTAATATTGATAATAATATTGAAGACATTGTATGATTATTCCTTAAAGATAAGGTTTTAATAGTTTTAGTAGTAGTAGCCTATTACGTTCTGCCCAATGTCTTCAAGTGAAAGCGAACTTTTTTTTTGACGGGTTGCCGTGAGGACAGTCTTTCTCAAATGAAACGCTCGAGTGCTAATGAAGTGACTCTCAGAGCAGTTCTGGAGATGTTGTTCATAGTGAGACGACAGACGTTAATATCGCCGCAAGCGTCACGCGGTCTTCTGTATGAGTAGTGAACAAACCCGTGCGTCTGCGCCATACATTAACACAGAGACACACAGAAGTCATATTTAAATAGACGTTTTGCGGCTTAATATTTACAAATAGGAGTGGGAGTGTGCTCACTTGTGTGTGCGCTTACGTTTGTCTGTGTGTGTGTGTGTGTGCGGACCGGGGCGGAACGCGATACAGAGAGCGCGACCATGTAACGTAGAGACAGAAATGACTTGCCGATTTCCATTGGGAAGCTTCTTAAAAATAAATTTTCCCTGAAGCAAACCCGGCGGCTTTATAGCTGCATCCATGTTAGCACATATACACACAGGTTCGAAGACTCGTTCTCGCCCCCTACAGTGCAATTCGGCTAGGTATACATCCGCGCTAAAATATCGAGGTGAAAGTCTTCATAGCTTGCGTAGTATAGACCCAGCTCCCAACCCAACTTTGAGAATAGATTAACGGCGATATTTTTTTTATCGCCCGATAAGAGTCTCACGTTAACGCAGCACGTTAACGCCGATAATGGCCCACCACTAATATATACACACTGTATATATACATACTGATACATATATAAGTAAATTATTTAATTATTCCAAAAAAAGTAACAATAATTAACTGGTTAATAATCCCACAACCCTACAGAAGATAAGCAGTAGGCTAAATAAAAAATAAATAAATAAATAAACACACATATGTATCATAATTTATTTTTTTATTTTTTGTAACTTATATCACAAAATCACAAATCAATGTGCTGTATTTCACAAAAGATTAAAGTCTACAGTTATGCTTTAATGAAGCCCCTACAGACGAATGGATTCACTCTCCGTCTCCAAAAGAACATGCTTATATATATATATATACTATATATTATATACATATATTATATCGCTTGCTATTATTCTCATTCTTATTAAAACATATACAATATCCATTTGGATTTAGAAACTGTTTGGAAATAGAGACTGTAGAGATTGAACCACTTAGAACTTTACTTGAATGCATCTGGTCAATACTGTCTTGTCCCATTAAGGCAAAAAGAACAAAACTATAACTAAATGACAACAACAAAAAAAAATGTTTAATGGCTACAAGTTTCCAAGACAGGTAAGTTTGACAAGAAAAGGTCAGTAGATTGCTTCTCAAAGTACAGTATGAATGTTTGATGGCCTGAGGCATCAGAGCAGAAAGAGGACGGTGAGTTTTGACAGCGGATTAGAGACTAAAGAAGACGAGCGAGGTGATGATAGAGGGAGCGGTGCTCCAGTCTGACAGCGGGGAGAGCAGGACGGCCATATGCGCCATCTCTCTGGGCCCTCGGGGAGACAGGAGACAAGGTGACGTACTGAACACGCACGTCCCTACAGGAGCACTGGAACCTGATCAACAACACAGTCACTCCAACAACCAGTCTCACGCAGTGAAACGGCAGGAAACGGGACAAGACGAACGCAGTCAAAAGTTACAGTGATGAAGTCAATGATCACGTAAGATCATTAGTCTTGGCTCATTGGTTTTTCCTTACAAGACCTTGTGCACAAATCAATGTGCTGTATTTCACAAAAGATTAAAGCCTACAGTGATGCTTTAATGAAGCCCCCTACAGACGAATGAATTCTCTCTCCGTCTCCAGAACATGCTTTGCTTATTATGTTGGTATCATCTATTTTAGATAAATCTGTCCTTAAACAACACATAAAAACTAAATAAATGATGTTTAATAACTTTACATGCCAGTCAGAGCACACCAGTGTAGCATGTCATGTACAACACTAATATTTCAACCTGTTGAATCTGTATTAAATAGTCATGGATCGTGATGTTTGTCTCTTTTATTATTATTAACATGATTTCTGTAGAGAGATATATCACCTTGATCACCTCGACACTGCTGGTCACAGTACGCTGTCCATTCCTTTCTGAATCGTGCTTTCCTCATCCATGTAGCTCCAATCGTTTTGACTATCTCGTCTCTCCACCGTCTTGGAGGCCTTCCGAGTGGTCTTTTCGATTATCAGTGAACCGTGCGACGTGTCCAGCCCATCTGAACTTGTTCTTTCTGTACTCTGTGATGACATCCCTCACGCCGGCCCTCTCTCTGATCACCTCACTTCGGATATGCTCTCTCAACGATACTCCCAGCATCGATCTTTCCATGGCTCTTTGAGCTGTCACCATCCTGTGCTTCTCTCTTGTTGTCGTAGCCCAAGTTTCGCTGCCATATAACATTGCAGGCAGAACCGTGCTGTTGAAAAGATTGGAGCGGGTGGTTCTGTCCAGCTTTCCCTTGAGCACATCCTTTATGGAGTTGAAAGCTTTCCATCTGGCTCTAATTCTCCACGAGATCTCCTTTTCCATGTGTCGGCGCATGTTCACTGCTTGTCCAAGGTAGACGTATTCCTCCACCCCTTGTATTTCATCGCCTCCAACCACAATTTGGCCTCCTGTTGTTGAATACTCAGACTGCATGAACTTGGTTTTCATGCAGTTCATCTTGAGGCCTACTCCCGAGCTTCTGATGTGCAGCTCTGTCAGCATGTTCTGCAGCTGATCCATGGTTTCAGCAATGAGCACGACGTCGTCGGCAAAACGTAGGTGGGACAATAGCTCGTCGTTGATGTTCACGCCACCTTGCCAGTCGATGTCTCTGATGATCTGTTCGAGACACGCCGTGAAGAGCTTCGGAGAGATGGTGTCTCCTTGTTTGACGCCCTTCTCGACCGGTACTCATACAGGTGGCGACAGCAGAGCGATGTCGGTGGTAAAACCGGAATTCGCCTCCTGGAGCAGTTGAATGTACTGCGCCTTGACTCCTTGCATCTCCAATGACTTCAGCACTGCATTGATCTCGACGCTGTCGAAGGCCTTTTCATAATCCACGAACGCGACGCACAAAGGCAGCCTGTACTCTTTCGCTCGCTCCAGCAATTGCGTCAGAGTGAATATGTGGTCGTGCTATAGTTCTTCCGGAAGCCTGCTTGTTCTTTTGGCTGTTGTTTGTCCAGATGTTGAGATAACCTGTTCAGGATTATCCTCGTGAACAACTTATATACATGAGACAAGAGGCATATGGGTCGATAGTTCTTCAGATCTTCTCTATCTCCCTTCTTGTATAGCAGGACGGTATTCGACTCCTTCCATTGTGAGGGTATTTTTCCCTCCTCCAGATAGCGACTGAATCGTTTTGTGAGGATTTTCCACAGCTGCTCTCCGCCTGACTTCAACACCTCGGATGTTATGCCATCCTTCCCTGGCGCTTTTCCATGTTTCATCAATTTGACGGCCTTTTCGATTTCACTGACAAGAATGGGTGGCACATTTTCTTTCCTTTGAGGTAACGACAACGGTTCTGTTGTCACGGCCGACTTGAAGAGCTTGGTGTAGAAGTTCTTGCAAACCTTTTCCACCTCACTCTTATCGTTGACCGGAACACCGCCTGAGTTCTTAAGTGTCGTCACCTCCGATCTATAAAGTGCCATCTCCCTCTCACATTTCTTGAGGCTTTTCTTTTCCTCTGCGGTCTTCAGGAGCTTCTCCATCCTGTATTTCTCGAAGTCTCTCTTCAGATGTTGACGTATCACTCTGCTGAGAATGGTGTATTCGAGGTGATCTTCTGCCGTCCTCTTCATGTTCTTCCTCTTCTCAAGCAGTTTCTTGGTTTCCTCCGAGATTCTTCCCTTCTGCTCCCTCGGACACGCATCCTTCGCCTTCCTCAAGCACTCTTTCAACTTCTCGATCAGTGAACTATAGTCTTCGTCTAATCCGTCAAATTGCCGCCAGGTTTCGTGCCTGATGACCTCCTGCAGCCGTGCCTCGTCGTATGCCTTCACGCGCTCCTTCTTTGACGCCAAGTGCAGTGCCTTCTTCACCTTCGTCCTGTCAATGATGATCCTCGCCCACAGTAGGCGGTGATCGCTGCCTGTGTTGAATGGCGCTATGACTGAGACGTCCTCCAGAATGCGCCGTTTGTCAACCAGGATGTAGTCGATCTCGTTGCATTTGGGGCGATCCAGGTCCATCTCTTCTTGTTCTTCTTCCTGAACAGGCTGTTGCCGATGTAAAGCAATCTCGCCTCTGCCATGGTGACTAAACGTTCTCCTCTCTCATTTCTTTCTCCGGATCCGAACTTTCCAACAAATACTTCTCCTTGCTGCCCTTTTCCGACCTTTGCGTTGAAGTCTCCCATTACGATGGTGTGAGCGGATTTTAGAGCTAGCACTTTGTCTAGCTCGCGGTAGAATTCTTCCACTTCATCGTTGTCGCTTGTGCTTGTGGGAGCGTAGGTCTGGATGATCTTAGAGAGGTTCACCTTCACCACCCCAATCCGTGATGATACAAACTGGCAGGTGTAAGGTTTTATCCTTTATTTATAATCTCAGCTTTAGGGAATCAAATCGTAGAAATTCGATTTTGTTCTGATTGATTGATATTAATCAAAAATGTGTAATTTATACCTTATTAACGACTCGACCAGCGAGTATTAATACAGTATATTTTAGCAATTCTGTTTATCTCGTGGATACGATAATAATACAGGATTGGTTGGGAAATTTATGAGCAACAGGTAACACGATCTTTGGCAAATAATTTAAGATTTGAAAATCAAAGCACCAGACTATTCATTAAAAATGAATCGAGAGTTTATTTACTATTCTAGGATACAATACAAAACACATACACACACATACACACGTTCTGGCAAGATGAAAGCAGTTTGAAGAAAGTTTAAGCTATTCTCTTTCCTGAGAATAAAGACGACCTGGAGACGTCACAAACAGAAGACTCGACTATCGTTATCTTTTAACGATTCATTCAATTCAACTCAGTAAATTAGAGATTGTTTTTTTGTTTACTTGCTTTGAGTTGAGTTGAAGGCTGTTCTTCTTGAGGGAAACCCAGACTTTCGCGCTGATGTGTCGTTGTCGCGTAACGTCACTCGGAAATGGCAAGGCTTTGAAGTTACTTTGGTCAGACGTGGACAGAGTGTCCTTTGAGATGTCCTTTGAGATGATCAAACTAGATGTTAAGTCTGTAGGCGGGTGAGGTGAGACCAAAGTTTCCAAGCAGCCAAGTTTCCCAGTTCAGTTTTCTTTTCGCCTAATTTTTTTCTTCCGCAGCTTTTCCAAAGCTGAGTGTCTGTTTTTATCGGACAGATGTGAGTCCATCCTATTCACTGTTTGATCCAATCACATTGTCTCTGTAGGGCGGAGCCCCGCCCAGCACGACTCATTTTCGTGCATACATTATGTTAATGTTTCATTCATCATGTGAGGAACATTTCTCAATAACTTCTTATAAAAGTATTCATCATTCATACGAGACTGAAAATCGACATATAGTTCCGTTCAACTTCCGGCATTTGAGATAAGCTTTAACCCAATACTAGACAAGGCTATATATTCAAAAAGGCAGTTATAAAGCAAAGATCAAACTAAAACACACCATGCATAACATAAAACACCAAGCATATATATATAGATATATATATAAGACATCAAACATGAGGTATTTGTCGTCTCGAATACCTATAATTTTACCTACTAAGCGGGTTAAGTCATAGATTAAAATATCCTAAGTTCTAATAACCACAGCAAGATAAGAAAACATAAAATACCACATTCATGTATATATTGTCTCTTGAGTATATTGCTTTAATAGCAGCAGTCTTTTCTTAATTGTCCTTTAGAGATCCTCTGTGTAACTAGAGTTTCTTTGTTGTAAGAGAAAAGAGGCGTGTATTCTCTTGGAATGCAGCGAAGAAAAGGGAGTTGTCATGAGGTCATGAGGATGTATGTGCTGTAGGTTTGTTGAGGTCTGGTCAACGTATATCTGTCTTTCCTTGTTGATACCATCATTGAATTATGGTCAAAAGCAGTCAGGGGATTCAGGGAGGGTCTGTGCTAGAACATGTCCAGATCCCACGTGCTTTGTACTGTTTGTTTATTCGACTTTATTTATGGTAAACTGGTCAGGAACAACATTGAAGATTCTGTTCTTCAAAGGATGGCCAGATGTTCTCCTCCCAGCTTCATGGGTCTCATGAGATGATAAGGAGAACAGGCAGGAAGCTAGTCAGATACTTTGGGCGTTGTGTTGGTCATTTGTAAAATTTTACGACGCTGCGATGGAGAGTAAGATTCTGTGGAATGTTCTGAGTTAAGATTATATGTGTGTGTTCTTTTCGACCAGGTTCTACACAGGAGACGATCTTCGAAGCCCATTCCTCGCTTATAATGAACCCGACGCCTCCAACTGATCTGGCACCATCATTTTTCCCAGTCTTACGGCGCTTCCATTCTTCCACCGTAAACTTTCCTCCTTCTTCTGCCGAGTCTCGCACACTCCTAGCACGTTGCACCTGATCTTCTTCTTCTCCTCCATTAGGTGGTTCAGTCCGTTCCTCCCTGCCAATGACCTGCAGTTGTAGGTGCATATGGCAAGGTTAGTCCTATTCCTTGGCGGCCCTTTGGAACCTGAGATTCTTAGCGGCCTCTCGTCGCTCGGGTTGCACTCCGCCACTGTGGAGTGCAGGGTACTAAGGCCCATTTCTTCGCACTGTTTTAGCCATTATATGACGCCATCCTGCTGGCTAGGTGGGCAGGCCTGGGACCTCTTCAGTTTAGCTGACTTTTGACCTCAAGAGGTCATTTGTCCGATACCTTTGTAGCATGGTTTAACCTGCCAGAGCATGAGCCCCGCTACCATAGCTATCAGACAGCCAGTGTCACCGCTGCGCCACTTTGAGGCACTGAAGCAGGATTTGCAGCAGCTAATATAGAGAGATATATAAACATATAAATATAAACTGGATGATATAAAAAGCTGTGGAACTTCTGAAACTGCAAAGACCATTGATTCATTGCATAAAACACTGAATCGCTCTGGTCTTATGGCATTTACGTACCTGTGTGTACTTTTTAGCGTGCCATGAAATACATACCAATAAGTACATATCACTGCAGTTTCCAAAATAAATGAACATTTTCACACAAATTTACTGAGTTGCGATTAATAAAGCGTAATTTTTGCACAATTACTTGAAGAATATCATGCTATGACTTCAAAACAATATTAATATGCTGGGAGATTTGACAACTGAGGCTTTTGAACGTTAGCATCGCACACATCCAGCTTCATATCTATTGGTGTTCATAGACGATAAGTTTGTTCGGTAGCTCACGGAGTACGGAGACGGACTTAAGAGACGAGAAGCACCGGTTCGAATCCTGTGTAACTACGGTTCGACAAAGCAGTTAAAATCTGCATAAAAGGAAGTTCAAATGGCACAGTTGCATCATCTAATTTGTTTTTATATCATTTTTGCATTTGTTAACACTATCGGGTAGGTTTAGGGCTGGATTTGGTGTAGGGCATATTTCCAACACGATAGAGCGTTAACCTTTAGCGACAGTCCCCAGATATTTGAATTCTGAACCGCCGCAATACGTATCTGAAGCAACGTAATAAAAAAAACAGCAATACGTACCGTTATCTACGTAATAAAAACGTGCCAGGGTTCACATATCGAACCTGTGTTTTAGCGCCACTCAGTGGACATTTCTATTTGAAACTGCGGCGAAACGTGCAGCAAGGTACATAAAACGGTGTCGCACAAGCAGAGGTACTTATTTTTATGAGACCAGGTTGGAATCGCTGACTAATCGAGTCATTTTCTGAGCAACTAGAAAGTATTAGTCATACATGCAGAATATGATACAGAAAAATGCTGTTCTCAAAGCATGAGGTGTTCTTTGTGAAACATCTAAAGAATTCATTAACTACTGAACTTCATTACACCGTCTCTCCATGGTGCAACACATCAAGAACATGCCGTGCTTTGAGAACACTGATAAAATCTTCATTGGTAATACAGGCACTGCAGCCCCCTTTTAAGTCCCTATAAAATCTGCAATTAGTCTGTCAGCCCCTTTAAAAATTGGTTGCGCGATCTCTCTTGATGTTTGTTGAAAAAGCAGATGCAAGCAGCTGAGGTTCTTAGGTGCTGTTCACACAGAACATAGTCTTACATTCCATTACGCTGCTTTTTCATTGTTTTTCTGTGAAAATATGTGGTAGACGATGTGTCTGGTCATTGCATTTGATCCTCACATATTTTGCAGCATCTCGCACATGACAGTGTTCTAAAAACAAAGCGCTCAAGTTAAATTAAGAAAGAAACGTTTTTTTCATTAGGGTCAGTTCAGTATTGTTTTTTATTTTTGGCAGTTTTTGCCTTTATTATGACAGGACAGTGTAGAGGAGACAGGAAGAAGGATCAGGAGAGGTCCTCAAGCCAGGATTCGAACTCAGGACACCTGTAGCGCAATGGCGCTTTACATCGGCACACTGTCCACAAGGCTATCAGCACCAACACAGTTAGCATTTTGTGCCTAAAAACACAAGAAGCATCAATTGGTAATGGTATAAAAAAAACAACAGCACAGAGCGTGATGGTCTCGAGATGCGCTTTTGAGACATGATGCAATAACGGAAATATTTCTCTCCAGGCTCTTGTTTTTAAGAAATAGGTTATGATAAGGCAGCGGCTATTTTCACTAAGGGTTACTAAGGGTTATTTTTACAAAGGGTTAAAGAAATTACTAAACATTGAAACTATGCTACTAAATCACACAATCATGACTACGAAGTTAACACCCGGGAAAACCCACAGGTTCGCCCCCTCTCACAGAATGACCCAGAGACGTGAATACCTTGTATAAAAGTAACAAATCTTTATTAAACAATTTCTCAATTAAAATGAATCTTATTCAATGAAGAAAAAGGAAAAACTATGCACAGCAGATGCAACAAACTGCCATGAAAAGCATACAAAACAACAAAAACCCAAAAGAGCAGGGGCTTTGCAATAGGGAGGCGGCTAGACAATAAGGGGGCTACAATAGGGCCCGTACTACTGAAAACCCACACGTGCACAAGACCACACTTACACCCCAGGAAATTCACTGCAAATCCACACCACTTTGGTAAAGAGGGATATTTCTGCACGGGAACAGCCAGCCTGCCTTCTCCAAGCCCCAGCTCCCCCAAATACAACAAAAGAAAAAGGAAATTAAGCAAACTTGTTGCCACAAAACAAAAGAAAAATAGATATTAAATACCAAACCAAATTCTTAACTGCGAAACAAACATGAATACTATAACAAGCTTAAATGCAAACAAAAGAATTACATACAAAAGAACCAAACATCCCTTCAAACAAAACAAAAAAAAAAAAACAGCTTCAGCCAATCAAATAAATTGACTGCAAATAAGACATAAATGCAAAACATAAATTAAAGCAAAATTACTAATTGAATGCAAACCAAATAATTAACCAAAAGACTTTCATGCAAAACAAACATTAAAGCAAAACAAATCAATAAAGGCCAAACATAATAATAATGCAATATTAAAGAAAAACAAATGGATTAACAGTTTGTAAAAGCAAAACAGCAGCGTTGAAGTTTCAAGCCATGTAGTCCCTGCTATAGGCCATGCAGAGCCGGGAGCACAAAAGCAGGCACGCTCACAGGATGGTTTAAACACCTAGGACACAGAAAAAGTTATAACCCAAACTAATACCCCTTTATGCGGGCTAAAGAGTGGGTTGTACATACATACCGGATAATGGGAGCCACATCATCTATCCAGCAGCCCTTACTTCAATAGATCACATGCAGGCAGCGGCAAATCACTCAAGCAGACGGCACCCGCAATTCTCAAATGCAGAGAAACGCAACAGCAGAGGACCGGCGATTTCCCAGATACGGGTGCAACATGCACCCGAAACAAATGCCAGCTTCGCAAGGTCATACATATCCGTCTAGCGTGTGTTTACATAGAAAAACACTGGTGAAGTAGCGCATTGGAATAGAAAACGCTTTCTGTGTGAACGGCCCCTTATACTATCCTGCATCTGACATTTTTAATTGACTGTACTTAAATGACTGTTCTGTACTTGTGAATGGCCCCGTACTTGGCTCTGGAATACTTGATTCTAATCATTGCGCCATTTAGCTATCAACTGTACTGAAAATTAACTCAGAGAACTTCCCTACATTATTGTAATACTGTTGCAGTGTTTGTTTATACATGAATAGACTGTTTTCTCAGCAGAAGCTTTAAGATAATACACAAATACCAGGTAAAATGAACTTGAATCAATATTTAATGTCTACGCGTTTATTTATTCGTTGAGTAGCCGTGTAATAAGTTCCACGTCGGTCTTGGTCAGCTTATCGTGCTGCATGACCATTAAACAGACTAACCATTCCCTATCGCTGATTAACGCTGTGGACACACTTTACTAAAATCATGTCTGGTCTGAGCGCTATTAATGGTGATAAAGTCCATTAGCTGCGTGTTTACTGTAACTGGAAGCGATATCAGGCCCTCTGCGGTGTCTCATCCCACACACTCTCCCCGTCTGTCCTCTGCATGAGGCTTAGATTAAATAATAAATGATCAATATCCACCCGGCAATCGCCACAGTGACTTAGTGCAGCCATCGATCTGGAGCCTGGAGGGACGTGATGAAAAAAGAAGTACTGTGACAGGTCGCATCGTCAGGCTTCAGCTCCCCAGACTCGGAAGATCTGCAGCTCTGGTAATCTAGAGCGGCATCTAAAGTCTGGGCACACCGCCGAGTGCAGGAGCCGCTGCGTTTGTCCTCGCTGTGTGTTTTTGGGTGAGGGAATGTGATTTGAGAAAGAGATGTGATTGAAAGAGTGATGGTTTGTAAGGGCTGACAAGGTATTGGTGCATTACCGAGTGCATTTGGAGCTCGGCAAAGGTCACGCGCTCACAGGCAAGGGAAGATCATCTACACTTATTTTCCCTGTCTACCTGAGCTGTCTGATGTTGAATTCAGATTTATTCCTATCAGCCCTAGCCGAAAAATCCCAAAAGTGTGATACAGAAATTGTAGAGTATTCTGATTTGAATATATATATATATATATATATATATATATTATTATTATTATTATTTTTTTTTTTACATTTATATTTTGAAGAAATGAAGCCTATTCATATAGTCAATGAGAATCAAATTAAATTTAAAAGTATAAATGCCCAGATGTATAACAGTAGTGAAAATGTAGGGTGTACTGTCATTAAAATGTAACAATTAAGAAAATATTTAATAATAATAATAACAAACTGTTTTAAATATAAAATAATATAATAATAAAAAGCCAATAATATAATAGACTAATATAATCATAAAATTATATATATATATATATATATATATATATATATATATATATATATATATTTTTTTAATCTTTTATTTAATTATGTTTAAATGTAGCCAGAATATTTTGGGCAAATTTTGTTATATTTAACCTACAGTATACGATTCAAATTAAAAATAAATAAAAAATAAAACACACTGTTCCAAAAGAACTAATGACTCCCAATCAGTGTTATTTTAGCATCATTAAGATACTATTATAGTTTTTGTATTTTCAGTCAGATTTGATTTTTATATTTTCTTATTTAATTTTGTTTAGTTAAAGCTTTAGTAATTTTGTTTTGTGTTTGTCATTTTGATTTGCTTTTGTTTTGCTGTATAAAATGTATTGTAGTTAACATTTATTTTATTTCAAGTAATGTTTTTTTTTTTTTTTTTTTAATAACAACTAACAGCTAATTACCCTGTTCCCAAAAGGAAAGTGTCTCTTTAGAACACTATAATATAAGCAATTCAAAATATACATTTTATGAGTTCAAAACTCCTAGGCCCCCCTGTTTTACTTTAACTGTCCCCTAGGAAGACGATATTCCAATTCAAATAGTGTTATGTTGAAGAATACACAATATCATTAGGATTTGAGGTAGCACTTTAGAATACTATTCCATCATTAATGAATAACAAACACACAGAACACATGAGTAATGCAATATTAGCACTCTAGTAACTATTAGTAACTAACAAGCAACTCCGATTAATGAATTAGTAAGTAATAGTGCTTAGTCGAATGTGGTAGTTCACTATTAGCTAATCAGTAACTATTATTTTTTTCATACCTCCCAAAGAACTAGCTACTAAGAACTACTGTATACAGGTTGATAATTAATATGAATAATACATAATGGATAATTCATTCTAAAGTAAAGGTCATGGTAACCCACTAGTAATGACTCAAGTATAACCAAATTCTTCAGAAGGAATTAGTCATTTTTTGGATCAGTATTCTAAAGTGAAGATCGTGATAACTCCCTAGTAATTACTGAAGTCATTGTAAACTTTTGAGGTTTTTGTAAGGTCCTGGTTAGTAATTCATTTTGCTAGATTTGGTAACACTTAAATCATTACTACTGGGATTTTCACTTTAGAATACTGATCCAAATAATTAGTAGTTTCTTCAGAAGGATGTAGTAACACTTGAGTCATTACTATCCAAAACCTTACATATATTCAAAAGCTTACAATGACATCAGTCACACTGTAAAAAGTGATAAGTTGACTTAACTTAAAAAAATTTAATAATAATAATAAAAAAATTAAATAATAATAAATAAAAAAAAAAAAAAAAAGTTAAGTGAACTGGACAATTCACTTAACTTATTTTTTTTAATTATAATTTACTTAAAAAATTTAAGGCAACGGTTTTCCTCAATTTTTTTTTAAGTTAAGTCAACTTGTCACTTTTTACAGTGCAGTATTAGGAAGTTATGATGATTTTCACTTTAGAATACTGATCCGAGTAATGAGTAGTTAATTTAGTAGGATTTGGTAATACTTGAGACATTACTAGTGGGTTACCATGATCTTCATTTTAGAATTAATTATTCATTATGCATAATTCACATTAATTATGAACCTGTATAAAGCAGTTCTTAGGAGTTCTCAGGATATATGAAAAAATAGTAGTTATTGGTTAGCTAATAGTGAACTACCAGTTTCAACTTAGCGCTATTACTTAATAAATTGTTAATCAGAGTTTCTTGTTAGTTGATAGTAGTTACTACAATGTTAATAGTGCATTAGTCATTTGTTCCTTATTCATTAACGACGGGACAGTATTCTAAAGTGTTACCGGATTTGAATCAAATAAGAATCCATTTGGATAATTCTTTAGGATTATGTGATTACAAAAACTTCACAAAGCCATGGCTACAATACTACAGCCAGAGTTGGGAAGGTTACTTTTAAAATGTCTTTCACTACAGATTACATAATACATGCATTAACTATATTGCATGTTATATAGATAAAAAAAAAACATAAACATACAGACAAGCATAACTGGCACTCCGTGAGAATATGGCACTGTGTAAGAAAATGTTCTCATGTGATGTATGCTGTTACTCCCCAACCCTGACTACAGCACAAGCACACAGTATATCATGAGAAATGCAGCAATACAACAGTGAAACAGATAAGGTCCGATGAATCCAAACAACAGAATAATTATGGCATAAAACCACTCATTTGATGCTTTGATATTCTGGAAAAGGGTGATCCAAGACAGCCACTCACTGGAGGATTATCTCATCTGGTTTTGAGGCCTTGATTAGTGTCTGATTTTAGTGATGTTGTTTTCGTGTGATTCAAGCTGAGAAGGATGCTGAGATACTTGACAGACTTGATTACACACATACACGCTTTGCATTCATTGGCTGAAAATGTGCTGCTCACGCTTCGCTGAGCAGAGGAACGGAAAACATCTTTAAGAGGCTGAAGATCAAAGAAAAATGCTTCATGTAAACATTCCTCTGTCAATCAAAGAGACTGGCACATAAACGTCATTCATTTCAACTGGCTTCCATTTCCTCTATTAATATTCAAATTAAATTATTAGCAACAACAACATTTTTATTTATATCAAATTTTCATCAACATCCATTATTTATGAGAAAATATAATGGAATGCAATGTGTATTATAAGAAACATTAGGCACAGTGTTAAGGAATTTACACTGATATTTTCTCAAACTACTGACATTTAAAGGTAGTTACAATACTGATTGTCTTATAAATTACCATTAACTACTGTGCTTTTTTATTTGTTTGTATTTTAATGCAGCTGTTTTTAAAGAAGTAGTTCACACAAAAATCAAAACTGAAGTCATCCGAAATGTAGACGTAGAGTTTGTTTGTTCATTCATCAGAATCGATTTGGAAAAATGTAGCTTTAATTGCAGTAAATGGGTGTCGCCAGAATGAGAGTCCAAACAGCTGATAAAAACATAACAATAATCTACAAGTAATCCACTCGACTCCAGTCCGTCAATTAACATCTTATAAAGTGAAAAGCTGCATGTTTTCAATAAACAAATCCATCATTAAGCCATTTTTAACTTCAGACATGTCAGTGGATTTTGATGTGAAAGGACAACAGAGAATGGACTTGTTCACTGGAAGAAGTGTTATTATGGATTATGGACTTCTTTAAAGTTAATTAAATTAAGACACCTTAATTGTGGATTTGTTTTTACAAACACATGGATTTTCACTTCACAGGCCATCAATTGATAGACTGGAGTCATGCCGTGGATTATTGTGATGTTTTTACTAGCAGCTGTTTGGACTCTCAATCGGATGGCACCCATTCACTGCAGAGGATCCATTGGTGAGCAAGTAGTTTAATGCTAAATCTCTCCGAATCTGTTCAGATGAAGGCAAACTCATCTACATCTTAGATGACCTGAGGGTGCACACATTTTCAGAAAATTTTCATTTTCAGGATGAATTGTTCCTTTAAGTTAGTTCAAAGGGTTCTTTGAGTTACACCCCAACACTGATTATGTACTACTTTATAATGCATTATATATACAGCTTTCCCTTAACGATATGGCAGATAATATTGTGCATGTCCTCATGCAGTATATTGTGACTGAAATGGGCATCAGAAAAAGCATTCAAGAGTAAGAACACTGATGCTTTAATATGATTTCAGTCCATACTTATCGCTGCTCTGCTCTGTTAAAAGCATTTTATCAATCGCTCAGATATCTCTAAGAGCATTTCCAAGCAGCAGAGGTGTATAGATTTACTGCAGTAATACACTTGAGCGTTTGTTAGCACCCATTAGACTTATTCAATATCTTCTTCTCAAACTCACAGAAGGTACAATGACCGCAAAACAATGTCTCTCTCACACATCCGGTGATGAGCGAAGCTAGTGGCTCAGTCACACTACAAAGTGCTGGGGAAAAGATGACAAATGTGATTAGCGTGAAACGCAATATTATAAGTTGCTGCAGGTGTGTTTGAAACCTGACACGGGATTGGAAATGGCTGCGGTTGCTTTGGAGCTTTTGTTTCTCAAATCACTGGGGGTGTATGACAGACGGGCAGAGGAATTAACAAAGGAGTAATTTAGGTTTGTTGGCTTCTCTCCTTCCTGGAGCTCTATAGAGACTTCATAAAACTCTCATTCCTGGCAGCTGTAGTTAAACCATCACAGCTCTGAGATACAGGAAACCTCCATGCAGAGTAAAGCTTGTTTGTAGCCTATTATTGAGAGCCAGTGTGACTGTGAGGGAAAGCATCACTATTATTATTGTTTAGATTTAAGTATACAGACATGAAAGTTAGGCAGCAAGAAGTTGTATCCCTCAGAGCATCGTCAAAAATTACATATGGCGCTACCTAAGATCTATAAGCCTATCCAGTCATCCAAGAGCAGCTTCTGTCTGACTGAAATCTCCATATCTGTTCGTTATCATATCTGACAACATTGGGATCACAAATTGTACCTATATTTTCAAGGTTGTTCCCCTGATAGCACACGTACATCTCACATTTACATCTGCAAGACATATTTTTTAGAGTGTTTGCTCATCTGCAATACGTCTGTAGGATGTTTCCTTTTAGATGACAAATAGATGTCTATTAGATGTCTTTTAGATGTTTATGATTTAGAATGTATGTAAAACTGACATCTGAAAGACATCTGTCAGATGTTTGTAGACAGCAGATGCTCAAGAGATCTTTAACAGACATCTTGCAGACATATGTGTGCTATCTGGGTCAAGTTAATGCGCATGCGTGTTCAAGAGTAAACAAACATGTTACTGGCTTATTCGTACAGCCACAGTGCACTCATTATTCAACAAACACTGTTTACATCAAATTTGTGTAAGGCAGTTGAGTGAATAAGAAATGTCGAGTAACTTACATTGTCAAATACAGTTGTGTTTCTCCGCCAACGAAAATATCCAAACAAAGCCACAAAAGAACTGACCGATGTGCATCTTTGTATGCTCTGTTTCGTTCCTGAATGATTCAGTGTTCTCAACAAATCGCTGAGTGAATGATTCGAATGGCTCACTCATTAGGCTTTGTTCCTATGAATCAGCATTTTTGAACAAATCGGTTGAATGAATCAAGGAAATTACTCACTCATTAAAACAGTTGTCACGTTTCTAGAAAAAAAATCCACAATTTTGAAAGAATCGGTTCAACACAGTCACTTTTCACCACCTACTGGCGTAACAATGTAACCTGCAGAAAGAGTCAATGAAAATTGTCACCACTAATGCACAGGCCAGTAATGACAAACAGCACATTTGCAATCACCTAGAAAATATACATAAAAACAGCATCACATTGTGTTGGCAAACTCTGAAAGCACCACTTTTTTTAATGAAAAAATGTAAATCCGCTCCAAATTCAAATCAACTAATCATTTCTTCTCTTGAAGAATCAGTGCCATGTTTTGCATCCGTGAAGTATTGTTACACCCTGGAATTACTTGCTAATACATAATGCAACAACCGCCACATAAAAAGCATCTGCATGCATGCAATTTCAGCTTAGACATGTGATTATACATGTTTAACGCACCATCACGCATGTTGCCATGCTGAAATCAAAGATGTTGTGAAAGAGGTGGGCTAATCTCGCCTTTCCTCCCTATAAGCGCATTACGCATCTCTGAGCCAACTTCATCTGGAAAGCGAACGCCTCGTCCAATGATTACAGGCGCTGCTGATGTCAGCTCCAGCAGTGATACAGCTATACAGCAGATGTATGCTGGGTGATGCAACTGTCATTCAGACGAAACAGGTTGTGAGAGAGATAGTCACAATGGGTCAGTGGTATACAGCTCATGACTCAGCTCTTCATCTGAAAATGATAAATGCATGTGTTTGTAAACCTTGCTTGGAAAAATCTACTTCATAAGAGTGGATGTAATGAGATGATATTACATAAAGTGCTCTTGAACGCAATGACTTTTCTTGAATGGGATGCTCAGTGCATGTGTTTCTGGGTAGAAAACATTTCTTTACACAATACACCTTATGATTAAGACATGCTGAAGGTCAGTGTGAATATATCTGAAATAAACCAATTCACAACTCAACTGAACACAACATGCTTTTTGTATCTACTGTAGCTCTTCAGGTCCCAGGCTCAATTAAAGAGGCACAAAGCTTGTCAAAAGGCAGATTAATTGTAGTCGGTTTCCTTGACTTTCCTGACAGCAAGCCCTTGGAGACAAAAACATTAAAAAGTTAGATTGATCTTGCTTAGTTTCTGTGGCCTGAAAACCTCCGTGAAGTTGGTTCTACAGTCCGTTATGTCCTTTTTGCTTTCTTATGCAGTGCGATAAATAATCGCTTGTAATAGGGACAGAAAAACTTTAACATAATATTATAGTATAATAATATTAGCTGTTAAATGCAGAACAGTTACATATAGCCTACAGACAATGGCATATAAATTTGAACGGCACAAACCAGCACAAATCGAGCACAAACGAATGGCACCATTTTGGAACGATTTAGATTGCATGGGGTGGAGAGTGATATCACTGTTCATAAAAAGTTTATTTTCATTATATAAAAGAAGAGGTCACAGTTACAGGGTTTCTTTTAACGGCACAAACCAGCACAAACGAAGAGTGACGTCACATGGTCAAAAAAAGAATGTTTAATATCTCAAAAACCAAACCAGCACAAACGTTCGTTTTTGCAGCACAAACGAATGGCATATTTTTGGTGATTATTTCTTTTTATGGGCTGCCAACTTCACTGAGGTGGCCTGAAAATCCTTTGATGAATTTGGGTGTATAGACTAAGAAAAACGTCTGGCAACATCTACTATTTTTTTCGAATGACTCACTCACAAAGACACTTGTTAAGTGAAAGTCGCTTGTTTTGCTCCCGAATGAATCATAATTTTTGAACAAATCAGTTGAATGACTCACTCAATTATACTGGCATAACAAGGCAACCTGAGTCACAGAAAAATGAAAATTCAGGAATAAATTTATAGGAATAAATTACATTTTAAAATATATTCAAAAAGAAAACAGTTCCATTAAATTGTAATAATATTTCACAATATTACAGTTTTTACGGTATTTTGATCAAATAAATGCAACATTGGTGATCATAGTAGATCAAAAGCATTAATAGAACACAATAGTTTAATACGAAATATCATCACATTAGATTAATCATGTTAACTACAAAAAAGATCAATCGTGATTAATTTTTAATCTACTAACAGCCTTAGCCTAAATTTATTTATGGAATACAAAAGTGTTATATTTTTGTTGTAATTTCACGCGTCATTGCAAGCCTTCATTTGCGCAGAACACCGAAGGAAGACCTTAGAGAGTCAATGAGCAGTTTACGATGCTCCTCCTGCCATCTCCAGAAATAAAAATAAGCACCTCATCTCTGCATGTCATCGTTAGCTTTGCATGACAACACCCAAAAATATTCAGTATGAAACACATGTGAAAATAAAGCAAATATTGTGTGCTTTCCATACAGTATATGAACTGCATTGCAGGCTTTAAAACAAACCTCTAAAGATGTTTTCAGTTTGTTTCCTGGGGTTAGAGTTTACATCAATATATTAATGTGTATGGCTCTCAGGCGCCTAAACCAAGGGTGAATATACCCTCAATGTCTAGTTATGAAAACAGAGCCAGTATCTCTCATTTCCTTCATGTCCCACAATGCCACGGGACATCTATACAGCTGCATTAGCTCCTTGTCTGATGAATTGGTTACAGCCCGCTCATATAGGAGATGGCCAAATTCACACACATGTATACACACTCGTTTTATAGTTACCAATCCCACGTTCATGTATAAACTCTCCCACACTTGTCCATGCATGCTGATGACAGCGAGAGAGTGAATTTCTGCAGTCTACTCTCCCGTTCCCATAGTGTTCAGGTTGCATTAGGTGTGGCACCAGCTGACGGCCAGGCCTCAGAGATGACCCCACCACTGTCAGAGTTAGTTAGCCTCTCACCGGCGATCCAGGCGGGAATTCTGCATCTCCTCGCTGTTTCCGAACAATCTGACTTCGCTGTGCCCTGAGGCCTCTGCTGGAGAGCATGGAAGAGAGCAATGCTGTAGGACTCTTACCATAATTATAGCTGAGTAAGTGCTCCCTTCAGAGCAGGAGAGCAAGGTTGGCATTCGGACAGCCATGCGCTGGCGTCGGAGCTCAGGGTTTAGAGACTGTGGGTGATTAGAGCTCATAGTGGGGCAGCAAGGGGACAAATCAGTGCTGAGAGAATTGGTGCGGGCTAATAACGTCATATAAAAATGCTTAATGAGATGGGGCCCTTTCCGTAATACCAAAATATTCTCTTTGAGCTTAGAATCCTAATGAGCCAAGACATATTTTTCTGTCAGCTTCTCACGATTAGGCAACAATTCCAGCTGACATGAATTCGGTTTTGTTTTGTAACTGCATACTAGTTGGATACTGTAGAATGCAAAGCTACGAGCTAATTTAAAGTAATCAGAATTACTCTTTAAAAAATTAGTTAACTATAAACATTAAACAAAAAGCTACTTTGAAGTTTCTTAAGAGGACAGTACATAAATTAAATATAATATTATTTAATATATAATATAAATTAATAAAATAAATAAATATAAATATATATATAATTTATATTATATTAATTCATAGAAAAAATATATTGCATCTGATGATTGGTAGTCGAATCAGGCTCCTCGAATCGAAGCATTGAATCGTCGACTGTTCGGGGTCACCCCTAAAAGGGTTAGTTGACCCCAAAATGAAAATTCTGTCATTAATTACTCACCCTCATGTCGTTCCAAACCTGTAAGACCTTCGTTCATCTTCGGAACACGAATTAAGATGTTTTTGATGAAATCTGAGAGCTCTCTGACCCTCCATAGACAGCAACGCAACTGTAATGTTCCCAGGTCCAGAAAAGTAGTAAGGACATCGGATCAAACCCAGCAGGATTAAGCTCTGATAAAACATTTCTGTTCATTTGTGTTACATTTTTATAGAATTGTAATGTTTTGTGTAACAAAATGCTTTCTCTGTGTTCAGGTTTGACTGCAGTAATAATAATTCAAAAACTGACGCTTCAAATCAACATTTCAAACCAAAAAATTAAAATCTAAACCTTTGCAAAAAAATTGTCTTTGAGAATGTCTAAATGTATATCCAAACCCACAACTTAATAAAAATAAGTATTTATGTCTAAAAAACAATTAGAGAATTTATAGGCCTTTTATATAGAGCTATATAGGAATCTATGGGCTAAACCATGGAATTGCAGATGTTTTTCTTATTTTACTCCCACCAGATGGCACTAATCCGGGTTCAAAAATGGGATTTTAAAGGCATTGACTCTATTTTAACATGAAATATTGCATTCATTGAAAAGTAATATATATATATATATATATATATATATATATATATATATATATATATTTTTTTTTTTTTTTTTTAAATGGGCAGAAATTCATCATAATTATTGCATAAATATTAATTATGAAATTATCTCAAAATACAAAATAAAAAATATTATTGAACAAAAATATATTACATTAATTTTACTGGGGTGAAAAAAAGTTAAATTTCAGGTGTCTGGTCACTCTTGACCGTGAAGATCACAAGTGTGACTCCCAAATGAGGAGCACCAGAGGGTTAACGTATCAAAAAGAAAACGGTGGCGGTGATGGGGGGCGTTATTTGGGTTAAATATTACAAAGTCTTTTTTTTTTCTTTCTTTTATTAAACATTTAGGCCTTCACAAAAGATCTACAACATACATTTTGGAAAATAGATAGGGTGAAGTTTAATTTCATGAATCCTTCAACTTTTGTGTGCCATCATACCTTTTTCCTAATGCATCTAATGAGGTGTATGGAAACCATATGCAACGGGTAATTAACTCAACTAGTTTAGCTGGTCATGCTTCAACAGACTGCTGGCAGACACACATACATACAGTACAGCTCTGAAAAAGCCTTGAACAGACACTGGTCTGAGAGATCAGAGAAAAAGTTGAAGGGCAGTGAAGTTTAAATGGATTTAAGAGAGTGTTTCTTTTCTACTTCATACCTAAAAAGAAATGCCATTGCTAATACATTTGGTTTCTATGTTCATTTAAAGAACATTAAAAGGACTGGACATTATTATTTAAAGACTGCTATGTAATCTTTCAGTGTTTTGCATTCATAATTGCTCATCTGTCATTTTCACCTTCTGTATTGTCAGAAGCTACATTCTATTGCTGACAGCTGAGGCACAAGGACAGTTAATTTTATTTACAGTGTCATTTACTGTTTCTTGTCGAGAAGACCTTCATTTGTGTCCATCTGATAGCTGTACAGGTGTTTAAAGACAACATAAAAAGATTAGATCGCAAGCTGTCTGCCATTGTCCTATACATTTAACATTATATTCATTTACCTGTCCTACCTGTCCTTGCTGGTATCGCCATTATTGTCTTCTTCATTCTGAATCTCATTTAAAAGCTTCTAAATAAGAGCACAAGAAGGCATTATTATATTTCATGCTCCCCTTCAGAACACTGGCAAACTGTTACATATTTTAGGGCTATTGAGTTCTTTGATTCGACTAAAGATAGCCTGCATTGATGTTTACAGTGAATAAGAAAGTTTCAAAGTACACAGTGCCAAAAAGAAAGGTCAAGAATTTGAAGATATTAAAACTTTGACACAGGACAAAAACCTACCATCATAAGATTTAAGAGTCAAATACATTTGCTCACCATAATAAATTAATTAATTAATTAAAATAAAAAAATGCATTATTCTAAGCTACATATGAATATTTAGTGGTCTGACCCTTGGGGGTGTAAGGTCACATGATTAACCAGAGGAAGTATGGGAGGTATTTGACTCTTTCTTTGTTCTTTGACTCTTTTCCTTTTTACAGAACTGTTAATAAATCAGCAGTTCTTAGAAATATCATAATTAATTAGCACTAAATAGAGCTACATTACATTCATCTTCTTGGAATCAAATGTAGCTACAACGAAGGTTAAAAAATGTAGACACGTTTTTGCATGGAACATCTGAAGCATAATGGATTATATATATATATATATAATCAATGTTTCTTAGCAAAAATCCATGTGCATATAGGCTGTTGGCGTACACAGTAAAAATATTTTTTGAAGCTGTAAATAAAACGTAGATTATTGGAGTACATTTTACTAGAAAATACTACTTCAGTTTTTCTACTTCAAAATTTCATTTAATTCAACGTGTTACTGGCTGCTTCTTTGTACTTGTTTGTGAAATTTACTAGAAATTTCTGAGTGAAAATTATTTCTACACCATTTTTCTTTTTTTTCTTTTTTTCAGTGTACTGTGACCTATAGTATGCCAGATGTACCATACGTCTTTTATCATGATATCATAATCAATTCAAGGTTGTGGTAATATGCCACTGTAGTAGGCTACTTACTTCTAATACTTAATAGAAGTATTCCAGATTTTATTCACCCATGATTCCAAATTGTGATAAACATTAAAGATAAACGTTCATTCATACAATCTTGCGCTCATTTTAAAACCATTTCTACCTAGGCTGCCATTTTGCGTTATACGTCTTCGCAGCAATACATTCTACTCAGCTGCACAGACTGACAGGTCATAAATTATGATTCAGGCCACAGGACATTCATAACAGCTGGCATTTCAACATGTCTGACAGATGAATTCCCTGCTATATTGGTGCCACGGTGTATTCATAAAGCAGGACTACAGATGTCTACATTTGGTTAAAACATTCATTTCCACAGTTGACTGCCATTTTCCACATGTTGATGCAGCGGATCCAGCAGATCCTTTCTCTGTGCTAATAGAACGATGACTCGGTCAGTCTCATTCACACATCATTAAGCCCTGATTGGCTGCGTGATGACCTCAGGACACCTGCCACCTGGCCCTTGAGTCTCCATGACGACCGATTGCTGACTGACATTCATCCTCCGCCTTGCGCCCACAACACCTTCAAAAGCCAGCCCGGGGTCGCGGGTTGAGATAGTCGTGCTCGACACATATTGATTTTCCTCCGCTCGATATCAACGTGGATGTTTTCAACCTTAGACGGCACATATCTGTTATTATTTTACACCTCAGAGCATCGGACAGGCAGAAGTGAACAGAGACCGAGGAGTGAATTCTCACCGACTTCAGCTGGAAGGCAGAGCCTGCATGTCGACTCCCAATGTGGGATGATGGGAAATTGGAAGAAAGGGCAATAATGTCTTAAAGGAGGATGTGGGAAAGCATCGTACGAGGAACTGAGGAGCAAAGCGTGTTATATTTATGCCAAGCCAGACTGTAGACAGACCAGACGGCATATTCAATTTGACGTGAACGAACACGAGACTGTGAGGGATGAAAGTACAATCGTTCAATATGTTGAGTGAATGTGTAGTCGACTTGCGAGTCGATCATTCAGCCCCACGGTGCAAGAACACTCTGAAAAGTGTGCACATAATAATATACACTAAAGAGGCAAATTATATACTTTCAGCTTGGCTTGAAAGCATAACATAACTAACCAAACAGCAGGTATGGGTTTTAGCCATAATAAGATTACAATGCAAAGGGACACTACAGGGGATCTGAACTTATGTAGAAAGTGTAGAAAATTATGATTAATTAAATTATTAACAATTAAACAATTGCATTAACAAATAAACAATTCAGTAAATAAATAGCAGTAAAATAAATTTTAAAACATGCATTTGAAATGATAATTAACTAAAATTAATAATGGAGAGAAAAAAAAGATGCCTACTAAATAAAGAAATAAAGATTATTTTCAGATAATATTTTAATGATTTGTTTTAGAGTCAGTAAAATTAAAACATAAAACCAATTATTTAATTTTGGAAATATATGAAAATTTGTTATGAAACATGAAAATATATGAAAAAGGGTAATTGCATTTTTTTTTTTTTTTTTAAGAATTCTGAGTATACATTTTGCAATTTTGAGTTTATATATGAGGGAAAAGTCAGAATTGCAAGAAAAAAAGTCTTTATTTATTTTTTTATTCCATGGTGGAACTGGGCTTCCAAAATAATATAATATAATCTCGAACTTGCTATTTTGGTATTTTTAAAGGGTCCTTCGAAAGAAGATCATATGTGACCCCGGACCACAAAACCAGTCTTAAGTCACTGGGGTATATTTGTAGCAATAGCCAAAAATACATTGTATAGGTCAAAATTATTGATTTTTCTTTTACAGGACATTAAGTAAAGATCATGTTCCATGAAGATATTTTGTAAATTTCCTACTGTAAATATATCAAAACGTAATTTTTGATTAGTAACTTGCATTGCTAAGAACTTCATTTGTACAACTTTAAAGGCGATTTTCTCAATATTTAGATTTTTTTTGCACCCTCAGATTCCAGATTTTCAAATAGTTGTATCTCGGCCAAATATTGCCCTATCATAACAATTGACCATACATCAATTGAAAGCTTATGTATTCAGCTTTCAGATGATGTATAAATCTCAATTTTGAAAAATTGACCCTTATGACTGGTTTTATGGTCCTGGGTCACATATTTGGTCCTTGGTAATCAAAAGGTTTGAAAAGCCCTGTGATTGTGCACCCCTAAATTCTGACAAAATTCACTTTTAGCAAATCTCAGGGAAAACTAGCCAAAAATATTGATGACTCATCCTGCACTGCACTGATGTTTGTCCAATCAAATTCTCTCTAGACTGAGAAAGCTCCTCCCTCCAATACCACCTGCAACTGAGCTGGCATATACACTGACTAAAGTCTAATACTTCTTCAAAACATCAATGTGTTATGTTGTAAAGAGAGCGCCTTTGTACAGAGAAGAAAAGAAAGAACATAAAATCCGACATTCTTAAAAATAAAAGGTTCCAAAACGGGGTTTTGCAGCCATAGAAGAGCCATTTTGGATTCCCCAAAATAATCTTTCAGTGAACAGCTCTTAAAAGAACCATTATTTTCTTCGAAAAACATTTGAATAACCTAATGAAATTATTATTTATTTATTTATTTTTTCATTATAAAGCACTTTTTGTGCAGTGGAAAGTTTCCATGGATGTTAAAGGTTCTTTATGGAATCAAAGATGCCAGTAGATTCCAGAGTTTGCTTGAAGTCTTCCATGCTGGACTAATGACTTTAGCTGATTTGCTGACGATCACAGGGCCGCACGCTGCGACACATGCAGTGGGCCGCAATTTACGATCTTCTTGAGACAACAATGACACATTGTCTCGGACTAATCAGCTAATATATGACACTGTCTACAGCGAGTGTCAGGAGATTATTAAAGCACAAAAGAAAATATGGACAACGAGATTGATTCATTATCTGAACTGCATCTCACTGCCAGCTGCCAGCCAATCAGGAACTAGAATCTCCGTCCTCTACTTTCCATTAGGACTGCAAGGACATTATATACGGTGGAAGAGCACAATATGGTGTCAGTGACAACGGTGATAATGATGATTATTACTTTAATTACAATGACAATTATGATACATAATGGTATTATGTGAGCAATGCTAATGGGCAGGATGACGAGAACTATGATGTCATTGGTTTTGCTTAAAATTAGTAATTAGAATGCATTCACAGTCAATGTAACATCAAAATGGACCATATTTACTTTATTAAAGGGATTGTTCACCCAAACAATGAATAAAATAATTGTTGAATAATGAATAATTTAACTTGCTCTCATGCTGTTTCAAACTGTATGACTTTCTTACTTCTGTGGAATGCAAAAGATGATATTTTGAAAAAGAATATTTTCCTGTTTATAAACAACACCATACTCTATTATTTTTCAAACCTTTTCATTAAACCACCTGTCAATCATAATCCAGGCATCCAATGGATTAAACCAAGTCCCACTTTACATTCATTTTCTCAATGATTATCCCGTCTCACTCAAAATATGCCACATAATTGGAGTTAAATCTGTTTTCTGTTTCATTATATTGAAAAAAATGTATATAGCCTATATAATCGCCATATTAGAATGATTTCTGAAGGATGTGACATTGAAGATAGCCTAATGGCTGCTGCTGACAATTCAGCTTTGCCATCATATGCAAATAGAAAACACTTCTTTTAAATTGTTATCATATTTCACAAAAACAACGTCAAAGATATTTGACTTATAGTCTGCTGTATATCCTGAGAGCAAAGCAAAGCACTGGTGCCAGATGCCACTACATGGATTGGATCTGCTATATTCGAGCTGAGCTCCTCGTCCTTGTGTGAAGAGCTCTTGTCATGTGATCCAGCTGAGCTGTGTAGCTTGTATTTAACTCATCTGTCCACCTTCAATTTTAGCAATGCCACCCTTGCAGGGTACTGGCTGCTGTCCCTGAGCTCAGACCGCTGATTAAAACCCAGCCAAGGCCAACACGACTCACACTACAGAGCCTCAGCATAACAAACACAGCGTCAACCTTCGCAGTTCGCACTGAACGGAGGACAGAGAGATCAAAGTACATCACTCTTTCCACTGCTGGCTGGCTGGATACATAAATTGCTTGGGTTTAACAAAGAGAGAGAGAGAGAGAGAGAGAGGAACCAAGCTGTTCAAAACTAATCATTCAGATACCTTTATTACATTAGCGGATAAATTGGAACCGTCTCATCATTGGTGTGGCATCAACGCCACCCAGCGGTCGCAGACTGTCACTACACCCTCTGACGGACATACCGCTTAGTCCCGCCGTGCCGCTGTTCTGCTAATTAGCTTTGCCGCTTTCCCTGCAGTGTCCGGCCCCGAAGGCCTGTAAAGCCCCAGGTTAACTTGGGAAAACGGGCCTGGATGTGCTGAACACAAGGTGACTGCACACCTCTCTAATCTATTGCCGCTTCCCTGTGGACAGTGTCTTCCCGAAAGCCACTTTCCACCTAAACCGGCCCGTCCCTCTCCATAAAAACAGTGCTTAACACCTTCGCTTTATGAGCAAACAGGCTGAGGAAACAGGTCAGCGCTTTTTAAAGTGTTTTTATTTGACCCCCGAGTGCTGTTGGCGTTAACTCTCAGGAAATGGTACATTCAGCACCTCAAAATAAACCCCTAAAATAACCCCTTCCCTGTAATTGTGGTTCTGTATTCTTTGACTGCAAGCTAAACGTCTGAAGTTATAAAATGAACCGATAAACAAAATTTATCACAATGCATCATATCACTAATGTGTTTGTTTGCACACACTTATGTGTGTAGTAAAAAGAATATGAATGGATTCAGTTAATGTGTTTTACTGAAACAATCACATTTTGGCTTCAGCCCAAGATGCTCAAGTGAACGGAGGCATTTATTATCTTTATAGAAACGCAGTACTCTGCTTTAGTATAAAATCGGCTAAAATAAAATAACATAACATAAAATAAAAAAGTGTCCTTGGATTCTTAAACTCCAAATGATAATGATAAGTAAGTCCAAATGAAAACCAATAACGTTTTCCCATCAAGCAGAACCACAGGGTGTCAAACAACACTGCCCTCTACTGGTTGGAAAATTATTGTTTTTGTTTTTTAGAAAAGTACGTTTTGTGTCATTTGTATGACCCTGCTGGGGGAAAACAAAACAAAACACAGCTAAACAAGTGGTCAAAACCCTATAAAACCAGCCTGCTGACCAGCTATGACAAGACTAGATGACTGGCTGGTTTTAGCTGTTATTTTTCAGCAGGGGAGACTTTGAAAGTCAAACATAAACTCGATTTTTACATTTTCTTAAAGTGAATAATGCATGCAGAACTCACAACCACGATGCAATTGCCAGGGCATTGCTATATGGTTGTTTAAGTATTCTAAATGGTTACTAGAGCATTAGTTTCTTTCTTTCTTTTTTTCTGGGTAGTTATCTACTTGTCCAAGTCAAAAAAGAGTCTCTGTGATATTCTGGTACTTAGGCCTTGGATAATTTAGTTCATTAACAAGTCACACAGTGAGGTATAATTCTGATTACAAATTATGCATTATGAAGCACTACTGAAAATGTAAACAGATCATGCAGAGTTAAAAAAAATTTTTAGAGACCTACTTATCCTGTTGAAGATAACCCTCCAGAAGAGGGCAGCAGAATTTCACATTGAAGTGATAGTAAATGGACAAAGAGAGAGGGGTCAACACAGACTCTTAAAATACTTTTCTGTGTGAGAAAGGATTTGAATTTTTGTATTTGTGTGTTATAAAACTCAAGGGTAAAACAAATCTCAATTCGGTGTGCTTTACCCCAGGCTGTTCTGGACCATCTGTGGATTCAGTATACTGTAAAATGGTTTTGATGACAGGGCATCTGCTAAATGATGAACAAAATCTCATATATAAAGCACTTGGGAGACATACACAAACATTTCCGTCTATCAAGTCAGCAAGATCCTTCCACTTTTAGTGATGTGTGGGCAAACTTTCTTTATTATTACTATTCTTTTCTCGCTTTCTTCATCTTTTTTATTGCTATTCGAGAGATACTTGCCGGATATGCTGAAGTAAAGGCACATATATATATATATATATATATATATATATATATATATATATTAATAAACACAAACACAGGCAAAGTTGATAAATAGTGTTGTTGGTATAGGAGGCGAATAATACATTGAGTATGAATATTACTGTACATGAATAGGTGAGATATTAAACACACTGTACAAAGACAACATTTTACAACTTTACATTGTCCGTAGCAGCTCACTATACATTCACCTGCCGTCTTTCTCACATACAAACATCAGAGAGAGGAGCAATCGATCGAAAAAAACATGAACTCTGGTGGGCCACAGGCCTTTTTCAGACACTAAGGGGAGAATTTGAGAGTTGAAGTGCACATGCTTTTTTTTTTTTTTTTTTTTTTTCATGCGCTGCCTGGAAGCCCATTAAGCCCATTTCTGCCACATAAAGTACAAGATGCTTTGGTGAATCATACTTATGATACATACTTAGGACTTATGATATAAAAAGGAAAAACATATTTATGAGATGAAAAGTCAAGATTATGAGAAAATTCAACATTATAACATAAAAAGTTAATATGAGATAAATGTCATCAGTCAAAAACACACTGAAATTGACAAAAAAAAAATCATACTTTTGAATTTTTATATCATACTTATGACTTTTTTATGTCATAGTTTTGACTGTCATAATTACATTTTTTAATGTCCATTTCAACTTGATCTGATATGATACTGACTGTCAGTTTCAACTTTTTGGCATAATTGACTTTTTATGTCATAATTTATCTAAAATATATATTTATATTTTATAAAATATCACTATAAAATATAAGATGTTCTCATAATTATGACTTTCTATGTCATAATGATTTATCTCATAATTATGCCTGTCATAACTGACTGTCATCAAATAAAAAATAAATAAATAAATTCACAATTGACATTTCCTGTCATAATTTAGAGTATTTCAAATTTGACTCAAATATGATCAACTATCTCATAATTATGACTTTTATGTTATAATTACATCTTTTTAGTCAATTATTTCAGTTATGACTTTTGTCATAATTTTGACTTTTTATGTCAATGAATTTTATCTCAAAATTATGATTTTATCTCATGAATGACTTAATCACTTATTCTTTCTCATAATTATACATTATGTCATTTGAACTACAATTATATCATTTGAATTAAAATTATGGCTGTTGATCTCATAATCATGATGTTTTTTGTCATAATTTAGTTTTTTTAATTTTTATGTCATAATTATGATTTAACAAAGCACTTTTTTTTTTTTTTTTTTTACAAGTTTTAGCTCCTGATTCAAAAAGGCATTTTGTAAATTAAGTAACAGTGCAAACTAAATCTGTACTGCTATGTTCAATAGAGAATGTACACAAACATCTCTAGAAAAGGAAATTCTGTTTAACTCCAGTACCGGAACGTCAATTGTGGCAGGCAAATATTGGTGGGTTTTGTGAATAATACACACACCATAATTACCCTAATTTGCATATATATAAAGGAGGTATGCTTGCACTGAAAATAATGACAATGACTTTATCGCCTCATTAAATTTGATTATGCGATGCAGATTTCACACCAAAATACTGCCCCTCAATGTGTCTTCCCAAAAAGTTCAGAACAAGCCGCTTTATCATCCAGCAGCTTCTAGGTTTCCTCAAACACAGGTTTCGTATTGTTCCAAAGTAAAAAAAAAAAAAAAAACCTCTATTACATGAAAACATTTGTTTTGATAAATGTTAAAACCAAATGAGGTAACACTGAAGGGCTCTTTTGCCTTGTCTTGTACTTTAGTAACACTAATCTCAATGTGTTCAACAACGTCCTTACATAAGGACTTGTGCCTCAGGACTCTTACAAATTAAACTCATCCTTCATTTTAACCAACATAATTAGCATCGGGAGTGGCTGGAATACAAACACTTACGAGCCATCACTCAGAGAACTATTTGTTTAAGCCGACATGATCTTTGGAGGTAATTTCCCAAGCTGATTGTTTTTGGAGGCAGGCCAGCGCGAGGGAACGAGGCGCTCGCGGAATGAGTGATCCAAGACCACACAAGAGAGAAAATCACTCGGATTTATCTTACACCGGCTCTGATCTGAAAAACAGCTAAATTAATCGGTAAATTTCCCCTTTATGCCGATGTCTACAAGAACACAAGATGTGCGCTTGCTTTGCTCTCTGTCCTGCAGAGATGCACGTTTCGGCCTTAATGCATCTTTGCAGCATTACACACCCTCGCATACACACGCACACGAACATAAAATATCACACTCGTTTCACAACTGACAAAATGTGCATTTGGAATTAATACAGATATATTTACAAATATATAAAACCACCCAATGAGGACACTGGAATGGAGGAGGCCAACCTCTTATAAAGGTCTATGAGACCTACGAAAGAACTGGGAGTGATTACCCCACTCCCATGACCACAGTATTTACAACACACATTTCCAAATCCTCCTCTGAATTCTGCTCTAAACCAAACAGAGTGTATGGGAACCTCAGATGCTGATATGTTATGACAACTACGATTTTTTGCTGCATGTCACTACAAGCAGGTCATGTCATCTCTGTTCAGGCTTGCGGACAAAATATCAACACTGGAAATGGAAGGAACACCTCTGACTATATAAACACCTACGCTGACCAAACGACAATCTGTAATGGCGACACGAGGAGGTGTTATTGAGGGACACAGTGACCTCTCTCGTGTGTTTTCAAGTATTATCAGGAGCACAAACGCAAAAAAGCCTTCTGTGTATACTTTTACCCATAAGATGTTCTGCATTTAGCTAACAGCTAACAGCTAATACTTTATCGAGGGGCTTTTTGAATGACACTGTTAATGAGCATTTTATATCAACAAGCACTTGTAATCATAACAGCCCTCTTTCTCGATGAGGAGCGGCCGAAATGTGTACGTCGGTCAGCTTTGAACGCTTCTAAAGGAGGGAACGGCAGATTCCTGTTGGGATCTGGGAGTTTGTATCCATATATCAAGTCCTGGTCTGAATCCAGACTCAAACTTGGGTTAGGTCTCTGAATCCAATATCCCAACTGAAGTCCAGATTGTTAGTTTGATGGTTAATGTGTGGGATGAATGTACATACGAATGCTTTGTAGCGCACTGCAGCAAGATTTCTCTTCGAGGACTTGAGGTTTTTGGTTGGTGGCCAGGAATTGCTATTGATTCTTGAAACAGATTCTGGCTGCTCGTCCGCACTTCGGTCCAGTAGTCTTTATCTTTCCGTATGGCTAGTTGCGAATTTAGACTTTAGAGACTGTCTCCCAGCGCCTTGCTCTGCGGTTCTGGCATTATTAGGTGTACAAATTGCTTGAATTCAGAGCAACAGTTTCAGCCGCAGTTCTAGCTCTTTGAGTAGTTTCTGAATATATGTTTCTCGGCCAAGCTGGGAAAGTTCCCAATAACTTTTTCAACAAGATCTGTTCAGGTGATCCTTAAATCAAGAAATTAACTGTCGGATTTATGGAGATTCAGAATTTTTGTTCTCAGATCGTAGGTTCAATCCTGCTTATTCTCCATCAGTTGTTTAGTTCTGAGTTCGGATAATTTCTGAACACTTTATGAATCCATCCAGTATAGAAGGCCACGTTCACGAAAATGGCCGGTCGGTTGCGTCGGGCACATCCTCTGCCGTTTATGCTCACGCCGACAATGACTTTACTGTTACTCTCTTGGCATACTAGAGGGCCACCATAGTCTTTCTGTGAGCAAGAAAAATACAAAAAACAAAAGGACAAAAATTTATATTTATAATTTCATATAAAGTATAACAAAGGTAAAAGTGCAACCAAAACCCTTATAATTTGTTTCAGTTAAATAAAAAATAAGATTTTTTTGTCTCAATATGTCAGCGATTTAAATAAGTAGCCATTCAAAAGTTTGTGGTCGGAAGATTTTTAAAAGTATTTCTCAAGAAGTATTTATTTGATCAAAAATGTTTTCTATTTGAATATATTTTAAAATGTAATATAGAAAAAAATATATATTTCTGCAATGACAAAGCTGCATTTTCAGCATCACTACTCCAGTCTTCAGTGTCACATAAAAAAAAAATAATAATAAAATAAAAAAATTAAAAAAAATATATATACTGTATATATAAAAAGACACATTTCTTCTTATTATTGATGTTTATAACAGTTTTGTTGCATATATATAATATTTGCAATATTTTTTGCATAAAACCAAGATACTTTTTGTGTAGGACTCTTTGATTAATAGAACATTTTTTTTTTTTAAACAATGTAGAAGTCTCTACTGGCAATGCAATGAATTCTTGCATTAAAGTGCCCCTATTATGGATTTTTGAAAATTACCTTTCATGCAGTGTGTAACACAGCTCTAAGTGAATGAAAACATGCTGCAAAGTTTTAAATCTGAAAGTGCACCGTTTATAAAGTTATTGTGTCTCAAAAGAAAGAGTCGACTCTGAATCACTGAAACGAGTCATTTTTAAAACGAATCTTAAGCCGTTTCATGTTGACGTCAACATGAAACATTAGCATATTGCCCGTCCACTTGTTGCCACTAGGTGCAGCTTTTGGAGTTTCCCCGGTTACGGTTGTACACAAAGCAGCACTGCACTCTGCTTTAAATGAAATCGACTAATCGGACCAATCGCAGATTAGTGTCATGCAAAGGAGGGGTTTGAAAAAATGAATCATTGAGGAATCATTTGGGAGTCGTTGAGCAAATAAGATAAAAATAAATGCATATTATAAGAAAATGAAAGTATTTTTTGACCTTGCATGCATGTCAACCTGTTGTTGGGGATTACCAAAACCAAAATATGAACCTTTCATTACCCATAATAGGGGCACTTTAAAATTATTCATTTCTGACCAAAAAAAATTTAAAAATAAAACTATTACTGACCCCAAACCTTTGAATGGTAGCTCATTCTGCAGATAATAAATCTAGTGAATAAACTCACCTCACACACTCCTTCATCTCTCCTGCCACCAGCACACAGTTTTGAACTGGTAATCGGAATTGTCTCTTCGTGAAGCTGCTGGCATCGTTCATTGCTCACTATGGGCAGATGAACTCTTTTCAACGTTCCCTCATGTCCAGTGTCTGAGAAAGCCAGAAAGCACTCTATTAGAGACTATATTTGGCACATTTACTTGAGAATGAACTCAGATTTGTGTGCCTTCCCTCCTGCTCTCACACTATTACACTATGTAGTTCCAAACCGCAAAAAAGCTTCCAAAATGCTTTCATCATCAACATGAATTATTTTGGAAGCTGTTTGTTAATGTTGCCTCATAACAAAACTAGAACTTTTTTTTGCTCTCACATTTTAAATATTTGGAGCATTTTTGTGACTTTTTCCCCTCAAGCCCTGGGTAATTTCCTACCCTGCTCTCATTTTTAAAATGTATTCAAATGCTGTTCCTTGGTGTACACACAAGTTTTGGTAATGGATTCATGCAAATCAAAATAACCAAACTTCAGTCAGTTGAAGCCACTGGCTGGTTGTTGTGTTAGGCTGGAAGCAAGACAGCAATGTTGTGTGCCTGTAAAGCTGTCAGATGGTGGGGAGTTTCTGATGACTGGCTCTTAAGTTGAACCCACCTTTGGTCTCACCCCAGCCGTACACAGAGCATATGGTGTCCTCCTGAATGCTGCAGTCCGCTACGGGCAGCTGAATAATTCTGACACGCTCTCTTGGGAGTGCAGGTCTATGTGAAAGAGGAACAGAGAGGTCATTTCATCAACAACAACAAAGGAATAGGATCAGAGATGGAATATATTAATAATATACGTATTGATTAATTGGCAGTTCTTACTGAGTCAGTCGGAGCAGGGCGAGACTAGAGCCTTCCGGGCCACAGATGACATGTGAGATTCTCCTCTCCTGTCTGTGGAAGTCATTCTCACCCGACTCGTTCAAATGGGATATACCAAGCCAAACTATGTACTCTGATAGGTCAGGCACACTAGGGAGGAAAGCATATCATAAAAGTATGATTTCAAGTTTTGAGCATAAATATTCATGAATTCATTTGTGTGTGTGTGTGTGTGTGTGTGTGTGCGCCAGTAATTTAGTTTGTTATGACCATTTTCTACTCTTTCTCTGATCCTTAACATTAAATGGGACTTTTTTTGCTACTATGTCTTTCATGCTAACAGCTTTTTATACTGAGGTGCATCAGATAAACTAGAAAATGGCATGTTTGCAAGTCCAAAATACGTTTTCAGCTTCTTTGCAATTAAAAAGTTCAGAATAGATTATTTTTGCAGCTTTGATTTTACAAATGGTCTTAAAATGGTATTTTTTTAGCCTAGGAAGGATGCTACAAAATGTTTTTGTAGTAAAATGAATCTTTTTATCTCAAAAGTTCAAGCTAAATTTGATTCCTCGTGATATGACCTCTATATCCTTTTTGTGGATATGTAGATATATGGATGTTTCATGCTATAAGATGCATGTTCTAAAACATCCGCAGCTTTGATTTGTTGGGTTACATGCTCAAGACAAATCATGGAAGCCTGCTGATCATTGACCCTGTGACCCTGAGAATCCAGAGGTCACGGCCAGGGCATGATGGTGACTGTGCAGCGAGGCTGGAGATAATTACCATGACGAGAAGCACTGTCTGTCTGTCAGCACCCACTCCTCCCTGACCAGAGAACCTCCACACCAGTGAGTGCTCCTGAAGAGACCGAGAGACATGAGACAGTGACGCATCTCCAACATGACTCTCTCACATTATAAAACATGACAGCGCAGGGCTTTACTTCTGAGGAGCTGTCTGAACACTGACTTCATGGACAACTGCACTTTATTTGGAGGGAATTTTACAGTCAATCTGCCTGCGATGGGCTTTGCAGGAAAACAGACAATGTTATACTTCTTGCTTGATATAAAGAAAGTGGGGAAACGCAAACACCCTATAAAATTACTGCAACTTAACTGTAAATATATTAACAACACCTAATAGTATCACATGTTAATAAGTCAGTAAATATATAATGCTAACAAGTAAGTAGTTTGGTGGAGGATAATACGTAAGATTAAGTGTTTGTAACAAAATTAACAGTAATAGTGATGCATATTGCGCATAGTGTATAATTAATATATCATTATAATTTATACATTATAGAAAATATTTTTCTTTAAACAATTTAAACATTGTTTTGGCTTGGTATATATACTAAATAATCTAAAATGTTTAATAAATAAATAATAAATAATGAAAAGTAATAAAATAATAATAAAAAGTCATTTTAAAAACTGTCCATTAATGACATTTTGAATAAAATCATTTAAAGCAGGACATTCCAAATAAATATGTTTTATAGTCAATGAAGTCTTACTAAAATTACATACTGGTAATTCTTCATCTTTCAATAAATACACATGGGTAAGTGTTGAGTTACCAATTCTTAGTGCGCTACAAATAATGTTGGTTAATGATATTATTTAATAATGTTATCTAGATATTTTTCAAATTGCTTACCCTTTCTGTATGCTGACCATCCAGGTGCCTTCTTTAATAAGGACAGGCCCACCACCGACGATTCTCACCTGCTTGTGAACAAAACATGAGGTCTTTGTACCCTCATCTGTAAAGTGAAACGAAAAGACAAAATGAGCAGTGACACAGAAGTTTATCAGAACACAGAAAAACACAAATGTGTTTTTGAAATAATCTTTCTAATGAAATCTGAAGCAAAAGAAAATCAGCTGGAAATCTGCACAGCTTAACAACACTTGAAAGACATGATTACCTTTTTGTGGCAGATTGTTATGTGAGGGCTCACCTAAAAAGGAAGGAATAGGAAAGAAAGATTATTTTTGTTCTAAGCAATGAATAGGCATGAGAAATGAAAAAAAGATGTGGTCACCAGTGATGGCTGTTTAGAGTATAATTTGAGTGAAAGTGTGTGTGAGGTCTTTAGCATAGGACTAGTCTTGGTCCAGCATGTGGGACCAGTTAGACCTGCGCAGCACTGAATCTTAACTTATACATGCGAATATGTGTGTGACAGAGACAGAGGGAGTGCTGACAGTCCGAGCCACCTGGACTTTACACTCTTTAATTAAACTGAAACCTCTGTGGAAAGTGTGCTCATGTGTGTGTGAGTGATTGATGTGCCGTATGTAGATTCGTAACACATGGCCTACATGCTCAACACAAGTCTGCGGTGTCAATGATGAGAGTGTAAGTCAACAGGAAAGCAGAATATGTGGGTACATAATGGTCAAAAATATGGTTATTGTCTGTAATGTATAAAGAAATCAACAGTCATACTTTAATATAAGTAAGGATAGATGGGCTCAAATGAAAGTTAGTGACATTACTTGTACTTAAGTATAAAACTTCCGACACAAGTGTGTAAGAGCTGTTAAATGCTACGAACAATTGAGTTCTTAACTACAGAAGCACTTCAAATGATTCAGTGAATGAGTGAACCATTACAATACTGTTTAAAAGGTTGGGGTCAAAGGTTTTTTTTTTAAAGAAACTAAACATTTATCAGCAAGAGCACATTAAAGTGAAGTAAAGACATGTATAATGTAAAAAAAAGATTTGCATTTTAAATAAAGAATTGTATTACCTACCTTTTGTAATTGTATCAATTGCCTTTTATATTTTTTATTCAGTGGCGGAAACATGCTTTCATAGTTTTCAACATTAATAATGATAAGAAATGTCTATTGAGCATAAAATCAGCATATTAGAATGATTTCTAAAGACACTGAAAACGTAAGTAATGGCTACAGAAAATTCAGCTTTGCCATCACAAGAATAAATTATATTTTAAAATATTATTTAAAAAAAGTAAATTTGAATCAAATAAAGCAAATAAATGCAGTCTTGCTGAGCATAAGATATTTTTCTTTCTCATAAGATACTTTTTTTCTTACTACAATCAAATCAGTGAATTAGTTGTCTGACTGAATGAGACATTGGTGATTTTAATTCACGATGGTTCTAAACTAATTGTTTAGCTGCATTTCAGAGACAAACTGGTTCAATTAATTTAATAAAAGTAACCAATTTAAACAAATAACTTATATTACGATAATTTGCAACTTTGCAGTGGTTTGTAGTCACAAATGAAAGTGTTTAATTAAAAAAATATATATTAATTTGATTTTCAAAATGTAGCTTTTTAAATTTTTTATAGTTTCTTTTTTATACTTTTATGTTCTGCTCTAACTATTCACCTCTGGTTATTGTATGGTGATGTTCTAAATGAATAAAATGCAGAATTTTTGTTTATTTTAGGTAATATATTTTTAGCGTTTCACTTTTTGGGTTCAGTGGTTTACATTAGCCCCATATTCCTCAGCTTGTGTTAGACTCTTCATGTTTCAAGTAGCATTTTAGTGAACCCAAAGGTCTCAATCAGGTTGTAATGTTAGCACAGACAACATGCTGCTCACTCACAGGGTTTGAGAGAGCAGTAATCCCAGGGGATAGATGAGCTGTTGGTATAACACCACGGGCCATGTTTGTCCTTGTCCGGGTTTCTGCAGAAGTTCCCCGCCTGTTCAGCCATCAGCAAGTCGACATCTCTTTCGTTACTGAGAACAAAAACAAATCTCATCATTACAACAGAAGATGTGCAGCTTTAAAAGCAGAGTGAAAATTAACATATTAATATAAACATTCAAAACAGGTGCATCATTCAGGCAAATCCAGGGTCGTTTAACATGAATCAAATCGTCCAGTGTTTGTAACAAAACAATACATCTAAATCCATTTAAGAGAAGAGTCCAAAGAAACATCTTCTTCTCATAAGTTCATCTTAAGCCCCAGATGTGTGGAGCTCCTCTCAGGAGGCAAGGTGAAGTATTTAGCTTGTGCATTACTCATGGCATGTTTCCCCAAGCTTTTCCACATTATCACTCAGATTCAGGAAGATCCACAGATGCTACAATTCTAAAAAACGTTCACCAGAGACCAAAAGTACTACAATGAAGAGCACATGCATGCCATCAATGATTTTCTAGCCATGCTACTCTAGGGCCCGTACAATGTAAACAATCTACACCTAATGCCCGTCTGGCAGTGACCTTTGGAACCCGGCCGTGGTGGCTCACAGGCTGCGGGCCAAATAAAGGAGCTGATTGGCTTTGATGTGTTCACGGAGAAGGGCTAGGGTGAGGAAAGGGGTCAGAGGGTGGCTCTAAAGAATCCCATTCCAGCTGCGTTGGCCTGCCTGCAATTTTTAGGGAATTGAGTCACTCCAACTGCTCCACATTTACCATCAATTAGAGCTCTTCAGAATGGGGGTCCTGCACTAAAACGTGTTTTTCTTCCTCAGAAAACCGTGAGGGTCTTATTTTCTCAACAAAGACAAACGCAACCTGACAATCCCTGAGCTTTGCATCAATGAGCTGGCGGGGTTCTGGAAAGGTCGACCTTTGACCTGGAACTTGTTCATAAAACAGGGAAGTTATTTAACGCCACACATCTCAGGGTGAGTGTGGATGGAAGAAACAACACAGACCTTTTGCGGAAACGATTGCTTGACTCCTCTGAGACTTACACACGCACGCTTACTGATAATGTGCCAATGCACATTAAACGCAGGCAAAACCATAACTGCATTAGAGGAAACAGACCACACCTGGCAGGAACAAATATAAACCCTTGCTATTTAACAGTCCAGTATGGCTGTAGGTAACTGTGAATGCATATTTGATAGCCCCATATGCTTACATATATTTTAAAAAACATGAGATATTTCACAAAGCATCTGTCCCATTTATTCACTCTCACCAATTTAATGACAACTTGCTGTGATTGACCCTTGAACCTAATGACTAAATGGAGTTTGTTCACCTTGCAAAGCGGCACAAAGGCATCATGGGATTGTCCTTGAGATCCTGCATAGCAAGATGTGGACCTAGTTTGGTTTCCATGGAAACTGAGTGAATGTCCATGACTGAATCTATGCGCTATACCGATATAAATGATGGGTTCTGCTTAATACTAGACTATGGAAAATTCATAGAGAAAACTAAATGTGTGTCCATACTGAAGGACTGTAAACAATCAGTTTCTTGTCTCTGAATCTGTGCATGTTATTTATTCAGTTGTTTAAAGCTCAAGTGATTAAAAAAAAATCTAATATTTACCCTGAAATTAATACACACAGACATTTATTTTGCAGTCTAGACATGGATGGACAGCTCTTACCTTTCTCTGTGGTCTTTCCATGGAGCACAAGGGATGCCAGAGCGTGTTTTTGCCCGTTTTCCATTGTATGTGTCACCAATGCCCATATAACACTCTGAAAAAACATAGCCAAAAAACATATTTTCAAACTAAAGCAGATATTATAAAGGAGTTGTGCAATAATAGTAAACAACAACATTTTCCACGGATACTTTTCTAAGGAAAATGTGTGCTTGCCGATGCAAAACTCATGATATTTTGTTAGTTACTTACTTACGTAGATATGGGTCTGGTCCCTCATTAAAATTTTATTTTTTAATTTTTCAGGGAAAAGCTGTACATAAAATTTCTTTGAAAGTAATAGCACACTTTTCCTCAACCAGTTGCCTGTGTTTAGTTTTTTTTTTTTATATTCTATTATGGTATTTATTAATATTTTGAATTAGCTTTAATTTTTAAATATTCAGTTTCTTTTAGAATTTTAGTTTAAGTTTTAGTAATTTTTATATGTTCTTCTGTCATTTTTTTACATTTTTTTTATTTCTATTTAGCTTTAAATGATTTTATGCCACGGAATTTCATGGCAAAAGAAAAAAAAAATGTAAACACACAAAATATGTCATAAACAAATAGGATAAATCAATTACATACAGAAAAATAAAACATACAGTTTATAAGGCTTTTCAGGTGCACTTTTGATAAAAAATAATTGTGCCAAAGTTTAAGTTCAAGTTTTCCGAACTCACTAAGCCTAAGTAGAAGCAATAATATGCTTGGAAACCTCTAAATATATGCACAATATGCACAAAGTGAAAGATGAATGCAATGCAACATGATTAAATATAGATGTTTTAATGATCCCAGTGAGAACTTTGCTTTTAATCAATGCTGTTAACCTAAATGCCTCAAAATGATTATCAAACTCTGCAAGTCGAAGTGCTTAAAGAAACACAGCAGGTTTGTGGAAACACACTGCTTATGGAAACACAGCAGGGCTCCCAGCACATCACAATAGTCGAACGATCATCCCAACGGCCTCAATTGGAACACCAGCTAAATCGATCTTAACATCAGCGCTTGTGCGAGTCCTTCTATGAAGCGTCTCCTGGGCCCTGCCAGTCACACGAAGCTGTCAGCAGTGATTAATGCTTGACTCATGCTGTCTCATTCCCACACTGCGGCTCCTGCTCCCTGCACATGTTTCAAACAGCCCCCATTAGTGGCCGTGGAGATCGGACTGCAGGGACCACCGTATACCAATGCCAAGACAGCCAAGAAAGAGCAAATGAAAGAGAGTGAAAAGAAGGGAGAAAGAGCTACGACATTCTTGAGCATCATGAAAAGAAATTATATAGATATTATGTCTTGCTGGGGAGGATTAATAAGAACAAAGTCAAGGAAGTTTTTTGAGGGTCGTTTTGATATGCAAAGAAGGAACTACTTCAAAAGTTATAGTCTTCTTTTTTTACCCAGTCAGAGAAACACAGTTGGAAGAACGCCAGCCATAACATCATGGAAAACAAGATCAAGCCAGAAGATTATAAACATGTTTCTGAAAAGCAAATAAGTGTAATAGGTTTTATGGTCGCTGTCTGTAAACTCGCCTGGTGTACTGGAATTTTCGCTCACAGTACAGAAATACACATCTAGACAGAGAGGAGGCAAAGCCAGGGTCAGACATGTCACAGAACTTCATGAGGGTTAAATGTCTCCGGTCAAGGGCATGGCTTGAAATACTCTACCCATAAGCTACAGCTGCCACAGTTCTTTTACCAGATGGTTAATATTTGAAACAATTAATTTTGGTGTGCACTGAAATGTTCAAATTCATTCAAAAGTATCAAAATGCCTTGGATTTCAATAAAACAGTAAATTTCTCCCTGGATTTTCTAAAAATCAAGGATGCTGATATTTTACATAGCATTATCTGTATATTAATGATCCTGAGCTCAGATTAGTCTGTAAGAATGTATGGCCTGAATAAAAGTACAACAATGTGATCTTGTGCGTGACAAATACGGTTGAGAAGAACACGTGACACTCTTGAACATTAGCTACCCAATAAGGCAATGCCTTTCCATGGTAGCTTCACTGAATTCAAAACACAGTAGCCCTGTGTAAGACAGTGTATTTCCCAATGCCTGACTGTGTGCATCAAATAGACACTGATGACATGAAAAAATTGGTATATATATTGTTTTACGCTTATTTAAGGACATATGCTGTATAATAAATTTGATTTGTTATGAAGAGCAATGAGGTCTAAATGGTTAAAACATTTCTCAAGGTCTGTGTTCATGCACATCTGTGTGCATGAGAATCAAAAATGTAATGCTAGTACCATGGAATGCCAAACTTTCGAATGAATACCAGAAAAAAATATTATATCTTACCTTCAGGTTCAGATAGTGTATCGCCACAGCGAGGGATGTTAGTGCAGAATGCCACTGGTACACTGGGGTCAGTTGTGAAGCACCATGGGAGATGACGACCGTCAGGATTCCTACAGTAGTTCTCCCGGAGATCCCTGCAGTGCAGATTGGATACTCCGTAATCATATATACACATCACACATGTTGGTGTTACAGAATATATGCTGAACGGACTGAGACTGAAACTCTTAAAATCTACAGGTTTTGAAGAGTTATCTGCAGTATTTTTTTTTTTTAAATAAACTATATTTTATATAACGATATTTTTAACATTTTTCATCTGTTGTGATGCCTAAATGTACTAAATGTTTTAGTCTTTCAATAAAAAGACCATCAAAGTTTGGCTGTGCATGTGCATAAAGCAAGGAAGTCCAGTCTACATCAATAAACATCAATACTTAATGCATATGTTTTAGGAGTATTTTCTTACTTATTCTTTGCAGTATAAGAGTGTCAATGGGGAAACTGGCCATCGGAACTGGTTACTTATATATATTATATATTCTATATTCTGTAATTTTTGTATTTAGGTTGATAATGAATATTTATCAGTCAGTATTGAATATTTTATTTTGCATGTTCATTTTATTTTATTTTTTGACTGTGCTTGCCCATGCAAAACTTCCTATGATATTCTGTAAATTGGTAAAAAGGCTTTACATGTGCATGAAGCAAGAAAGTCCAGTCAATATTTGAACTATACATCACTACTTCATGCATATGTTTTAGGAGCATTTTCTTACTTGCAACGGTAATTCTGTGGAGTATAAGAGTGTCGATGGGGAAACTGGGCATCCCATCTCTGACAAGTCACTCCATCGGGGGTGATGCCAACCGTTCCACGATAACCCTCTCCACGTCCACGGAAACAAGTTGTTGTGTTGTCAATGTCACCACCGTTGTCTGAATCTGAGTAAACAGTGAAAAACATTAACAGAAAGACAAAGAGAGTGAGAGAATGAAGCATAATATCACTCCTTAGGCATGATGAGCGCTGAATCATAGATTCACTATTAACTGTAAGACCGCGCTGCCTGAGGGAGGAATAACAACAGCTTTATCCTGCCTAACAGAGAGAGATGCTTCCTGAATGAGTCAAAGCAGTCACTAAGTCTGTGACAAATGCTAAAACAGTAGCCTACAGAGCTTTTTTTTTAGGGTAAAACGTAAGCGTTTTATGAGTGCATGACAGATATATATTGTTTTTGCCCACGAATCTCATTGCAATAAATTACGCTCATTGGAGACAGTTATTATGTTTACCTCCAATAAACTGCTAGTGCTTCAGTCTGCTAATGAGGCTAGCAGAATGGGGATATAGGCCAAGTCCTGCTAATAAAACCCAAAATCAAACTCTCAAATGCATCCAAAACACTGAGAATTTGAATAGATCTACAGTCTATCCCAACGTATGCAATGTTATCCGAGCTAACAAAAATGTTAACATTTAAATAAACGTTGTTTCTGAATGTTCTCAGAATGTCTAATTTTTAAAATGTTTTTAAACAGTTTTTTTCATGTTTATGCGAAGGTCTGCAAAAAACAATAAGGAAACATTCCATTTTTTTGATTTTACAAACATTATGGGAACATGACTTTTTGAATGTTAATTTCTGAACATTTTGAAAACATTTTGAAACTAGTAAAGTAGTAACAAAAGAATAACATTTAAAAAATGTTAGACGAACATCCAACTAAAACATTTCAGGAAAAAAAAAAGTTCAATGAACGATGTATAAATAATGTATAATAATCTGTGCTAATGTTTTAACATTATTAAAGACCAGATAAAATTTGAACAAACATTAACATTAATGGAACAATGTCTATTCATACCTTTGAGAGAACCTTGCCAGAATGTTCTGAGAACATTCTCTGTTAGCTGGGATTATGTTCATACAATGTTAGGTTAGCATTTTTTGCAGCGTTAGAGAATGCTAACTAAGGCAGTGGTGCGTAACATCGTGAAGACAAACGCAAAGGTCAAGCAAGTGGAAACAATGAGGCACTTTTTCTTACTGTGTTTACTACAGAGCAGTATTGTATCTTTTAAGAGCATGTTTAGCTTTATAGAGTATCAAATAGTCTTGTTAAGAATGATGCTCCTTCTGCAAGTGGGCGAAAGCCAATCTTGTAAAAGCAGATGGACCTATGATGGTTTCCACAGGTGTAAAAGGAGTGACATACATAGCTAAACTCTGTTTAGCTGCTTATTGAGATGCTGAGGTGTTTGAAAAGAAGCTGCATTCTGCCAAACAGGAAAGAGCATGGTGAAAAGTTCCTCCCAGGACGGTGATCTTTGAGAATCCATCACAGGATTTTGCTCAAGGTTACGACATGGACTTGCCAAATAGCTCTGAAATACAAATGTGACCCCCGTGGCTCAGTCTAGAATGGTGAAGAGCGCGAGCGTCGGACGCCTGAGTTTATGCTTCACTTCCCATTTGAACCAACATGCTATCGCCTCGCTAATGAAAATAAACAGAGGCAGCGCGAGGAGGAGGGGGGTGAGGGTGTCATTATAATAATAGGTTTTTGGGCGCTTGTGTATTCGAGCGAACTGGGGGTTTGAAACCCACACGCATGTTTTGTCTTTAGCGTGGAAGGTTTACACAGCACTTGAAACTCAAGCACATTTCTCTCATGCAGATAAGGCAACGCTGTGCTGCACTGATGAGGGAAAATAAACACAGAGGCACAGTACTGAAAAGACGGGGCAAGAGCTGAGGAAAGAGAGGAGAGAGAGTTTTATAGGTGGACCCTCCTCTCTCTCTTCTCCCGGTTACAAACAACATTCCTGTGAGGGTCCCAAACGAGAGGGGAGCCAGGGCTACAGGAAGAGGAAGTTGTAAATTTGGCAAACTCTGCCTCTTTTCATTCTCTTTCTCTCTGGCTTCTTTTTGTTCTTCTCTCTGTCTCTTCATCTTGCACATAAGACGCAGACGCGCACACTCACCGCACTGTTTGATGTTACAGTACTCCCATGGAGTGCTCGGATCGGTGGTGAAACACCAGGGTCTCTGGCGCCCGTCTGGGTTCCTGCAGTAGTTGTCCTTTAGACCTTTATCGGGGTATCTGTCATAGGAAGGGCAAAACGAACACACTTAACACACCACATATCAACTATCCCAGTTCTACGGAAACTTTGATTCATAGGCGGGATAAAATTCTAATAACCTCCAGAAAATACATAACATGCTCTCTGCTACTGGTACAACGGGACCTCTTAGGGAAAGAGCACAAGACAGAAGCCCGTCATGTAAAGACTTATAGTTATACAGGGAACAAGTTTTAGTTTTCCACTATTAGTAAATTTTGATGTGTCCAGAAGCATCACTTGGTCATGTATGTTAAAAGCAAACAGAAAACAATTATTTTTAATTGTAAAAATATTTCAAAATATTAATTAAACTTTTAAACAGTAGTGTATATTGGCTGATACCCAGTATTTAATTCTGCATGCTCATTTCCTATATTTTTTTCCTATTAAATACATTTTTAGATAACTTAAATCAATCTAAAATAAATATTCGATTGATTTAATTGATTTTAATGTTGTATTTACACTAACTTTGTGTATAATCTGAGACTTTTTGTGGCAGACTTGTCATGTAAAGGGTGAAGAGCTTGTAATGTCTTGTAATGTTCAATGGGTTTTTATGGTTGCTTGAAGACATCATAGACAATTTGCCTCTTTGGTAGGTTCACACAAAGCAGTCATTTGATTTATTGATTTATATCAAACAGGGGCATGACACAGTTCCCATGAGGTCAAATGGGAAAAAACGTTATTGATTTTTCGATTATTTTTAAAAGTTGCTCACAAATGCCATTCCGGATTAGGCTAAATTCAAAAGCATTTACCATGTAGGCAATCTGACATATTTAAAAAAATAGACTTTGTGTGTTTAGAGACTCTTAAGGGAGAGTATTCAAAACAAACGGACATTTATTTCTAGATTAACGATATTGTTGTTTCCCAGAACTAAAGATGTAACTGGGCCACTGGAAAGGTCATGCAAAACGAAAATGCCATTGAATGGAAAGTGCATGTACATCAGGTAGCAATGTGACTCTTTCAGTTGCTATTCTCCACAGAATAGGTATGTAATTGAGTAAAGATGTGCAAAGAACTTTAAAACATATTTTTGTCCAACATGAACAAAACAGATGATGTTTTCCAAAACAAAGTGTAATTTTTCATGACTGATGTTGGCCATCACTTTTATGCCTGCACACATTGTGATTTCAGACAGATTAAAAAGTTGTTTTCCACAATTAATGTTAAATGACATGAGGCCAATGATCCACTCATGACCCCAAATTTCTTCAGCAAAACATTATCAAATCACTGACTAGTTTTTCAAATGATATCTGATACTTTCTTTGAAACTTAATCATCTTAACATCTGATGAAAATGTTTGCCGTGCAAAAATCACTCAAGTGTTTTGAGTGGATTTCAGGGTTTCCAGCATTGCTATGGGGTTGCTAACATGTTCTGATTGGCTGTTAGTTTGTCGCTATGTAGTTGCTAGGGAGTTCTAGAAGGTTTCTGGGTCTCAACTCAAATCAGGCCACCCCCAAAGTCCCTATAATATTTTAGATATGTCTCAGGACCCTCTTTAAAGGGATAGTTCACCAAAAATGAAAGTTCTTTAGTTTACTCATCCTCATGTTGTTCCAAACCTTTATGAATTTCTTTCTTCTGCTGAACACACACACACACACACACACACACACAAAAGAACGTGGGCAAACAAACAGTTGTTGGTCTCCATTGACTTCCATAGTATGGAAAAAAATGCTATGAAAATTAATGGGGACCAGAAAGTGTTTGGTGACCAACATTCTTCAAATTATATTCTTGTGTGCTCAGCAGAAGAAAGAAACTCATTCAGGTTTGGAACAACTTGAGGGCGAGTAAATGATGACATAATTTTCATTTTTAGGTAAACTATCCCTTTAATGTAAGTCTATGGATTTTGTGTCTTCCAGGTGCAAAATTATGACTTTCATCACTTAGAAAAGTAACCGCACACCTTTTTGCAACAAGCTGCATGATTTTAGATATCATCAGTAGTACCCAACAGGCAAACGAAAGAGATTTTTCTAAGTATGCCAAATTGGCCAAGCCTCTCAAATTGATTGAAAATCCTAACTTGAAGTCTGTCTGACTGAAGTTGTCCCTTACTTTTTGCACTTTCTGGTAGGTCTCATACCTTTTAGGGTGGAAAAGGTGTTTATGTGGTTCATCAAGGTCCCAGCGCTGGCATTCCCGGCCGCTCTCCGTGTGGTCCAATGGTCCACGGTAACTTTCTCCATTACACGTCATGCATTCCACTATGGATGAGGAACAAGGCTGGTAAGAATTTTAACCAGGACAAGGCCCAAAAGAGTCCAGCCGAGCAACATTAGAATGCTTGTAGAGGATGACTCAACAGGGTTCAAGCTTGGTTGTCATGTTAAACGGGTAGAAGACTGCAACTGTGGCCGAATGCTGGTAGTAAATTAGTGCACATGTTTGTTACGCATAGACTAATCACTAACGATTAATGACTGCAGGGACTGTAATCGCGTTTATCAAGAAGACAAGCAATTACGGAGCCACATGTGACCCTCAGATTGTCTAAAAATAAATCATCTGATGCTTCAATTTACTAGGCAGACGCACCACCCATTAGGCCTTGCTTTTAACCCCAAATGTACGTTGCAGCTTCTAACAGATTTCGTACGATCAAAGGTTAAAGCAACATGTAATTATTACAGTACTTAGTAAAGAGCTTAGTCACTGTAGGATCAAACCAAATATCACAGCAGATGGGGGTCACCTCAGCTAGAGTCATCTCTCTAAATCCTGTTATTAGTTGTACAGTACACACAATATAAGGAGCAGATTGCTGTAGTAGAAACAGATGTTAACGTCAGCCACTCTTATGAAAGCATGATTTTCCTTCCCTGTGTTTTGTGTGTGTTTTTGATTATGTGAAACTAATTTATTAACAAACCCTCCCAGCCATATTTCACTATGCAACTCTTCAAATAGACAAGAAGCTCTTTTTGTTGGCCTGATCGCTATCTCTGCAGAAAACCCCTTTTTATGCATGCGACTCAATGTGATCTCCTATTAACGAAAATCTCCAGTCACTCCAACAATGAAGCGCTTTCATTCTTCTTCAATAGATAAAGTCTTGAATCTAATAAATTAACAATTCATTCACATTAAAAGGGTGTTTTTAAAGGGCTGAAAATCAATGCTCATATTAAACAGCTTAAAAAAGAGACATCACAAGTGAGATCGTTTTAACATCAAAATCGTTTCTCCAAAACAGTCAACTGAGAACAAATGGAGATTTCTGAAATCTCCCGATTCACAGATTTTTGTCATGAAAAAACATGCTCAGTTTTGCCAAGAAACTGTTTACCATTAAATGTCAGAGATTTAAATTTGAAATTTTCAATGATTTTCAAATTTCAGTAATTCATCTCTTAAAATACCAAATTATCTTAATAATACTGACATTCATTTCATAGATCTATATTCTTACATAATGTCAACAGTTTGGTTAGCATTTTTTATCCTAAATCACTTTAGTACAAATATCTGACAAACATGATTAAAAGCTATAAAAGAGCATACTCTGAACAATAAAAATTCAAAAGTTTACTTTTCTTGGACTCACCCTCCGAGCATTGTGGGATGCTGCACTCCTGGTGGCGTATTCTGGGGTCTGTGGTAAAGCACCAAGGACCTGTTGTGGTGTTGTCTGGATTACGACATAAATTATCCCGTAGATCTCTGTGCTTGTGCCTCTGGGGTAAGAAACTAATGGAGTGAGAAGAAAACATGAAACAGAAGTGATGTTTGGGAATCATACACAAGAAAAATTGCTCCAAATTTCTTGAACAACATACTGTTACTCTTTGACACATTACTTGGCATTTTATAGCAGCAGAGTGAGGTTTAATACTCTTTTATTGATGTTAGCAATCCTTTGCAATTATTAGCCTTTTTGTCTTTTTATTAAAATAACATATGATACTACAACTGAACTAAGAATCACAAATTTAACTGGATGTCACATGACACAGTTGTGACTTCCAGCCAAGTACAACAGGAGATCTCAATAACTTATATTTATATTAATAAGAGTGGCATGACTAATGATATCTTTAACATCAGAACACAGCTGCTACTCTACATTTCATTGTGATGCAAGAGCTTAACATGCATGTGGCTCTGGGGAAATTGTTGCATCTTCATTTTTTTCTTATTACTTATGGAAAAAGTAGAAAGGTTGAATCTTAAAACAACAAATGCATGTATTTAAATAATGATTTTGGCAAGCGAATGGGGTAGTGTAAAGCCTTTGGTCAGACAAGGTCAAAAACTGCACAATGCTCGAGTTAGAGTAAGCTCTTTATGAGCATTGTTGTTTTAATAGCATTTTACTTGAATGTTATGAAAGCAGCATCACACAAAAACAAATGATTTTGGCTACCAATGCCATTACAGAATGACACATTTATCTTTCATCTAATAATCCATTTATTCTGAAACCAAAATCTTCTAAAATAAATGGGTTATCACAATAAAGTTAGGAGTTAGTATATGTGACATGGTGACCACCATGATGGGATGACCCATCCCATATAGAGCAATACAGGCGACAGTTATGACTGGAATATTTATCTACATTTAAAACCTATTTTTATTTTTATTTTTTTCAGAGGTACTATTAATTTCTTTATAGGTACCACTTTATAGTGGTAAAACTCTGAGATGCCGCTAATGCAAAGAGTTTCAAAAGGTCTTTTACCCTTGCCATGCAAATATTTGTAAACCATTAATAAATCATTGCCTTAAGCCAAACGGTAATTATCTTTTGTGTAATTGCCTCTGGCATTCACAACACAAATCAACCAAGTTCATGATGATTGATGAATACAGATAAAAATGCAATCTGTGACAAATTAGCTGACCTACAGGCCTGTGTGGTATTTCAGAACGTTCAGGTCCATTGGTTTTTTGAGCCGATAAAGCATGCCTGTGATGTTTCAGAGGCAAGCATATCAAAAGCTGGCTTTAAAACTGTACTGATGTCTATTAGAGAGATAAAATATCTAGAGTGGGAAAGCTGGTGGCAAGGGTTCAAGGTCTCTGAAAGGTAATCACATTTTCAGGATTTAAGAAAAGTGCATAAAACTTTTGTAAAGGCCAAAAAATAGGGCAGATCTATCGTATCGACTTGCTGTACAGGAAGTAAATTGAAGCACCATGTGGTGTCCCTAATGAATTCCTGTAGCCGTAATGAACTCAAAGACGTGTTCTGCATTAGGTATCTTATCTTAGCTTTGTGCTGCTTTCTGTCAAACTCCCACTTATGCACAAACCCTCAAATCCTCTAAACATGACATCTGTTCCAGGCTGTATATGGCTTCTTTGTGTTTATTTTTAGATGTAAGTGTATACAGAAAATGTATATTTTGGGGTAAACTTGCCCTGAAGTATTTATGCATAGGCATAATTGTAAACAAAGTCTATTTTTGGTCATGCAAGAACGGAAGCAATTGTTTGAAAATGTTCTGGCCGCTCATTGGCGTTCCTGTCATTGACCTAATTGTCTCCGTCGGCACTCCACTTCTGAGAATCGTCGAGTTGCACTGACTGTCACACTTAGACTCAGCGAGAACCATCTAACGAATCAAAGCCAGTGAGACAACATGCATAAAACTGCACATTCATCATCATTAAGAGACTAATGGGGATTTTTACGACTCACAGAGTCTGTTTTGCCATTAGCTATCTAATAGCGTAATATGTGCATAAATAAATAAACTGAAACATACCAAGGAGATGTTAACAGCTATCTACACTCCACAAGACTTTTGATAGCCACAGAAATGCAGATAGTGGGTAATTGAGTTTAATTGCCCGTAGAAAGAGAGACCAAACCAAGAATGGGAGGTAAAGAGGATGAGTAAGCACTTACTTGTGTTCATGCGGCGTTTTGGAATTCCAGAGTTGGCATTGGACTCCACTCTTGGTCACCGATCTCTTTCCTTTGTAGTTGAGTCCATTGCCAATGATGCATTCTCTCATGAAGTCTGAAAGACAACAAACATACAGACACACTGTAGGTTACAGAATATTTATGTGCAAAAGTCAGATTCTGAAACTAAAAAACCCACTAAACAGATTTTTTGTGATATATATGTCAAGACAAATCTATCATGCGCTCCTACACCTTCTGTAGTTTCTGAAGTCAGTGATTTTAAAACTATATATTCTGAAATATTTAACCAAAGTTTGGTGTTGGTAACCCAGTGGGCAACTGGTGTTGAAAAGACATCAAATTGACATCAAAATATACTGTACGTCAGGTGAAATATGCAAATCAAACTGACATCAAAAACTTGACATGATATTGATTTGATGTAAATTGAACATCAAACATATTGACCTACATATACAGTACATTAAACCAAATTCATGTGGAATTAACTTCCTATTTTCACCAAATTACCACTGGGAGAAATTGCCATCCAAACTAAATTTAAAATGATGTTACAGCATCTTGATCAAGCCTTGGCTAATATTTGACATCAAATTGAAATCAAGGCGTCCGCTGGGCAGATGATTTAATGTTTTTCAAAGAAATCTCTTATGTTCACCAAGGGTGAATTTATTTAACCTAAAATACAGTAAAAACAGTAATAATATTGTGAAATATTATAACAATTAAAAATAATTGTTTTCTGTTTTAACATCATTTATTCTATTATTTATTTATACATCTGTAAATGGCAAAGCTATTTTTTTAGTATTCAGTGTTAAATGATCCTTCAAACACCATAATGCTGTATGCTGATTTGGTGCTTTTGTAATATTTTAAATGTCTTTACGGTCACTTTTGATCAACTTGATGTGCACTGGCTGAATAAAAGAAAAATAAAGAAAAACATGTACTGAATACACAGTTTTTAACCAAGGTCGCTAAAAGTCTCTAAATGTCACTGTTGCACTTTGTTGTCAGCAGTAATACAGACAAGCAAAGTCAACGGAAATCCCTGCCTGATCTTTGTGTTTGCATAAACATTTGATAAATGTCAAGTCTTAAGAACATCAAGTGTTTTAGACTTCAGAAAATCTGCAGTACTGTTAAAAATAGCAGGGACAAACAGTGGGGTATTTACATCCAGTGACTTAGAGTGAAAAGTCATTTTGCTGTGTCATCCTTATCCTGGTGGTGGATAGATAGAACGAGTGTGTGTGTTTGCATGAGTGTGTCATCATCACATGGACACTGATCTCACATTTATTCACACTGAAACTTAATTAATCCTTAAGAGTCCAGTACTTGGCTAAGGTTTGAGAACAGCTCTTCATATTATGAAACCCATCAGTGGCAGATCATGCAAGCATAAGCTTAACTCTGGATGTCTTTGAGATTTAAAAGGGTTTAAAAACAAATCATGCACCGATATCGCATTTAGGTGCGATATCATTTATAAGCATAAAAAATTCTGATATGATGGCTGATAACAAAAATCTGCACTGTTTAAGAATTTCAACTAAAGCCAAATCTACAATTTTACATTCTGCATTAAAAAAAAAAAAAAAAAATGTACACACAAGATTAAGATCTTACACGGTAAATAGGATTGTTAATGGTTTCATTCTTTTAAAACCTGGTGTAGAAAAAGAATAGTGCTTGAATTGATTATGTGTTTATGAAACACATGTGAATGAAATTAAATTATATTCCAGTTTTAAATATGCTTCTGATTACAGATAGCCTGGGATTACACAAGATTTGTATTTTAAAGACAACCAGTTTGAAGGGAGCATAGTTTGCTTTTTGGGTTAAAAGAATTTCTAAATATAAAATTTGAACGGTATGACTATTAGAGATTAGGCTGTACAGAAACTGAAATCTACACGCTAATACACACTATATTCACAGTCACGCAATGCTGATGTTGTTAACATTAATAATTTGAGAATAAAGTATAACAATAATAATAATTTGCACAGTTGATATGAACTAACCGATCGTTAGATTAAATCACCATTGGTAGCGCGATTTATTGTAATGCTTTTTTCCTCAGTTGGTCAGAACAAATGTGGCAGACTTGTCACTTACTTGTTCAGATGACAATATACGGTGAAAATTCTTATTTGGGTCATATATTCCAAGACATAGGCTAGAATCTGTGATTTCGAGTAAATATCCACACCGGTGCGGTGACTGACTGTCACACATTCACCTCAAAACATTAGGTTAATCCGCGCTGGAGCCATGCCGACTCACAACCCCAGGCAAGGAAGATAATTCCGCAAAAAGCTGCAATTCCAGGTTTTCAAACAGAGATTGCGACAAAGAGGCAAAACTTACGGACTGCAGCTTTAAATAGATGTAGTTGTATAAGACACTAATATTGGTAGATGTTGATATGATTGATGATATACTATGCATCCCTACTAGATATTCTCTCTGGCCTAAAAGAAGTTAAACCCTGTGGAAATAAGACAGGTTTTTTTTACCTTTCTTCTCATATAGGTCAAAGTTGAAGTCATTCTCTGTACGGACACCGACAGTGAGGCTGTCATAGGAGAGTAAATGACACTTTGCTGTTTTCTGATCAAAGTTGAATGCTCTGCAAAGAGATATAGCACATGTTAATCATAATAAATACATCAAGCATATAAAAACAAGAGGATGGTTACAAAAATGATTTAATGTCATCACTAAATACCCTTATCATGTAATGCAAAGCATAAAATATTATTGCTATTGTTGTCAGATTTTTGTATTTTGAAGTCAGGTGATGCCTCCAAAAAAAATGAAAGCATTGCAAGAGCTAAAAGTCAAATGTCATGCAACTTCATGCAATTTCTATCTACTAAGAGCTGCATTTTCTTTCTATGCAGAAGTAACCAGAGGTCATCGACCTGACACATCAAAATAGGAAATACTTGGACTGCTGATTTTCGATTTCCACTGGTGAAATAGATTCCAGCTGCTTCCTCTCACACTGTGTTGTACACAATTAGCTAATCCAATTCTATTTCAAATCAGCCAGTTTCCAACTGGGAGTGTGCTCCTTTTATTTAGACACACTTCAGCTGTTTACAATTACATGTAAGGTGGTGTGTCTTTGTGCTTTAACCTTTGTAGACCTCTGTACCTGCAGGTGAACTGAAGCTTCCTGTTGCGACTACAGCGACGTGCACACTTTCCCACACTCATCTTGCGGCCTTTGGACATGTAGGACACATCAGGTGGCGTGACCAAGTGCACGGCATCAGTCTTCTGGTAGTCTTGCAGGGCATGCCTCTTCGTTTCTGCCACACAGAACACAGGTGTTAGAATGGGGAGAAGCACCCAAACATGTGTTTCATGACAGATGGCATGTGATTTTTTCTCTTAATCAGTAAAGGTTGGTTATAAGCCTCATGGGAGAGGCTATAAAACAGAATATTAAATATGGAGCAAAAAAGGAACTAAGATGATGAAATTGTATTTCAACAACCCGCTTAGATCACAATAAGGATGTGCAAAACACATTTTCATAATCGACTAGACAGTTGGATGTCTATATAACTATTCTATATTATATTATTCTATAATAAATGTATTATCATTTTATCATTTTTCATCCTCATGTCGTTTTAAAGCAGCATGCATTTCTTTCTTCTGCTATACACAAGATATTTTGAAAAAACGTTTTGTAACTTTCCTTGTGTAGACAGAAAATAATAAATAAACGCATATTTTCCAAATATCCTCTTTTGAGGTCCATAGAAGAAAGATCGTCATAGATATTTGGAAAGACTTGAGGGTGAGTAAATGATGACGCAGTTTTAATTTTTGGGTGAACTATCCCTTTAAGAAAACCCTCTGTCCTAGTCAGACTAAACTTTTAGTCAGTTTTGCCATGCTGACTGTTAACATGCTAAAATTCTCCTTTTAAATGAAACACAGCTAGAAGTATTACACTCACAAAGATCCTAGTTGTGCAACAACTTACTACTAGTAAGGTTACGAATCGACTAGTCAGTAATGGGGTGGGTAGAATATTTATTGGATCATAACCTTATTGAGTTACAATAATTTGCTATTAAAGGCAGTGGAGCAATAAATTAGCTTTATGTGTATAGTAGGATGCAAAGGCATCAATCATGGTCTGCTTTGATGAGGTGGTGGAGAGGATTGTGAAGACCAAATAAATCTGGCTCTGATCCTTGTGTACAGCACCAAACCTTCTCAAATCACCACCAGAGCCCATCCATGCCAGCTGCAGTCATAAGAATTGAGTTATATGTCAAGCACATGGTTAGAAAGCAAACCACATTGTGAGATCAGGCATGTTTTGTGTGTGTGAAACAAGCCCTAAATTCTGATAGTAGATCAACCAAGGAACATTACACCCCGTCTAAGCTCGAAAACTGACCCAAAGCCAACAGTCACGCTCTTTGAAAAGACTCCAGCTCTTGACTAACTCTGAATATTATTAGAACGTAAGTCTGTGCAGAACAACAAGCACCGAGGTTAGATAGGTTTTCTAAACATCTCCTTGGCTCAATATGTCTGACCAAAGGTTTTTACGCCACATTATACAGAATATATTACTATAAAATCAATTAAAACTAAGCTGTTCTAAACTTTGTGCAACCAACTGGCCACATTGATCCTTCAATGTCACAGAAATACTGCAGATTAGAAACGAAATGACTAAACACCGAATAATTAATAGGCTCTGTGCAATAAAGCGGTTTTGATTTCAAAAGAAGGGTTTCATAGAGCCACACTCCAACACTTCATCTCTCCCTTCGCCTCCATGCGCACTGCCGGTGACTCATTTATCCAGATGTTTTGCGAAGAAACAGCCCACTCACCATGAATGTCAACATCTGTGAAGTTTTCCGTAGTGAAACTTCATACAATGTTTGGGAACTGTGACGCTTTTGATACATGTATAATTTGAGTCATGAACTGCAATTTGCTGGCATGCCCAAAGTGTTTCAATAGCTGAAAAATTAAACAATTGAAATTGAAGAGATTAATAAAGATGAAAAAATAATGTATAGTTAGCACTGGTCTTCAAATTTGATTGGCTGAGGGATGTTCCAATATTGCTGATATATAGTCCAACAGCATGTTTACTGTTTGTATCACTTTGCTTGTCTGTGTTTGCAACATTCCAGATCACAGAGTATGTGATTTGGCTTCTTTTGGAACTACTGTGCCTTTATTGGTGAAAAAAAAAAAAAACTACACAAAATAAGAAACATAAAGAAACTTTAAAGTCTGTGTGAACTGGATTTTTTTTTTTTTTTTTGGAATATTGTGATGTACTTCACAGTAAAAAAGAACACTGAATAATAAAAAAGAAGGTGGGCCTGAATTCATTTTGATTTCATGCAGACTTTAAATATCCTATATACTCAATGCTAATGCAGTAAAAATTTAGGCTACATATTTGCATAAATATTTACATACTCATAGTAATGTTATCCAGTTATTAGATATATGCATATTGTAAATAATTAATCTTTATCTCATAAACAGTGATTTTTAAGAAATAAACACATGAAATAACATTTTAATTATATATTATTGTTTTATCAAATAACAGATTGTTAAACAAAGTTTACATTAGAAGTCTATTATGCTGTTGTTTATTTGTCCATTGCAGGATGGACATTTGTGTCCACTAATTTGTTTAAAATGTTTTTATATGAATATGTAAATAAGTCAGTGAGCATAATATGTATGACGACTTTAAAAAATAAAAAAAACTTGAATATGTTACTTTCATGAAACAGAGATACTTTGTTAATTTTTAAAATCCCAAAAGGCACCAACAGGAATGACCCATAAATAGCATCATGTAAGCTCGAGCAGAGAGACCGTGTTGGGCATCTCCAGAACAGTGTTACAAAAATTAGCCATGGAAACTATTGCTATTGCTGTAAAACATAATACAGTTATTACTGTAACATATTATACATGAGACCCAGTAAGACGCTTTCTCTGACTGAAAGAAAAAACTTACCTGAGTAAACCAAAACGGCCACACAGAGCAAAATTTTGTAAATCCACATGTCGCTTTGGATAGTTTTATGTCACCCCGCCAAAATACACAAGAGATGTCAGAAGTCTTGGCGTTTTCCTCCTTTGAATAAGAATATTTGTCAGAGATTGTCTCTAAGTGGCTGTAGCTGACTCTTGCGGACAGTGAGCGAGCGCGCGATGGACTGACTGAAGATGAGCGCGAGCTGAGAGACTCTACCTCATGCGCTCCCTCCCCTTTCCCTCAGCCCATTTAAAGTCGCCTCACCACTGTCCATTCCTCCACGTAATATTATCGCATATTATCGCATTTCCTGATAGACACCGAGGCTGTTGAACCGATTGGGAAAGTAAAATAAATGCGAATTGTTTATATCGGTTGCCTGTCTAATTTATTGGAGCGGATGGAAAGTGTTGAGGAGATGTCAACACAGCTGTGTGATGCTGACTAACCTCCCTGAGGGTGTTTACGAGGAAAGTTGTGAATTGATAAACTCTGGGCCACTCAAGTTGTTTAAGACGCGATGGCTTATTTTACATTTGGTTTTACACTTTTAGTCATGAACTTAGGCAAGAAATTATTAATCACGTTCACGTTATCATTCACAAACATGCTGTCATTTTACTGCGTTACAAAAACCTACCAAGGAAATCTTAGTTCATGCCAAAAATATTATAGATAATACAGTTTCCACAGTTTAGTTTACAGATCGAATTGATTATTGATATTAGCCACAATTATACGTCAAATAAATAAATACATAAATAAATAATCATGCTGCGCTTTATTTATTTATTATTATTCTTTTTATTTATTTTTGTGGGACATAATGTATGGAATACATGAATGAATAAATGAATAAACAATAAAAAATAAAAAAAATAATTAAACAAAATGACAGTTTTGTAATTGATTATTGATATAGCCAAAGAAATATACTCAAATAGATGGATAGTAACTAAATAAATATATATATATATATATATATATATATATTTAGTTACTATCCATCTATTTGAGCCAAAGAAATATACTCAAATAGATGGATAGTAACTAAATAAATATATATATATATATATATACCCACACACCTACCTGTATTTCATGCTGTGCTTTTTATGGAATATAAATATAAGAAAGAAAGAAAGAGAAACTAAACTAACTAACTTTAAAACTTTAAACTAACTAACCAACTAAATAAATACTAAGGTACAGCAGCAGAAATTGGTCATCATGCTAAGTCTGAAGTAATTATAATATATAATGTATTTATGTGATCCTTTCAGCTGTTATTCTTGCAATTTGTTTTATGGATTCGTACCAACAGGCAGCACATTAAAGTACATCTGTGACAATTCTCAGAACTACACAACATATGAAGTTTTAAATTAGCAACTACTTTCTGTTGAGAGATGGAGCTCATCTACTCATTGTAATCAGAAGCTTACAATACTGATGTCACGACGAACATAACTCATCTTCCCGTGCCACACATTTCAGATGGAAGAGAGGGATGAGAGCAGGTTGGAAGCACGAGTTGTTTATTAAACAGCACTACACTCAAGATGCTCTCCTCTTCTCTTGGAACAGAAAGAGCTCTTCAATTGTGCTCCGTGATGGAAATACTCTCCATCTGTTTATTTGTGCTACGTTCATTTTCAAACAGGTATTCCAGGCTGTTTTGCTTTTGGATGGATTTGAGCTTTTTTTGTTTGGATATAAATTTTTCACTCAGTTTGGCATGTTTGTGTATGGCTGGTTGTTTAACCGCGCTGTGTTTGTATTAGTTTAGTTAATAGCAGTAGTGTTTATGTGAATGTCCTCCGTGACTCTGTGATCGTATTGCTTCTCCTTCCTCTGATGATGGAGGTACAAACTACAAATGCCAAACGACATGCCTGACAGCCTCATGGGAGCAATCAGTCACTGTGTGCGAGTATCTAACACCGTTTCCAGCAGTGTCATTCCACATCCTGCCCTCAAATCTCTCCACACCTCTGGGTGAATCTCACAACATATCCAGATCACATTTCACCCATAGAATTAACAGGAAAAAAAACTTACAAAATTATATTTTGCAAAATGACAATGATATTTTAGGGTCTTTAAGCTTCTTTTTTTATGTTTTGATAATATTTTCAAGACAATTAAACACATTTCACCCCAAAATTCTTTTTACTGGAACATGTCAGGACATTTTCCCTCAATTATTTCTCAATTATTTGGTGATTCTTATTATATTCACATTATGTAGTCATTTAAAATACTGCAGATTGATTATATATACGCACATTGAAAAGTATGAGGTCAAAAAATATTTTAGAAAAAATTAATAAGCTTTTAATAAACTGTAATTCAGCAAAGATTGACAATAAAACCTTCACATTGTCACAAATATATATATATATATATATATATATATATATATATTGTAATTAAATGCTGTACTTTATACTTTATATTCAATCCACAGAACTGTTTTCATATAATACAATAATACAAATAAGAAATGAGAAATGTTTCTTGCGCTGGAATAAGTAGAGTTTTAAAATATGTTAAAATAGAAAACAGTATTGTAATAATTTTTCATAATATTACTGGTTTTACTGTCTGTCTGTCTATCTCTCTCTCTCTGTCTGTGTGTGTGTATGTATATATCAAAAAATATATAAGCATTATATATAAACATTTATATATAACACTGGTGCTCAAATGATATGTACATATATGGAGAGTACATATGGAGAGTACCACAATGCATGCGCGTGTGTTCCTCTGCACGTAAACAAGGCACAGTGCATGCGTCATGGTACTCTCAATAATGGCGGAAGACTGTAACTTGGGGGAGAAGAATTTTTGAATAAAGCCGTTATTTTTGTTTTCTTTGCTCACAAAAAGTATTCTTGTAGCTTTGTTAAATTACGGTTGAACCACTGATATCACATGGACTATTTTAATGATGCCCTCACTACATTTCTGGGTCTGGGAACATTTCAGTTGTGTTGCTGTCTATGGAGGGTCAGAAAGCTGTTGGATTTCATCAAAAATATCTTAATTTGTGTTCTGAAGATAAACGAAGGTCTCACGGGTTTGAAACAACACGAGGGTGAGTCATTAATGACAGAATTTAATTTTGGGTGAACTATTCCTTTAACATCCTCAACTATTGACTTCTAGCTGCTGCTCTGCTGCAAATCACTGTCAGTGTGAATGTTCCTTCACTCCTCTGCTCTTCTCCTTCTCCTTCTCCTTCTCTGTCAACATCTGAGTGACTCTCTACAACACAAAAACAATGTAGCAACATGGATCAACATGTCAGGAGCCCTTGGTCTGCATAAAGAAGCTTCAAACCACCATAACTAAGAGCAGATGAATGAAGATTGCACAAGCTGACATCAGAAGAATCCCACTGTTGAAGTCAGAATTACGAGATCTGTGGTCAACCAGGCCACTTACTTGCGTCTAAGTTTGCACAAATTGTGCACAACACATATGTGGAGATTGGCAATAAATTAAGAAACATTCATTAAAGGACATTTATAGGATGAGAAAATACATTGATCAGATTGGGAATTTAACAAAGAATTTGCTTCACAGCCACATCAGTGAATTAGTGCAATGAATTTCATGATGTGTTCAGGGTGGTCAGAACCACACATCTAAAGGTCACTTTCAGTCTTCAAGGAAGAAGTTTTAAAAATGATCCTTAATTAAAGGGAACGTTTATAAATTGTCCATGTGGAATCTGTTACTTCATTATGACCACACAAAGGTACAGCTGTGATTCCCACATAACATGCTACTTTGTGAAAGTGAATTGCATGAATCATATTCATAATCTGCTGAAGATGCATCAGGCTTGATATCTGGATCTGAACACAAACAGCGATTTTGCCACATGTGGTTTGGTCTATGTGTTTAGCCCTTGTTCCCACAAATAAACAAAACAAGAGACTAATTCGCTCTAGTGTGTGTCTGGTGTCTAACAAAGACCATGTGCAGTGAACACAAACATATAATGAGTCATTCAGTGTGGTGCTGATGTGGTAAAGATGTAAAGAGCTACAGACAACAGACCAATTTACCTTTCAGTCAACAAGGGAATGTGTTATTGCTGCTGTGCACATAAACATAGACATATTTACAAGTACACTTATTCTATCTATCTATCTATCTATCTATCTATCTATCTATCCATCCATCCATCCATCCATCCATCCATATCATGTATCAATCCATCCATCTGTTTTTCATCTATCATTCTATCCATCCATCCATATCATGTATCAATCCATCCATCCGTCCATTTATCATCTATCATTCTATCCATCCATACCATGTATCAATCCATCCATCCACCCAACTATCATTCCATCCATTTATCCGTTTATCATCTATCATTCTATCCATCCAGTTATAATCTATTAAACCATCCATCCATCTGTCATCTATCCATCCATCCATTTATCATCTATCATTCTGTCCATCCATCCATCTGTCTGTCATCTATCCATCCATCCATTTATCATCTATCATTCTATCCATCCATCCATCTGTCTGTCATCTATCAATCCATCCATCCACCCATCTATCATTCCATCAATTTATCCGTTTATAATTCATCAATCCATCCATAATTCATGATCCATAATATCAATCCATCCATCTGTTTAGCATCTATCATTCTATCCATCCATCCATATCATGTATCAATCCATCCATCCGTCCATTTATCATCTATCATTCTATCCATCCATACCATGTATCAATCCATCCATCCACCCAACTATCATTCTATCCATCCACCCATTTAACATCTATCATTCTATCCATCCATCTAATTATCATCTATTAAACCATCCATCCATCTGTCATCTATCCATCCATCCATTTATCATCTATCATTCTATCCATCCATCCATCTGTCATCTATCCATCCATCCATTTATCATCCATCCATCTGTCCATCTTTTATACATTCACTATACATTAACTATAAGAGTAACTCTTAGTAACTCCTAATTAATGCTTATTGATAGTAAGTAGCTTTCATTAGTTATGTTTAGGTATGGAGTAAAGATCTAGAATATGGTCATTCAAAATAAGGCATTATGTGTTTTATAAGTACTAATAAACAGCCAATATGCATGTAATATGCATGCTAATATGCATGCTAAACTATTGAAAGTGAACAGTGTTCCCTTATTTAAAATGTTACCCTGCATCCTGTTTGCCACTTCAGTTGAAATTGAAATCAAACTGAGAAACTGATTTGGAAATTGAAAGGCATTTTCAATTCAATTCTGGGTTGTGCACAGACGTGCTAAATATATTTTATAATTGGGTGATATAAACCTTGAAAACTTTCAAATCCTGCATAGCAGTTTAGTAATTAGAAACACAGGAGACTGATAAAAACCAGCACTGTGGATTCTGGAAATTACATGATGTTAGCCAATCAGATCAAACTTTCCATTTTGAGGATGTATATTATGTGTGTAACATTTATCAGAAGGTCTGTGAACGGTCAGAAAGAGCGCTATCTGAAGTCAATGCTACACACACACAACGCTGCTGTAATAAGGAGGAGTGGAAAACAAGGCAGACCGTCTTTGCAGACAAAATGATGATGGTATTAAGAGGAAAGTGCCCCATGTGGAAACTAAGAGAATCTGATAAAAGTATGGAATGGGGAGATGGAAATTATGACACATGGAGAGAGACAGACAGAGCAATTTTCAAGCATAAAAAGCATAGGAGGTTAGTTCCTGAGGGTGCTAATAGATTTCCTGCAGGTTTGCAGAGATTTGTCATTCAGATCTGCTGCACGTTTTAGCTTCAGCTGCAGCAAATTACCTGAACCCGTTTCTGACCTCCAAGAACTCACAATATCCTGGCAACCCCTCCTAAAATACATACAGACGCACTTGAGTTTCGCCTCCCCCCATATACTCAAAACGTTGAGCAGGTATGTGGAACACAAAAATGATACAATAACATGCAGTCACTTACAAACAAAGCATACAGCTGCATTTGAGCATCCTGTGGTGAAGCTTCCAGGCACAGTAAACAGAAGAGTCCTCTCCAAATAAACACACACTTCCTGTGTGTGACTCTCACTCTGGATTAGATATAGCTGAGAGTTGACACTCTTCCTTGTGATGCACTTCCCTGTGGAAAAAAAAGACAGAAATAACTTGATAAATTAGTAGAAATCTGTAAACTGACTTATCATGATTGACGACATAAAATAAAACCATATTTAAACATAAAGTACTTTTTAAAAAAGCATGAAATGTGTTTACTTCACATAAAAACCACATGTTCCCCAGTAAGTAATCTCTGTCTCTTTCATTTTTTAATCCAAAACGTTTTGAAATGGATATAGGAATCAGTCTATTAGAGGAAATTTAATAATAATCAACATTTATAAACATTCTGAACAGTGAATAGTGAGTTTGTTTCGGTTACAATGAATTTGGTCATTTTGAAGTAGTTCCACCAAAGCAAAGTTTAGGATGTTTTTTGTTTTACTTTATAAACAGTATTATGCTTTCTTTTGGACAAGAAGTCTCCAGAACTTTCTCGAAGTCACGTACATTTACTTCACATGGCAAAAATGTGTACGTCATATCAAATATTTATGGGTGTTACCACACGAAAGTCATAATACATTGTATGGAGATTCGACAGAATGGTCTCATGACAAAGCCATTGTGTTTGTGTAAAGTAGTGTTTGGAAGTGACATCCTTTACCTTAGACTTTTCACATCACATGACCTAACAAACATCCCAATAACTTTAATACACCAATATAAACACAAAAGATCAAACAAAATCAAAGAAGTATTAAAATGTACTTTTGCCGCTCCTAAAACGACTAGAGAGCTTCATTAAGAAACACGAGGAAATAACCTTGATAACCTTTCATTCAAAAATTGTCATGGGAAAACAATTTCCAACAAAATATCATATTTATTTCAATCAATGCAATTAAAAAAATATCTTATGACTTTCTGTTGGTAGATGAAAAACAGTTGGGGAAACAGGTGAACAAATCTCATGCAACTACATAAAACAAAACAAACCAAGTGAAAACAAAACAAAACAAAAAACAGGCGTGACCTCGTGCCGTAGAAAAGGAAGGAGACGGAGGGATGATGAAACGTTGGCACAAAAAGGCAGGAGGAGGTTCAGGTGGTGGCTGGATGACCGGGAGGAGGACGTCTGACAGAGTCCAATGTGGTGATGACGGAGGAAGGATCCATGACGAAGGTAGGAGGAGCCAAGGTGGACCAGACGGAGGCAAGAGTCAGGACAGAGACAGGAGGGACTTGGAGCAGAAGGAGGAGCTAGGTGGGACCCAGGCCATAGCCATGACGGCGGCCCCCGGTGGAGCTGACAGAGGGAGGAGCCATGGTGGAGGAAGGGCTGACGACTCCAGGGGGCCAACCAACGGCAGTGGAGCAGGTGGTGGTGGAGCCCGAGGTTGAGACGGAGAGCCGATGAGCCCGGGCGAAGCCGAGGATCCGGAGGGCCAGGATGGAGCCAAGGACTCTGGTGGCCGAGGCGGAGGTGGCGATCCGGAGGTCCCCGGCGGAGCTGGAGCGACTGAGGACCAAGATGGAGCTGAAGGGAAGGAGGAGCCCAACGGAGCCGGTGGGACGGAGTGACAAGGGGCAGCCGGAGGAGCGGAGTCCTGAGGTGATGGCGGGACAATGACCGACCAAGGCGGAGCCGGAGGGATGGAAACAAGGGAGTTAGGAGCCGAGGTGGAGCCGCTGGGTTGAAGGGCCGAGGCGGAGTCCGAGACTCAGAGGCTGGAGACGGAGACAAGGGATCCTCCAGGCACTACGCCAATGGAGACTGGCAGACCCATGGTGATCCCACCGCACATATGATGGGATGAGGGTGAGCTGAGGGGCTGCCAGGAAGCAGCGGTGGCGGAGCAGAAGTGGCAGGGATGATAGGAGTGGGAAATCCAGGCAGGTAGACAGTTCAAGGTAGCTAGAGAGTTCAGATAAAGGCGGACGGAGAACAGGCATGTCTGCATATATATCCATGTTAATAAAGTCCTCAGAGTCAGCGCCAGTAGCCTCGTGGGCAGTGCGTCAACATGCAGCGCTGTTGCGCTTCGGGCGTCGCGAGTTCGAGTCCCAGCTCGCAGACTTTTCCCGATCCCGCTTACTGTCAACTTTGATCTGTCCTATCAAATTAAAGGCAAAAACGCCAAAAATAAATCTTTAAAAAAAATTAAGTCCTCAGAGTCCTGCAACTGCTCACCCTCAGCGGCGGTGCAGTGGACGGGGCTTTCCTCAGTACCCTCACACGCCACTGTAACATCCACCGTTGCATGCGTTTTGCTCTGCGAATCAGGGTGATGGTAGGCTGGGCTCTGGGTCAGGAGTGGGGCTGGTGTCATTGTCCGCGAAGTCCCCGGTCAGCGAGGATCTGCAGGACACCAGCACCCACTCTATGAAGATTGCGAGGCTCTCTCGAGGACCATACTGTGTGTCAGGTTGGTAAGAAAGTCTTCGGTGTGGTCCTCGAGAGAGCGGACCCCCTGCTCCAGCAGGAGGACGAGGACAGCAGGATCGTTCATAACAAAACAAAAAACTGACAACAAACAAAAAAACACACCGCGCATTTTACTTTAAGTTTCGGTCTTCTGTCACAGTGTGGTGCAAGAGTAACGCACGAAGATGAAGAATGACAATAAACTTTAATAATCCAAGTCTTTAATAATCCACATTGAAGTAGTCCAACACAGGAGGGTAGCAAACACACGTATACATCGACGAGACCGGACAAAGAAACACTGAACAGAATGCAACTAAGGATAACGTAAATAAGGATAATGACTAGACTGAATATAATGACACAATTAACGAGAGACAGAAACTAGGACACAGATCACATGGGGAAAGAAAACACAAACAAAAGTCCATGACTGTGGCAATTGGTTTCTCGGATAATTAAAAAATATATATTTTATGTGGTACAGCCAAAAAACAGCAGGTAAAATGGCTGAAGTCTCACAAAAAAACAAACCTACACTAAACTAAACTAAACTAAAATTAATTTAATTTAATTTAATTTAATTTAATTTAATTTAATTTAATTTAATTTAATTTAATTTAATTTAATTTAATTTAATTTAATTTAATTTAATTTAATTTAATTTAATTTAATTTAATTTAATTTAATTTAATTTAATTTAATTTAATTTAATTTAATTTAATTTAATTTAAGATTCAGTAGACCTGATCTAAAATAAACCAACTGTTTTAAAGTGTGAGAAAGTTTCAAAGTTGTTTCTCAGATCACAAAACATTTTATTGTGGTTGATTTATTATACAGCCACACTGAATAACATACATGTGAAAGTATAAAATAATATTGACATTGGCTTAGAATGAGAAACAATGCGAGAAGGACAAAGTGAGCTAGCTCATGTATGCACAGTATACAAACATGTTGTTCTTTCTTCACTCTGTCTATAATAGACCTATTAGAGTAAAATGTTTCAATCACTTAAGGCGATCCAGAGGAGCCTGGGTAAATGCAAACACTAATGAGGCGGTTGTAAAGCTTGTATCTTTCACATGGTGACTGCAAATGTTTGAATGCATCCCATTTGGGGATAGTCTGGGGTACATTTGAAATGACAAAAAATGCTACTTTTTAAATCTTCAAAGAAACAAAGCCCAGGCCACCTCAACTTGCACCCGGACACACAATAAACACACACATCAGTCTCTCTCTACCCCCTAAGCACCTGTCAATATGCATCCCCCTAATTAGTCCTTTGATAGTAGCCAGATTTGGAGGGTCCATTACAGGCAGCTGTGCACAAGTCAGAAGGTCCTGGTCGACTTGAATCAAGGAGCCAGCCTGAGGGGAACACCGGTGAACTTCTGCACCAGGACCTGTGCGCACAGCTGGGCTCTGACAGACCAAAGAACTGGAGAATGCCAACTCACACCACTGACTAGCCTCAAACGGAATGTCCGGAATTTTTTTCCTGCATAGATTTTGAGGGAAAACCTGTGGAACAGCTATAAGCATATGTCTGTATATAAAACTTATGCAAGATATGTATATAAAAATCCTATGAAACCAATGTATTATACATACAAATAAATTAAACTGAATAAAATTTATTAAGCATAACTGTGACCACTCTAGGTGTACTGATATCTAAATGCATGATGAAATTAATAATAATTAAAATACAGAAATATTTTGTAAAAATGTAAATAAATAAATATTTTCTAAAAAATATATATATTTTGAATTGTTATTTTTTGTAAGATTTTTTTATATTTTTAATTGAATATCATACCGATACATGTTTTCTTTCTTTCTATTTCTCTCTCTCTTTCTTCTACATTTTTGGTATACCTGGACAAATTAATTAATTAACCAATTAATTAATTAATTTACAAATAGCAGAACTGTGACCACTGTACTTGTATTGGCATATTAATGCACAATAAAATGAACAACCATTAAATTTCAGAATGTTTTTGTTTAAATATAAAAAACATATATATTTTTCCCCTTTTTGGACCTAAAAATAAATAAATAAATACATTTAATGATAGTCTACATAGTGTACCATATGTGTGTATTTATTAATATTGTGTGTGTGTGTATTATATATAATCTTATATTTATAAAAGAAAAAAAAGGTCATATGTTGAATTTCATAGTGTAGCTTTAATTTAAAAATAAATAAATAAATAAAACAGGCAAGGGGATATAGATGCTGAGAACTTTGTGAATGGTTTAGTGGATTTCTGCCGGCTCATATTCCGTGTGGTCCAGCTTCTGACACCTACGCACACAAACACACACCGCGAGGCACATACAGTGTACAGTCACAAATCTGTGGGCATAAATACACATGCCACTCTTGGGCTTTTGGGAAGCATATCTACAGCGGCCCCATGTTTGCGTGATTAGCTCTTGATGAGGCTGTACTTACGCCATCTGTAAATGTTTTAGCTTACGCACACACACACACACACACACACACACACTCTCTCTCTCTCCTTTCAGCCCGATTAGGTCTGAAATAAGCATGATAGAGGTGCTTAAAACAAATGTCAGGGAGGTTTGTGTGCTTATGGCCCTGCTGCTATAATAATTACTGCTGATGCTAAATGACCAACAGATGAGCCATTAGCACATGTGTGTTATTCTGTCTTGCATGTTTTCTTATGTGTATGACTTTGAATCTCTGTCTGGGTGTGTTGAATGTGGGTGGGAGGTTTCGGTTAATGTTCTGTCATATAGTCATGGTTTTGGTACCAGGAAACCAGTGGAACTAGTAGTTGCTGACAGAACATCATCTATCAAGTGCTCATATTGAAGGCAGCGCTGGAGGTCTGGTAGTGTTCCTGAAGGGCATAATAAATTAGCCAGCGGTATTGTTTGGCTCCTTGTGGTTGATGCTGGGCCATTTTTTCTTTTGTTAGACTGTTTTAACATTGAAAAATACTGACAGAATTAAATATAAGGCTTTGTTCACACTGACAGCTCACATGTGATTTTTAAGCAAATTTATCCAAGCCTTGTAGGCCTATATGTGAATTTTTTTTTTACATTTTTTTTTTTGGACTATTAGATCAGAATTAGATTTGGACTCATATTTCGCCCAAAAATGAAAATCCTGTCATCATTACTTACCTTCATGTTTTTCAAAAATATAATTTATTTTGCCTACGGAACACAAAAGAAGATCATTATTTAGAAAATGTTCTACTTAATACAATATAAATGTACAGATCTTGATTATATCACAAACAAATTTATTTAAAAATTAATTAATAGCAAATTAATATCGGGGGAAAATACATCCCAAATGTTGAATTTGGAAAGCAAATCAAATTTGAATGCACTCGGATCTCTATTATTTTAATTTAAGACTATATTCACAATAAACGGAAGCTTAATTAAAATAAATAACTATTAATTTTAGTTGGTTTCACACTGTAAAAAAAAAAAAAAAAGTTGAGCCAACTTAAAATTTTTAGGCAACCAGCTTCAGCAGATTTTTGAGTTTTCTCAATTTGTCATTTTAAGTTTATTCAACAAAAATTTTAGAATCTCCCACAAAAATAAGTTGAGCAAACTCAAAAATCTGCTGAAGAAATTTTTTTTTTTTTTTTACAGTGCAGAAGTACTTTTTATAATTTATAATTTATTTTTCCCCATTGGGAATTCTCCTTGCTTTAACTTAAACACCTAGGTTCAGTTGCTTCCTTAAATTTTTAGGTATAATCAACTTAGTTGTACAAGTCGTTTGAACTTAAATGACATTAAATCAACCTAAAAAATCTAGTTGAATTTCAGAAAAGGAATTTCATGTCATCTTGATGGCAAGCACCTCTCTAAACTTCTGCATTTTAAAATCAAATTGCAATCTGTTGTTTTAAATTGTGTACCATTTTATCAAATATTCCCCAGGTTGGAATGGAGGCCCTGGTTTCCCTTTCCTGATTGCAAGAAATTCCCATGGTGGAATGTCATTACTCTTGACAGCAACAAGAAGACTAATAACTTTGGGATTTGTAATGTAGATGTAATGGCTACAAATCCATCCTATGGCTTATATGGGTCTTGGCAATTTAATGAGTCAAAGAGAATGAAACGGAACAGTCAATGAGGTAAGAGTAGATGATTACGCGATCATGTTTCTGCCTCTGTTCTCCGATCGATTTTACACATGAGCGCATGCCCTGCGCAACTGCCAATTGAAGTTATGCTTATTGCACGTCTACTAGATCTAGAAAAGAGGGGCTGCTGGCACATTGAGTGTGCATGTTTATTTGACTGGTTCTCCATTGCTGTCTTACTCATTCTACCATTAAAAAAAGCTCCAGAGGACCTTTACAGGCCCTTTACATATTAATGACTAATTACCATACAGCTCCGTAATGAGAATAACATGTTGCTCCTAATGATCTGAAAGGTCTGGCAGTCATGAACGCTGGCTCTCGCTTTAACACAGCACATAGAATACAATATATACTCATCAATATTTCATTACACCTAAATTAGAACTAATTCTCTTCTCTCTGTGCAACAAGGCTGTTCAATTTGAGTGGTTGCACAGATCTTTACAATTAGCCACTGAGGCATGGAAATTACCTAAGGACAAAGACTGGGCCCTGTTGTATTGTTTAATAAAGCACCACATTGATATTTGCCAGAGTTAAAGCTGCACTATTAAGACGCTGAAGACTTTCAGCTAGTTTCATGCAGTCTTGCATTTATTGCTTGCAGGTGAGTTTGGCAGTGGTGACTGTTCAAGTGTTTGACTGCCAGCCATTATTCATGTATTCAAGTTGTTAAACGTGCATCAGAACAGTTTAAAATTATTTTTTCCAATACCTTTAGGCCAATAATTATTTTTACATTTTGGCTGATAACCGGTCATTCGACAATAACATGTAAATAAATAAAAATAAATACACATTCAGAATCAAATATAAATGTGTAAGTAAGTAAGTAAATGTTTTTTAAAAGTAAATGTAAGTGATATAGTTATTATCTGAAATAATTTTCACGAGTCATTAACTACACAACTCAAAAAGTAGTTTTTATGTGATCTAAAAAAAAAAAAAAAAATATATATATATATATATATATATATATATATATACTGTATATATAATATAAATAATATAGTCTAATATAATAATAATAATAATATATAGATCTAATATAAAAATAAGTGCACTTCAGATTATTGCAAATCTTAACATTAAAATAAATAAATAAAATAAAAAAATTGAAAAATGTACAACTTACTCATTTGGTAAAGCAGTATATTCTTCATACTTGACACAACCTACATTCTCCACCACGATGCCGTAAGATCTGCTTTTTTCCCCTCTCTTCTTGCTCAAAAAACAAAAAAAGCACACACAAAATTAAACACAACACTTTATTTAAACAATGACTCCACTAATCCAGTCTGATGCAAAGCATGCTGGGAATTGGAAAAACTGTTTCAGTTATTGCTTTGTTAACACCAGCAAAAATTGTTGCATGTAGTCCTAACGCGAGAATGTAAACTTATATTTTACAAAATGGATGCAAAATATTGAAAATAAAGGTTCAAAAATCACCTACCTAGAGGTGAACACCATTCCTTGTGTCCTTGGTCGAACTTGTTACTCTCTCGAAGCACAATCTGTGCTTTATTAAGAGACAGGAACTAATCCGTGACCCTCACACTCCTTACAGAAACAAACAGCACCCTTACAAATCTCAAACCAGCACTGACCAATTACGTTTCAGTGCACAGAGGTCAGAGGTGAATCCAGAGAGTTAGTCTGGCACTGTGTGCGAGTCTGTGTGGTTGTATAACCTTCTTTACCGGCAGCTACTACACCTCCTGCATCAAATACTAATAAAAACATCTTTAAAATAATAGAACAGCTATAATTTGAACAAGTCATGTTGAATGTAGGTAGAAAATTGTATTTATTTATTTTTTTTTTTTTACATAAATGTCTTTACTGTCACTTTTGATCAGTTTAATGCATCCTTGGTGAATAAATGCATTCATGTCTTTCAACGATAACAACATCTGTAAAAGCTGTTTGAAAGGCAAATGATGGTCACACCATATATTGATTTGATTTAGGAAAAATAAGTTAATTTACTGGCACTATTTCTGAAATATTTGCAGCTTTTCTCACACATAATACCTAATAATAATAAAAATAAATAAATAAATAAATAAAAAAAGATAGGCTAATTTTCTGAACAACATATGTGAGCATTGCAAAACCTGCCACTAGGAAGGCCTTTATACACTGCCACGAGTCCTATAATTGGTTGCTGAGACTAGTTGGGGCCCCAGAGGCCTCTGTGGCCCCACACAAGACCTCAGTACTGGCTCACAATAAAGGGCCTAATGTTAATCTGATCCCCCAGATGCCTTTGCAATATAATTCTAACGGATTGTTTGAACATTGCAAGTTCGATCACTTAGAAAAATAATAGCACACCTCAAACCACACGACTGATGATTCTATTACAAACAAATCACACATGTCCAGCCATTGTGTAATGACTGAAACACAGTGCTTAGACTAAACCTAAAAATATGTATGTGTATATTTCATAGATATACACAAAGGACAGGGTTTTTGTATATGTATATATATATATATACACAGTTTTCTAAATCCCAACGGATAACCTAAACATTACATGAATATGTGTTCAACCCTCTGACAGTTTCTACAACCTCCCAGTATCCTTGAAGTGTAATGAATACTGTTATTATTTAGACTTTGATTATCTCCGCTCAGGTTTTGCAGAGGATAGAGTCGTGAGGTCATATCTACCGGGTAGCAAAGCAGTGGAGTGTCTCTCGTATCACTCCGTGTTTGTTATTGGTCCATGGCTTGCTTGTTTTGAGATGGTAACTGCGCCCCAGGTCACAAGCTGTGCATCGACGACAAGGCATATCTGATTACAGTGACCCCACGACCCAGATAACCATCTCAAACCCATCCGCCGGCCCTAAAAGCATCCTGCACATCCAGTAAACTGCTCTCCAAACACCACTGAAGAAATTAAACGATAGTCTCTTAAAAGCCGGAGCGTGGTGCACACACAGACACACATGCATCTGGACCTCCTCTGCTCAATGGGTCGGAAATAACAGCCCGGGCCTGTCGTCATAGATAGCCTGTTAAAAGCCATCAAGAAGTCAGGAAAGAGCTCCAGAAGATTCGCTCTCCCAAAATCTGGACTAAAGTCCACGCTCCGTCACCCTCAATCAAACATCGTTTCATCTGCCAGCGGGGATGTCCTCTTAGTGGTCGGGTGGGTGCGTTTTCTGACTCCGTCTGTTCGTAAGATGGGCAGAATCAACAGGAAATGACTGTTTCATGGTTGTGCTAACTTTTAAGAGGCCACATTCCTGGGTGGGAATTTCTTGAGTGACTGACACAAAAATATAAAACATATTATATGAAAATTAATATAACAAAATCTAAAATGTAAATACACGTAAATAAATGTATTTTGTAAACACTGTGTCAAATGGATTTTACTGAAGGCAAAGAAGTAAAAAAAAAAAAGAGAAGTTGGGACATTTTGTAAAATGCAATAAAATCGAGAATCTGTGATTTGTTCATTCTCTTTAACTTTTATTTAATTGACAAAAGTACAAAGAAAAGATTTCTAATGTTTTCACTCACCAACGTAAATGTATTTTGTAAACACTGTGTCACATCAACTTTCATTTTAATTACAATGTTTCATTGTTTGGGAATTGAGGATACTAATTGTTAAAGTTTTGCAAGCAAAATTTTTGTCCAGTCTCGCTTGAAGCAAGGCTTCAGATACTCAGCAGTCTGTCATCGTCGTTGTCTGATTCTCCTTTTCATGACTGGTCATACATTTTCAATAGGAGACAGATCTGCTGGCCAGTCTAGCACATTCACTCTGTCTCTACGAAACCACGTTGTTGTAGCACATGCAGAACGAGAGCTGGCATTGTCTTGATCTAATAACCATGGACTTCCCATGAAAGACATCATCTTGATGGCAGTATTTATCTCTGTACAATCCCAATTTATGCCTCCATGTCAATAGTACCTTCACACATATGCCAGTCACCCATGCTGTTTGCTCTGCTGCACCCCCATACCATGACAGACATTTACTTTTGCTTCTGTTGCTAATGAAAATCTGGATGGTTCCTTTGGCCTTTGGGACTGAGAACTCAAAATGATGATCTGAGCACAGCACACATTTCCACTATCTTTTAGACTATCTGAGATGAGCTCGGGCCCAGAGAACCCGGCAGCAACGCTGCATATAATTGATGTATAGCTTTCTCCTAGAGTAACAGATATTCAAGTTGCATTTCTTGATGCAGCAGCAGACTGTGGTAATTGGCAGTGGCTTTCTGAAGAATCCTGAGCCCATGTGGCTATATTTAACACCGCAGCATGACGATTTCTTATGCAATGCCATCTGAGGGCTCAAAGGTCAAGCACATTCAACTGAAGTTTCCTGCTTTGCCCTACATGTACTGTGATTTCTCTGGATTCCCTGAATCTTTTCACAATATTATAGTTGGTGAAAGACCTAAATTATTTGTAATTTTGCATGGCGAAATGCGATTTTTGATTTGTGTGACACTTCTCTCATGACATTTGGCACAAAGTCATGATCCAGCTTTGCTTGCAAAGTGTGAGATGCTCCTTTTATATCCAAACATGATACCCTCACCTATTACCAATTCACTTGCTTACTGTGAACTGTTTCAAAACAGGGGATATTATATAACATTTTCCCTTTTATTTGGCCTCTGTCCCAACTTTTTAGGAGTGTGTTGCAGGCATCAAAATCAAAACTTGTTCATATTTACAAAACACATTTACATTGGTCAGTGAAATCTTTTCTTTGTACTTTTGTCAATTAAATAAAAGTTAAAGAGAATTAACAAATCACAGATTCTTGATTTTATTGCGTTTTTAAAAAGTGTCCCAACTTCTCTGGAATTGGGCTTGTATATGTGCGTGCGTGAGTTTTAAAATGGAAATTTATATTAATGCTTTTTTTTTTTTTTTTTTTTCAAGCAGCCATTACTGCAGTCTTATTATTGTTACTAATGTTGAAAACAGTTGTACTGCTTAATATTTTTTTCAAGATTCTTTGATAAACAGAAAGTTTAAAATAACAGCTTTATTTTAAATATAATTTTTGTATTAACAATGCAAGTGTCTTGCCACCACTTTTGATCAATTCAACACATCCCTGAATAACAGTATTGATTTCTTTGTATATAAAAAATAGATAGATAGAACTAGTTATGTATATTTTCTGAAGAAAATGTGAGTGGTGCATGGCTGCTTCCCATTGCATGTTGTTAACATGAATATGTTGCTAACATTTTGCTAGCATGTTTTTAAGAAGATGCTAACAACATGCTAATATGAATAACCTGTTAAAATTAAGGTAACATGATTAGCATGATGCTAATACTTTTAACATGTCATTAGTGTTTAAGCAATATTGTTAATGTGTTTGCCATAATGCTAACACTGTTAACATGACATTAACTTGATGCTAACATGTTTTAGGATGTTTTAGCACTTAGCTAGGTAAATCCTAGCATGTGTTAACATGTTTTTATCATGTTTTGCAATGCCAACATGATTTAACATGTTGTTAGGGTTACGGTTAAGTATTAGCTGAAATTTCTATCATGTTTCAGCACTTAGCTATTCACTGCTTGCATGTGTAGCATATTGGAAGGTATGTGTCCTAGTACGAGTCAAAAGAACCAACCAATATACAATGTTTTGATGCAGAGATGTAGGTCTTGCTAAATGGTTGCTACGTTAGCACCACTTACAATAGATAGAACAATACATAGACGATAAAATAATAGATAGATATATGAACAAAGAAATAAAATACAATATTAAACCCAGAGGTAGTAATGATAAACTTTTATTGTGAATATATTGTATTTGCACAAGAATTACACATTTGTAAACTTTACAAACTTTTTTGTTTTATTTTCTTGAACAACATTATTGTACAAATGTATACAAAATCATTTCAGGCGTGTCAAGTTCCACAAAAGAATATTATATATATAGTTAGGTGGATGGGGCTTTTGAGGCACATACCACGCCCCTTGCCCCTCCCCACCAATGAACACACACGAATCAAAGAGTGACTTCGATACACACTCAGGAAAAGAAGCGCAACCTCAGTGAAAACTTTCCGGCACACCGAGCACCAACACCAGTAAATACAGACACATGGCAGCCCTATGAGGCAGCACAGCAGCTGAGAGCAGCGTTCAGAAAACATACAATAAATACACACATCCGATTCCTCTTTACATGAGGGGGGCACGTCTGTACACGTCTAACCTTTCATGCGAGGGTCGAAATGTCAAAGAGCATCACGGGAGCACCATGCAAACCTGAACACACTTAAAAATGTCTGTCCCCTCTTATGTAAAGTGGAATGCTTTTTATGAAACAGATTTTATTGATTTTAACTTTTTGGATTCATGATTTAGACTTTGGAGTGTCTTTTTTTTTCACTACTTCTTAAATCAATCGATCTACAATATACTCTTAAAATTAAAGGTTCTTTATCGGTATCTATAAGCTTTAACATCCATGGGACCTTTCCATTCCATAAAAGGTTCTTTATAGTGGAAAAAAAATTCTTTAGATGATTAAAATATTCTTCACACTAAGAAAAGAAGAAGAAGAAAAAAGGTTCTTTTAAAGGAATAGTTTACCCAAAAATAAAAATTTACTGAAAAATTACTAGCACTTAGTTATTCCAAAATGTAGATGAGTTTGTTTCATCAGCTGAACAATTTATCAAAATTGAGCATTACATCACTTGCTCACCATTGAATCCTCTGCAGTGAATGGGTGCCGTCAGAATGAGAGTCCAAACAACTGATTAAAAACATCACAATAATCCACAAGTTATGACTCCAGTCCATCATATAACATCTTGTGAAGTGAAAAGCTGTTCTCTATCCATAATATTGCTTTCTCCAGTGAAAAAGTATGTTTACAAATCTAAAACAGTTCAAAACAGACATGTTTAATTTTCATGTGAGAGGACAACCACGAACAGACTTTTTCACTGGAAGCATTATCATGGATTATGGAATCATTTTGTTTCTTACAAACACGCAGCTTTTTATTTCAAAAGATGTTAATTGATGGTCTGGATTTGTGTGGATTATTGTGATATTTTTACCAGCTGTTTGAACTCTCATTCTGACGGCACCCATTCACTCCAGAGGATCTATTGGATCCAAACTCATTTAGATCTTGGATGACCTGAGGTTTTCATTTTTGGGTGAACAATTCCTTTGAGAACTATTCACTGGAGGAACCAAAGATGCTTTATGATTTTACTCTACTTTTTTAAATCCTTTATTTTTAAGAGTGTGTCATAAAACTTTTTTTGTGCGTGTAATATTAAAAGTAAAAAAAATAATAATAATCTCTTGTACTCCATCATGATGGATAACATATGAAAACACTTTGTTTTGAAGCGAGCCAATAAAATTCCCAACTGAATGCTACTTTTAGGTAATTCGCTGTTCTTGACTAACCGTGTAGGCACTGCCAGATTTGAAGTTTTTAGTTTTAGCATAATCATATCATTAACCTGTTTCATGTTTTGCGGACGTTCTTTGTCGGACATGGCATGGGATCAATTTGCGTTCAAACGGTGAAGCGGTCTCTGTGGGGTTTGTATACATTTCGCTGGCATTTTAAGCCCAGTATAGTTTGTAAAGCGGGGAGTTAGTTCAGCTCTCTTGGATCAAATCACATCTCACGTCGACGTTTAGTGAGGTATTTAAATGTTACATCCTACAGCCTCCACCCCAGGCCTGAGATGAGAAATCCAGACCCCGAAAGCCTCCAAGGAGTCCAAAAACGTCTGTAATGATTCATAAATGCACTGCATATTTAGGTCTGTAACTCAATGCTACATCAGTGAAGACAGAAAGAAAAAGAAAATTCATCTCATTCCGAAGGAAAAAGCCTGACGTGGATGCACAGGTGCGAGCGATATTTTGCGGACATCCAGTAAACTAAACACACACTTAACTTTAAATCTACCTTGTGTGTTTCTTTACATTTCACTTTCATTTGGCAGTCACTATGACATTAAACCTTCTGCCTTTAATTTTAGTTGCACTTAATATCATCACTGTAATTACATCACTTTAACAGCCTCCTCATCAAAAAAGGCTTTAACAAAGAAATAAAAAAACTATAAAGCTCCATACAGTCTAATAAAGCCATCATAATTTCTTTTTTTTTGCATGAATAAGAAGCCATAGAACTCATGCAAACACTGATTGTAAGTTTATATTTTAAAATAGACAAAGCTTTTAAGCTGTCAAATGTTAAAACTTCTCTGAAACGACGAGAGAAGCATGTTATTTTATTCCTGGATACTTGGCCTTTGGATTGTGATGGATAAATATTTCATTTTTCATAGCTCTAGGCATTGCCATTGGTTTTTGTTCTTCTTCCAGAACATTCAAAGGAACACGGAAATATTCCCCCATTGGCAATAGCTTTGATTGATATCGTCTAATCTCATGCATGAACCTTCTATCAAATAAATAAATAAATAAAATAAACATACATTCAACTATCATAAATGCACGGTTCTCCAGGGTTGAGCATTTTTATAACCTGTCATGTGCTGTGTTTTCGCATAGTGGTTCAACATGTGGATGTAATATCTGACACGCTTGTGATATCATGTCTGTCGTGCTGGAACAAAATCTGACAGATGAAGTATCTGGACGACATACAGTAAAACACGCAATCGTCTGATAGCAGGGGCCCTGCAGACGGGTTGGGGAGGGTACAAACCACATTCAACATGCTCTGGACACTTGGATGCAAGCGTGTGACTTCTGACATGAAAAAAAAAGGCTTTGCTATACTAATCGGAGCCTGTTCAGTCTTTAGAGTCGTCTGCATTTAGCATCAGATGATGCACTCATATGTGGTTTGATTGCATATGAAATTTTCCTTGAATCATGACATTCAACATGGCACTTTTTTCTAACGTTTATATCAGATGCTTACAGTTACTTCAGATGACTGAGTTATCAGGGAATCTCTGAGATGTTTATAATCAGCAACAAAAGAACGATAAGCCCAAAAAAATAAAAATAACAATAAAATTTGAATCTCAAATGGACAGAAAAGAAATGTCCAGTTCATATGTCACCTCAAAAATAAAAATTAAAAGAAATAAATAAATAAAAATTATATATATTATTATTATTTTTTTTTTTTTTTGCTGTATAAAAGTCAATGATTTTCTCCCAAAACTTTACTATGTATTCTAATGTGAAAAGCAAAACATATTTGAAATATAATAAATAATGATATGTTATTTAAATTGTAAAGAACAATTTTTAAAGCATACACACAACACCACTGTTTAAAACTTTGGGGTCAGTAAGATTTTTTAAAATCTTTATTATTATTATTTTTTTTTTTTTAAATATTACATTATTTAAAATATTTTAAACAATGTAATATTATGCAATAAAATATTACTTAAATATTATTCAGCAATGATGCATTAATCAAACATAACAGTAAACACTTTTACAATGTCAAAAAAATAATTTTAACATTTTGACATTGAAATTAAATTACATTTAAAAACATTAAAATACAATGTTTCTTTTTTAATTGTAATAATATTTTGCTGTATTCTTAATAATAAATGCATCCTTGGTGAACATAAAAGACCTCTTTCAAAAGCATTACAAAATTCTTACTGACCCCAAACTTTTCAATGGTACTGTATATATATTTATGTATTTTAATTTTGAGGTAAAATATGACTTACAGATTTCTTCATGAGATTTCCCCTACTGCACATACCAGAGAAATCATAGAACATAAAACAAGAAAACCAGCCCTTGATGGGCCTAAAGGGCTTGGGTGTGACATCACTGACCTACTACTGGAGCAAAGCTCACTTCCAGCAGAATTCATAATGAGCTCCAGAGCTGAACAGTCTTTCCTGTCCCATTAAACCCTGCTTCAGATCCAGGCTGGTGCTTGCGAGCCATCTCTGACCACATTGTTGACACATTATATTAGCCTGTTTGTGGCACTAAACATTTTGCAAGAACCATATCTGTGGTCATAACGTGGTTCTGTGTTCCAAAGTCAAAAAGATAAGTGTATATATGTCTCTCGTGTCTGACTGTGTTGCTTTTTCTGGTTGGTCTTAGAGGGCAGTATTTGGCAGTGAGTTGATGAGTCGTGTCAATTTTACAGTAGAGTTTGAATCTGCATTAGTCGTATTGTTTTGGGCTGACTAACAAACAATCTTAGGTCATATAGTCGAAGTGTGGTAATGTTGTGGTCTGTATAATAAGCAGTTCAGTCAGTAGTTGTTGTTTCTAGTCTGTAGATGTGCTCTGGTCAGGACAAACAAGTTCTGGTTCCAGTGAGCAGCCAGAGTAGAAGGAGCTGAAGAGCCAACATCGGCCAGAGAGACGGACTCAAACTGCAGCCACCACCACAGTCAGACGCGTCCTCCTGCGTTCAATACAGAGACGTTAGTCATTTCAACCTCACATAAACACACCTACACAATACAGTCAGGTCATTTCAGTTCAGACAAAGCAGCTTAAAGAGTCTTGCACACTTTTTTATGATGGATGAAAGTTCCAGAGGCAGTGTGTAAACATGATTTACACAACATGAGGTTGTATTTATTTTTTAACGTGTGAAAAGTTTGGACGAGAATTTCAGACTCTGTGTAATCAACTGATTATTGAAACATCGCATCTGGTTTGTTTCTGGTTCAAGGTAGTCTATATGCTTTAACCAGTTTTGTATTGTTAACTAAAACTAAAACTGAATTAACGCTGAAATAAAATTAAATAAACAATAGAAGTAAAACTTCTAAAATTTATATTAATTTTAGTTTTTTTTATGTTTTGTTTTTAATAGTTTTTTTTATGTTGCTTTAGCTCAAAATTGAAGAACGTTGAAGTTGGAGAACTAAAAATACTAAAATAAAAAAAAAGATACAAAAATAAATTAAAGCTAAATAGAAATATTAAGATAATTTAAAAAAAATAAATAAATAAATGAACAAAAAAAACAAAAACAAAACAAAAATACTAAAATTACTAAATTAAAATGAAAGCTGAAAATATAAAAAATAAAAAGCTAATTAATAAATACTGCAATGGTATACAGATAATACTAACATAACACAAGCTTATGACCTTATTGGACCAGTGTTATTTTACTCTCTTTGAAATCTTGTTAAAGGTCTATATTTAAGTTGTTTTATTTTATTTTGATTTTATTAAGTTATTAATTTTGTTGTCTTTTGTTTTATATATATATATATATATATATATATATATATATATATATATATATATATAGAGTTGTGGTCAGATGAGACCAAAATCCAGCTCTTTGGCATCAACTCAACTCGCTGTGTTTGGAGGAGGAGGAATTGTGCCTATGACCCCAAGAACACCATCCCCACCGTCAAACATGGAGGTGGAAACATTAAACTTTGGGGGTGTTTTTCTGCTAAGGGGACAGGACAACTGCACGGCATCAAAAGGACGATGGACGGGGCCATGTACCGTCAGGGCAAGGGCATTTAAGCCAGCCAGGGCATTGAAAATGGGTCGTGGATGGGTATTCCAGCATGACAATGACCCAAAACACACAGCCAAGGTAACAAAGGAGTGGCTCAAGAAGAAGCACATTAAGGTCACATTAAGTCTCCAGACCTTAATCCCATAGAAAATCTGTGGAGGGAGCTGAAGGTTCGAGCTGCCAAACGTCAGCCTCGAAACCTTAATGACTTGGAGAGGATCTGCAAAGAGGAGTGGGACAAAATCCCTCCTGAGATGTGTGCAAACCTGGTGCCCAACTACAAGAAACGTCTGACCTCTGTGATTGCCAACAAGGGTTTTGCCACCAAGTACTAAGTCATGTTTGCGAAGGGGTCAAATACTTCTTTCACTCATTAAAATGCAAATCAATTTATAACTTTTTTGAAATGCGTTTTTCTGGATTTTTTTGTTGTTATTCTGTCTCTCACTGTTCAAATAAACCTACCATTAAAATTATAGACTGATCATTTCTTTGTCCGTGGGCAAACGTACAAAAAACATATTTTTATTTTTTATATTAAATATTTTTTCATTTTAGCTGGATTTTCCAGCAGGAAGAAGATCCATAAAGAATGCAACTCAATCAGTAGACAGTCTGATATATGTGAAATGAAAAAATATATTGTGAATATATTGTGTTTTGGCTGAACTGAAAAGGAATGAATCAAATCAATGACATGCATGCAAAAGCTCTTGCAGTAGAAATAATGCACGACTCTGACTGATGGTCTATGTTCTGGTCCTCTGAAACTAGACTTGAATGCTACAGTATGTGCGTAAAGGGCTTGCCAATGAAAGTCCTGGGATGCCCCAGGTTTGAGAAGCATAGGGGCGTATCATCAACGTTAGGACGGAAACACATCTGGAGTTTCCTATGTTTATTCCACAGAAAATCTCTCAGGGAACTAGCTGAAAATGCACTTCCTACTTTCACAGCAGGAGGAAAGCAGTTGCGTCCTGCCTCTAGATCCATACTGAGGCAATGAATAAACAATATTTGAATCTACATCTAGACCCTTATATGACACGACAACCAGATAAAATCCAGCATTCTACAATTAATTCAATAAATTGTTAAGAACGAATCAAAGAAATAGTTCGCAATACAAATGGTAGCAACACGGTAAGATGAAACTGACCATCAAACACAAAGCAGAAACAGCAGCAAAATGATGGATGGGTAATAGGTCAATGAAGAAGAGCCACTGATTGGACACAAAGGCTCATCCTAGCAGTGACAGGCATGATGAGCAACCAATGAGTATTCAATGAGCACACAGAAAGGAAATGAATGTTAGTTAAAAAAGAAGAAAAGCAAGCAGTGAATGATGAAGATGCATTTGCTGAGAATTACTCATTTTGGTTATAACTTACATCTGCGTTGTTGTCAAAGCAGACGTCCGGTCCTTTCCTGTACCGAGGGGTCTGGGCCAACACACATGGATCAGGACCAGTAGCTGAAAGAAATCGATAAGGACAATAGCCAAAACTTCAAAACAACAACAAAAAAGACTTGGACAGGCTTAGATACTTCTAATAATTCAATCAAAGATTTTTCCTCTGTTAGGGACCCATTTCTTGGGTACCTACTTAGACATAGTAACCACTCAGTCGACCTCTAATGGCTCTTCTGAGGCCTAAAATATAAAGCGCTTTTATGGACTGCAGTGGTGTGGGAGTTATTTATTGTTGTGATTTTTATGACTTATGTTTGATGGTTTTATCCAAAGCGACTTCAGTTCAAAAGTTTGGATTTATTTATTTATTTAAAACTATGGTAAAAATATATTAATATTGTGAAAAATGATTACAATGTAAAATCTATGGGTGTGAACCTACACTGGTCTCACGGTTCGGTTCGATTACGATTATCATGTCACTGATTCAGTTCAATTCGATATCACGATGCATCACGGTGCATTGACAATGCACTGCATCCTCAATTTTCAATTTTACTTCACATGTATACAATTTTGTCAATAAATACAAGTAGTCAGATATATGAACTGAACCTTTAATTTGACCTGCTCAGAGAAAACAAGCTTCTTGAATGTATCAAATATCAAACAAAAGTAAGTCTGGGCACAGAAGACAACAGGAGCATTTAGAACAAATACACAAAAGTAAATACTAAATGCTTGGCACTGACAGGGTTAAATGACGTCAGAAAAGCGTCAGTATGTTATAATCGGTTATAGTCTAGTACTGAACCGATACTGAATCGTACTCATCTGCATCGCGATGCACCGTAGAAACGATTAATTTCGACACCCCTAGTAAAATCACTGTTTTCCATTTGAATATATTTTAAAATGTATTTTTTTCCTGAATTTTCAGCATCATTTCTCCAGTCTTCATTGTCATATGATCCTTCAGAAATCCTCCTAATATGCTAATTTGCTGTTCAAGAAACATTTATTATCATTATGTTATCTTATTATTATTGTCATTATGTTGAAAAAAGTCTGCTGCTTAATTTTTTGATGGAACTATGATTTTTTTTTTTCAGGGTTCTTTTATTAATAGAAAGTTCAAAAGAACAGCAAATTTGGTCAATTTAATGCATCATATGAAATTGCTAGCTAGCTAAATAAATAAATAAACACTTAATGTAGGCCTATACCTTAAATAGTTTGCCGAAAATTAAAATTACCCCATTTTTTGAAGTCCAAAAAAAGTACATTCAGGGGATTAATAAAGGCCTTCTGAAGCAAAGCGATGTGTTTGTGCAAGAAAAATATCCATATTTAAAATTTTATAAACCATAATCTCTAGCTTCTGCTAACTGTAGTATGCACATTCACGAGAGAGTGGCGGATGGAGATGTAGCGTAAGCCTTTATTAAACCCCCAGAGCTGTGTAGAGTACTTCTATGATGATCTCGACCCCCATTCACTGCTATTATAAAGCTTGTCAGAGCCAAGACATTTTTTAATATAACTCCGATTAGATTCGTCTATGAGAAGAAAGTCATATACAACTAGGATTGCTTGAGGGTGAGTAAATCATAGGGTAATTTTCATTTTTGGGTGAACTATCCCTTTATGAATCAAACCCATGACTCTGTTGTTTCTAGCACCATGCTCTACTGTTTGAACACTGCAAGATGACACGGTAAGAAACAAGTGAATCACTTGAAGGATACAGGGCTGTTCGGCTTGTCTCAGCGGTTTGGGATCGCAGGAGAGGCAGGAACTCTTGGCATCAGAGATCAAAAAAACCAAATTTGTGTTTGGGAGCTTCTCGGCCCGGTACATTCTTGGAAAAAAGGTAGGAAAACAGCGAAGTCATTAAAACAAACAGTTCTCACAGTTCTCAACAGCTTATATCAAAAGACAGGTATCATGGTTTATGCATCTCTAAATTAAGCAGACATAAGCCTCATCAAGACCATCCATTTTACGGAAGGAGCAGTAAACATAAGCAAGCATAAACGACTGCCGACTCAAAACATTATGCGTAAGCTCTTTGTCAGGAATCAATTATACACATCTTACATATCCAAAACCATCCCAACATGTGTGGAAGTCTTTAGTAAGTGTAACAGGAGATGAGTATATTATATTGGAAATCTGCGTCGGTTGGCAGCTTGTTACGTACTGTCATCACCGAACGAGTTTCAGCCATGAGTTTTCTTTATAGCGTTCTCTTGTTCTCTTTTATAGCTCTCCTCCCTCTCTTTAAAACAGAGTGACACAGGTTTTTGCACCGGACTGTGTGGATGTAAACGTATATATGGGGATGTGTGGGTAAAAGTTCTTTGTTACACATCACCTGCTCTCTTGGTAATCACAGGCTGTTTACCGCTACCCGGCATGCTCGGCGGTGCATAACGAGCCTCAGATCATAGCGGCCATCGGGGTCACACTCACACAAACACATATGCGCACACACATGGAGGGCTTGATGATCACAGAGAAGCATGGAGTCCTAAAGTTCAGTGGCTCACATCTGTCTGCCCTCTGAGGAATGCTTTATTCATGAGAGCAGGAGAGGTTATAAGAGCACAGAAGAGTGCTTCAGGTGGGTTTATGTGGTCTCCATGAAAAACATCCTGTGAGAAACTATACCGATGTTCCAAAACCTAGTGAGTTGCATACTCAGGCATCATTTTAAAAGGTTCATACAAAAATGAGCATTTTATAATCACTTACTCAAAGTCTTGTCACTCTAAACAACACTGGACCTCACTCATTTTTATTGTATGGACAAATAAAACGCAATGAAGCAAATGAAACATTATTATGTTTCACAAAATAATTATAACAGTGCTGACTTGGAAATAGTTTGACTGAAACGTAAAATTTGCAATGAGTTGTTGGATTTATTAAATATGTTTAACACATTTACTGAACTTGACATAGCAATTGTTTGATTCCGTAACTTATCTACAAAACAAATCCAGAATGTACACTACCATTCAAAAGTTTGGGGGTAAGTTCTTTTTTTAAATTTTTTTAAAGAAATTAATATTTTATTCAGCAAGGGTACACTAAATTGATCAAAGAAGACATTTATAATATTACAAAAGATTTCTGTTTTAAATATATGCTGTTCTTTTGAACTTTATTCAAAGAATCATTAAAAACCTTAAAAAAAATGAAATAAAAATAACATCACAGTTTCCACAGAAATATTTTGCATAAAATATTAAACTATCTTCAACATTGACAATAAGAGATATTAAAAATTACTTACCAACCCCAAACTTTCAAACATGTTTAACAAAAGTAACACACTGTATTGTACTCTTTATATGGTGGAATTTAATTATCATTGAAGTGCAACAACATTAAATATTGCAAATATTAATATAAATTTTTGCAATATTATTGTGCCCCAGTATACAACAATGAAAACATTACATTTGCAACTGGACATATTTGCATTTATTTCACAGTTTACATTTTCTTTTTTGATTAAAACATTTAAATACACATATATATTATTCTAATTGTCAACTTAACACTTATTTTCATTCTTTAAAAATAAATAATGAAACATTAACATTGAATTATTGAATTTATTGGCAGTTCATCAGTCAGCTGAGATTGTTTATTTGTTGCCTAAGGACTTAATTCGGTATCAATACCATGGGACCAGAGGATGGTACTGTAATGAAGCCAAAATTTCAGTATTGATTCAACCCTAGTGTCTCTGTAGGCAGTAGACAGCAAGGCAGCTCACTAGGTTTCAAAACAGAGGCATTATATAACCTTCGAGGGGAGTGAGTTGTCCAAAAAGCTCTATATCTGTAGGGCTGAAAGAAGATAAGCAGACCTTAGATAACCAATGCAAAAGTCTAAAGAAATATGAAGTCTAATTTTCCGTAGTCTCCTTGATGTTCTGTTTAAGCCATCCTTTCGCTGGCAATTCCTGCAGTCCTCTCATCAGTGTACATGTGTTCCTTTAGCCTGAGCTGGTGTTGATGTCTCTGCGAGCGAGATTGAATTACATACGCTGAAGCTCAGGTCTCGAGCTCCTGAGATCTCACAAATGGATTTCTCTTTATGGCTCTTGTTAAACTTTACATGTCTAAAGTAGTTAACATGGAAGAAAAACTATCGTACGCAGAGTCACACGTGGGGCTCGTAAAAAAGGCGTAGAGTTTCTGTCAGGCCGAGCACCCCCACCCACCCCAACACGTTTCGCTTTAGCGGTGTTACATTAAACAGCACGGCCGGCGGGATTTACGGCCGGCTGGACGTCGGACGGATCCGGGGAACGAGGGAGCGGGCAGAGGGGACGGAAAGAAAACGAGAAGGAAAGCTGAGCTGCTCGATCCTTGGAGAGATGACTTACCGGGATGAGCAATTATCCAGGAAGAGACAGAAAGACAGCGCTGACATCATCTGCACATGCTCACACGCACTCCCACACACACGGACGGAGGGAATGCGGATGGATTTATGCGCACACAAACAGAAAAACAGTCCTCACCTGGAGCAGTTTCCACAGTCCATAGCTCCAGAGAAAGATTTGTTCTCATTCTCAAAGAAATACTGAGTCTGTTCGGTGATACAGCTCTCTTTGGAGAATGCATCCGAGAGGTCATCCTCCGAGTATGCTGCAAACACACACACACACACCAGCAACATGCTGTGTATATCAAAACACACGCAGATCAACAGCCTACATACCAAGCAATGCATTTTTGCTGCTTCTTCAATTGATGCAGATTACTACAGCAGTTCATGAACATTTTGACAACAGCATTGCACGAAATCAATTAAAATTTTTACTTTTAAAATGTAAATTTCACTTAATGTTTAAGCTACATAAACAATTCTGTCCATGTAATATATATATATATAATTACATATATTTCGGTTAAATTACCTGTTCCCACTATATTTGGTAGAGTCAGACTGAGAAGTAGCTGCTGCAAAACTGACCTAAAAAGAAAAAAAAAATAATGAAAACATCCACCTCACCTTCATCTGCCTATTTCTCAGTGAGTGTCATCTATTTTTCTTACCAGACAGCAGTGGAGGCCCACCAGCCTACAGTCAGCATATCTGCAATCGTTGGCTGTCAAAAACAAACACACACAATTTGGAACAACTGTGCCAGGAACTTTTTTCCCCCAGACTTGTTGCTGTCTGTGTTTCCACTGCGGTCTAAAGTAGCGAGAAGATTAGACAAATTGTCTGGTGATGTAGGTCTGCGCGCGTTTCTCAATACAAAGTATGCAAATTTCAGACTTGCATTCTCGATAGGTTGGACTTCATGAGTTTGACTCGGGAGAGTGAACTCCCGCGGACGGGACGACGCAAGTTCGGTAATTCTGCAAACAGCAGCATACTTGATAACGTCAGTCAGCTCACCTTGGCTACTGCAATTTTCCTCACTGTATTTACAATAAGATGAAATATGATATCAAACACCACTGCCTCTTTTCGGTTTCATTGAAACATATTAATAGCCACAGAAATGTAGTTCAGGGAAACGAAATATTAAATCAAAGAGTTTTGCCTCTTTTAATTTTAACTTATTAATAGATAAATAGAATAATAGAATAAAGACCAAAGATTACCTATTAGATTTACCGAAAACAAATGACATCTTATGTTTAACCACTACAGAGACATCAGAGCCAGTGGCAAATGTCAGAAGGACTAGCTGAGGTGAGACTGCTCTCGTCGGGATACATGAGCACTGAGTGCCCGCTGAGTGCCTTTTGGAGCTCACGTCTCCAAAATCGGTGAAGTACATTTCAAATAGGCGCTGTTTTTATAAATAAACCGCAGATTTGAGTTTTAAACACCTACATTCTCGCCTGAAATACTTTTAAAACTATATTTCATGACGCAATAACAGTAATGTTTTAAAAAATATGCGAATATGGTGGTTGAAATACAATTCTGCGTGAACTCAACCAATCGGCATGCTCAGCGCCCAAGTCCCGCCCGCGAAAGTTCTGGACCTTTGAAACAGTACTACCTCGTGAGCAGGGACTTTCTGAGGGGCAAATTTTAACCCGGAACTTTATTTAGATACTGGTTCCTGTGGTGGAAACACAAAGTCCCTAGTTCCTGGGGAAAGTTCCTGCGGTGGAAACGGGGCTAAAGATGTCACAATCTAGACACACAATCAAAAATTGGGACTTTGTTTCCACATTACATTAGTCCACCAGAAACCCCTAGTACATTAATGGTTTTTAAAGTTGACATGATACTTTACCACATATGCAGAGCGGGGTCCGGCAGCAGCTTTAGTTTCTCTCTCCGGGTCGCAGACGGATTGGTAGTCGTAGGTTTTATTAAAAGAGAACAGCGAGGTGTTGACCAAAGTGATCATCAGAACAGGGTCCACTTCACCAAAGAACTGACCTATCTGAAACAGAGTAAATATATGAAAACAGCTAAATATGAAGCACACAATATTGCTGAACCTAGCATTAAAATGGCATTGTAAATATATTCTACCTGTGTGATATATTCATCCTGATTGGACATGAGCAGAAATCCGCCATCATCCAGAATCACACAGTCCACTTGCTGAGGAGCAAAACCAGCCATTCATCAGAAACCGAGAGTGAAAGCAGCTTTAGATAAGTGGTTACAGAGGTCAGAGCAGCATGAAGCAGTCAGCGCCCTACCTTATCATTTCTGAGGCACCCGCAGATCTCATCCTTGCACTGCGGAGAGAGGAGAGAGCTGAGAATTCATGAAACAAGTCTTTTACAACATTTATTAGAGCGAGTCAATTCATCTCCGCTCTCAGACGGCAATATCGGCCCATCTTGAGAGGCTGCGTTTGTGACTAAACAGCTTCCACATGTGCCGATAAGGAAACGGGGGTCATTTCTGCTTACATTTTTCTTGGTGGTAGCATTTATGAAGCTGTTCATCCAGGCCGACACGTTGAGTTTGACTCCCACCACTGTATGATAACATAAAACACACACTGTCATCGGTGTTGAAATCTTACTCACGCGAGGTCACCAAATATAATGATAAAAGATTCAGATGATGAGATGAAGCAATGTCAGGGTCAGACAAAGCTCTGAAATTAATGTAGAGAATGACCAAACCATTAGTCATAACCTTTGTTAGTCCATCAGTGATGAATCATAAAAACAAAATTATTTACGCAAGAACTGTCCAATTTCGTTAAAACCAAATACCAGTGACATTACTGGGTTGTTTTCTTTTAAAAATAAACCTTTTTATTTAACCACAGAGAAATGACTTTACTACTGCTTGGAAATCCTCGATAATTCTCTCTATATAGGTCTATTAAAACAAAACAGTTACATTTATTATATCGACCAAATATTTAATAGAAATCATTTTCACTACTATTCAAAAGTTCAGGGGATGTGATTTTTTTAAATGTTCACCAAGGCTGCATTTATTTGGTCAAAATCACAGTAAAAACTTTTATTTTATTATTATTACAATTTTAAATGCTTGTTTTATACTAGAATATATTATACACATTTTTCCAGTGAATTTTTAGCAGCCATTACTCCAGTCTTCAGTGTCACATGATCTTTCAGAAATCATCATTATCAGTGTTGAAAACTGTGATTTGTGGAAACTGATACTTTCTTTGGATTATTTGATGAATAGAAGTTTCAAAAGTACATTTATTTGAAATTCTAAAATCTTTCCTGTCACATTTTAGTTAAGTATTAATAATACAGCACAATAACAAATTGATTTTACTGGAAATAAAATAAAATAAATAAAATAAAATACACCCTATAAAGTCAGTTAGACTGCATTTATGGATCTAAGGTTCAAGCAGCACTATGTTACTGGTTATTTCATTTTATTAATTAAAGAAAAGAAACAGCTGAATCATAAACAGTTTTTTGAATTATTTAATGAATAGAGAAGTACAATATTTTATAACATTATAAAATGTCTTAATTTAATGCATCCTTGGTCATTAAAAGTATTAATATTAATAATAAAAAGATCATACTGACCCTAAACTTTTGAATGATAAAGTAGCTGTATTTTTTAAGAGCTCACCAGCAGGTTTGAGTTTTGCTCCATTAATGTCTAAGTCCACTGCTTTACTGACAAGGATACCGGACTCATAACCAGACTCTCTGCTCTCTGTTTCAAAGGAAAAGACAACACAAATTCAGAACAATAAAATGCATTTAAGGTCAGACTGGCCCTCTTTGCTCTATTTCATTTAACTAATCCAAACAGGCATGGTTTTAGTATCCTAATTCTGTTAATGCAATTCTTCTGGTAACACCTGCCAAGGTAGACATGTTACATCTGATAACGAAATGTTTGAGAGATCTATAAGGGTTTCAGTCTGCTTTCATCATTAACTTAAATGGTAAAACCTCCCATAAACACAAGGACCAGGCGTTCCCCAGGGGTTGAGTTTTGGCACATGGGTGCTTCTCGACCGTGTGTGCATTAGTCCTGCAGACCACACGTGTGTGAATGTGAGGTAGTCTCATTGAATGGTAATCCCCCAGTAATATAAGCTTATGCGACCTTGGCAGGAGATCTGTAGGTGCGCATTTCAAGTAGATCAACAGCTGTCTTAGTAAAGCAGTGTGCCAAAGAGAGCACACGTCGATCCAAATGTTAGAGAGGGGATGTGTACTGAAAGAATAAGAGTGTGCTTCTTACTGTTGACGTATGGGGCGGTGAAGATGTATATGTCATTGTCCAGACTCCTTTTGTAAAAACTTGAGTCATAGGTCTCAGAGTTTTCACCCCATTCTTCCCCAGCACTGAGAAAGAGAGAGAAAAGCAAGAGAAAGAAAGAAATGAATAGGCATTTTAAACAAAATGATGAATAACAGCAATATAAATAATGCAACAACTGAACTCAAGAATGCATAACCCAAAAATACTGCATAAATGCATACAGACAATTAAATGCCTTGTACTGGATTGGGTCCCACTTTATATTAGGTGGCATTAAATATTAAACATTTTTACTTGAATGTTTCTTCACTTTCCTACATATAAAATAAAAAGAAAGAAATTCAGTTTAATTATAGCTGTGTACATTAAATTGCTGAGGCTCACATCTATGAATAAAATAAAATAAAGTAAAATAAAAATTAATAAATTAATTTAAAGTGTTCATTTAAAATCTCAGAGTGGGGACATAAAACTCCAAGATAAGTATTAATACAGCTCATCAAGAAATTGTTTTACTGGAAAGTACGATGGCGTTTTAGTGCCTCGTTAAAAAAAAAATAATCTAAAATTTACGATATTAAAGTCGTAATATTTTGAGATTAAAGTCGAAATATTTTGAGAATAAAGTCGAAATTACGAGAATAAAGTCGAAATACTAGGAGAATAAAGTCGAAATATTACGAGAATAAAGTCTAAATATTACGAGAATAAAGGTGAAATGTTTTAAGAATAAAGTCGAAATGTTTCGAGAATAAAGATTATAGTTATAATATTTTGAGATAGGCTATATCTTTTTGCGCATGCAAATGGACCGGATTGGGAGCACTGGGAGATATTCCAAATCTCAGTTTTCAAAATCTGTCAGTTTTATAGCGAAATACAAACAATATGTAGGCTATATTGCAATAATGTGTTTGTCAAGCGGCATGTGAGTCAATCATCTTTCCGATTACAATAACAAACGACGAGACATTACTTTTTATTATAAATTGGGCTAAACTGTTTTTTTTTTTTCATGCCTTATGATGTTCCTTCACTTTATATCTTGCTATAAACTTGAAATAAAGAGCAAAAACACATTTATAATTTGTATTTCGTTATAAAACTGACAGAATTTGAAAGCTGAGCTGTGTGTAAAAGCAACAAAGCACAAAATTGTTGCGATTACTGGTTGACTGGTGCGCTACAAATAATGAATGGAAGACGTTAAATATTATGTCCTCATTTACATTATACCATGAATAAAACAGTTTGTGAATAGTCACTTAACGTTTACAGGAGAAAAGACAACAATATAACGTATGTTAACAAATTTGAGTCCACTTCAACCTTTAGAACATTTTATTGCTGTTTAATTAAACAGGCTATGTGAGGAATGAAAGTTTGGACGCCACAGTAATTTAATGAATTGATTCACATAAATAAAGCGATCTGTCACGCCACATTAAAGAGCTTGAAAATCACATTATTTTAAGACACATAATTTGTGTTTCGCTATAAAACTGATTTGAAAGCTGAGACTTTGTTTTATATTAAAAGCGCAAAGCTATTGCTATTGGGTGGCTGGCACACTACAAATAACGAATGCAATGGAAGACATGAAATATTATTTCCAAGCATACTGCCCACGCGAGTATGACATGGTATGATTTCTGCTAATAATCCCACATATATTTGTAGTGTATTAAAAAAGAGTTAATAAGAGAGCTACAGCGTCCCCCAAAGGAATGTCGATTGAGTGTGTGAGCTGATGTTACAATAAACAGTTGTTCCTGTTCAGCCTGTTAATGAATATCATATTCTTGATATTAAGCTGTTTCCGCGAGTCCTCAGAATTGACATCCCAGTAAGACGATGCGGCCGCTCGGAAGCAACAATATTCAAATCAATACCGGTGGCCCGGCAACTTCTCCCGGTGCTCTCAATGCGGGCAATTTGCATGCGCGATATAGGCTATACTCTCAAAATATTATAACTTTAATTTCTACAATTTAAATGATCGAAACATTTCGACTTTATTCTCGTAATATTTCAACTTTATTCTCGTAAACATTTCGACTTTATTCTCGTAATATTTCGACTTTATTCTCTAAACATTTCGACTTTATTCTCATAATATTTCGACTTTATTCTCGTAGTATTTCGACTTTATTCTCGAAACATTTCGACTTTATTCTCGTAATATTTCGACTTTATTCTCGTAATATTTCGACTTTATTCTCGTAGTTTCGACTTTATTCTCGAAATATTACGACTTTATTCTCGAAATATTACGACTTTAATCTCGTAATCTTAGATTTTTTTTTTTTTTTAACGAGGCACTAAAACGCCGTCGTAGGAAAGAAATATTGAATTGAAAATTAAATAAAATTAAATAAAATACACCCTACAAAGTCAGTTAGACTGCATTTATGGATCTAAGGTTCAAGCAGCTATATGTTACTGGTTATTTCTTTTCATTGATTAATGAAAATAAATAGTTGAATGATAAACGGTTTTCTGACACCAACGAAAAAAGCAAAATATATGATTGTGGGGGAAAAATATTACTTCTAAAGTTAGTTGGCAATGAGACACAAATATCTATGATAAGTAATAATAATACAACATGTCAAACATTTGAGGAAGAGGAGAATCTTTAAGTGAGAAGTGGAAAATCTCAGCCATGTCAATCAAACCTTATTTCCCCCAGTGAAACAAAAAAGATGATTAGCAGTATGTAGATGCTGCTCAATGCCAGAAAACACAAATGGATTGTGGTTGGTGCAGTGAAGCTCAAAGAAAACAGGTATTTTGTTTTTGGAACTGAGGTGAGTAAATATGAACTGCCAATAAGTGCACCACTGTAGCTTCTTAAACACCATCCTGCTGGTTTATACCACCAGAGTAAGTTTATGAACTCAACCACTCGCTGTTATAGATTTAAGCTAATAAAAACAGGAGAAAGAAAGCGAGAGCTGCACATGGCTCCCATAAGAAATCTCAAAAGAGTCACTCTGTACCAGAAACATCCTCTGAAACATCCTCTCTCACTCTTTCTTTCAGTCTCAACCGCAGACCCCTGCGGGGCTTGCCGACAGAGGAAAGATTGTAAAGAATTTAGCATCTCTCACACACACATGCACACATGGGGATGGAGAAGTGCACATATTTCACACAACTGTGAATGGAACTTACCTTTTAGGATACACACGTGTAATGCCTCCATCTGTAGCCACAAACCGGGCCAAAACGCCATCTCTAATGAAATAAAAAAAGACGTCAGTGTGTTTAGCATGCAGTTTCGAATTTTCCCAAAGACCACAAACAGAAACCAAGCAACTCGGTCTAGCTTTACACCTGTGAGTGTTTTGTTTAGGTATTCTAGCTTTTGCACTTTAAATTCGATTACTTCAGGAACGTTCAGAGTAACTAATAACACATTCAGCCTCCAAATAAAAAAAAATAAAACATAATGGAATATGTGGGTCATTCCTCAATGTACAAATTTAATTGAAACACCATTTGTTTAATTGAAAACACAATTTTGAATGGTGTCACATACATTAAGTACGGTGTTTTTGGACTCCCACATGGTTGGGTTCTTTAATCCTGGTTATAATTGCTAGGCTCTCGAGTTTGCTTTTGACAATAAGACAGTAGTCTTATTCATGTCAGGACTCTAAATAGAGCTTTGTGTTCAGCAGTCATACGAAGGCGTCTCTCTGGTCTGCAGAGATCTTTGTATTTGAAAACTCGAGACATTTCACACAGACGTAGATGAGTGTTTTATCTTGTTCCATGTGTGTGTTTTGCTCTAAACTTACACATTCTGATCCTTCCAGTCATTGACAAGGTCTGCTGTGAGACCGGCGTCCAGCAGCAACCGGTTTACAAGAGTGAGATTACCTGAACAATAAAGACAAAGAGAAAGGAAAGTCTTTATAGTTGATAGTTTTGGATTATGTCATGGAAAACAGGATTTTCCCATGTTCAAACTCCACTCCCTGTCGACCCAGAATGTGGAAACTAACTGCAGAAATCTTCATGGTTGTGACAATCATTTACACAAAACTGTTGAAATGAAACAAATGAAACTAGAAAATTTAAAACAGAAATTGTTTGTCAGTCTGGTGTAATATATATATATATATATATATATATATATATACACATATTGGTTTGCTGCTAATCATAACTCTACATACATATATACACATATACATACACAAACCTTCCTTCTCAGGAGAAAAATAATGCCTATTAAGCAAGGATCTTTGGGTGTGTTCGTGCATGAGCGCTGTAGTGATAGCATCTCTTTACTGAAAAGAGTGAGTCATGATGGGTAAGAACATTAGGATGACAGCGCTGGAGTCATTATAGAGCAGACTAATCAATTACAGTGTGATTAAATAGAGCGCTGGCAGGGGTCACCTTCACAGACGGCAGGACCGCCACACACTGACATCATTTGAGCGGGAATCAACCTGACTCAGCCACTAAAAGAGAGTAATCCGAGGCCTCTCACCTCTGATATCGCTACATCATGTTTTCAAAAATAACCACAGTGGTTTGTGTTTGCAAAAGGTGGTGTTACACAAGGGGCTGAAAAAGTATTTGAAACTTTGATGTCCAGTTGGTTTGATTACAGCAGGTTTAATATCACTGCAAAAATGACTCACATAAAACACTTGAACATTTAACTATAAACAAAAAAGAGTTCACTGAGGGTGCTTCTATGTTCATTTGAATTTAACTGTTTTAAATGTACTGTTTTACTGCATTCTGTGCTGCACACTGTATATATATATATATATATATATGTATATATAAGGGGTGTAACGGTTCACAAAATTCACCATTCGGTTCAATACGATACAGTGGTGTCATGGTTCGGTACGTTTTCTATACAGCAAAAAGAATGAATTGCCAGAGAAATTTTCTTGATTTTTACAAATTTTTTATTTATTAAAACTAATTTTTTACTTTAAACAATGATGGAGCTATACTTGACCCATCTTCTGGGGTGTCTTCTTAGCAGCATATAAAACAAAAACAACTCCGGTTTGAAGTATTCCAACTGATGTAGCCTATTGTCATGTAGCAGATTAATCTTTTCCATTAAGTTTAAATCGATTTGTACCTTTTATGGGCATTTTTTTTACCTTTATAAAGCCATTTCTTTTCTAAAAGTGTGCATCACCTTTTTAGTCAATTTTTTACACTTAATCAGTCAATAAGACATTTGGGCTGTTACCAAGCAAATGGAGTCAGTATTGACAAAATTCATCTTTGCAATGCAGAGGAAACATAGAAGTTGCATCTGAATGGCATTTAGATGCTTTTACACACTGTTTAATGCAGCTCAGAGGGACATGTAATGCTTTAACCTGCCATTACAAATGCATAAATAATGTTTTGATATTTTAAACATAAAATGTTGGCAAATGTTTGAAATTAATTAAAAAAATTAAAAGATACTTTAAATGTGAAATTAGCAGGTGCCAGCAGGTGGCAGCAAGTCACTGTTAAGAAAGTGAGTCATTGCGATTGAACCGAATCATTTAACAGTTGATTCATTCAGGAACGAAACACCGTCATGTTGCTCAGAGACGCAAAACAGTGCTGTGGCTGTGTTTGGATTTATTTTTGTTGGCGAAATTTAGCAAAAACAGCCAATATGCTGTCTAAAACTTAAGTCTATTAATTAACTTCTTGTTTATTGAACTGTTGTAATAATCATTTGTGATCATGCTGATTTTTAGAGAGAAAAAACGGCACTCTTCTGTAATATTGATTAATTATATGAAATTATGTAAATATATACATTTTCTGCATCCATATTTTGAATTTTGTGATCATTCTAAATGCATTTTAATAGACTGAATCATGCAGTGGTTTTGTGGTCCTGGGTCACATATATGTGTTCAGGTTTGCACTCACATAGAGGATCATTTGGAGTTTTCCTGTCAATATACTCATTGAAGTCCATCAGAAACTGGGTGTTGTTGGATGAGACTTTGATGTCCTTGCAGTATTCCCTGAAAAACATTATTAGTGTTTAATCACAGAAAAACACACAATCAGTTTGATGACCAGTGAGGCCTGCGTATTCAAGTAGTGTGACGTTTTCATTTCTGCTGCCGTGTCTGTGGGATCCATTGTTAAGGGGAGTGAAGTATGGGTCTGAAGGTGTGAATTTATAGGCCTTCAAAGACCAATGGAGTCTAGATACAGTCCACATAAACCTGTCATGACTAAACCCTGTGGGAGGTCTGCGGTTTCTGGTCTGTGTGTGTGTGTGTGTTACCTGGGTGCAATAAAGGTGTACCCATATTCCTCAAATTTCTCCTGCTGCATGGTTTCAAAGGCTACAGACAGAGAGAGAGAGAGATTTAAATGTGTTTAGACAGCATATTGAAAACATTTAAAACTATATATCTGTCAATATTTAGCCATTCTGAGATTAGACTGGTACAGATGGTAACTATCCAAGTGAAATAATAGTAAATATGGTATAACAAAATGTTATTTCATTGTAGATATACATCTCAACCGCTTAAATTCAAATGTACTAGTCTTTCTCTGCTGTAAAAACATGCCTAAAACCAGCTTAAACTGGTTTAAGATGGTTTTGCAGCCTTGTCAAGCTGGTCTTCAGCTGGTTTAACTGGTATCCACAGCCCAAAACTCTCTAAAACCAGTCAAAAGACCAGCATGGGAGACCAACAAAGACAGTCAAGCCATTTTAGGATGGTTTAAAATGTTTGTTTTGTTTTTTTTTTCCAAAAGGGGATATCACACCAGCATTGTAGCAAACCATGCCAATCTTTAGTTATTGGTATTAGAATTGGCCATTGAAAAACCCAACACGTTTTACAAAAGAAACTGGCATGTTAAATCAATTGTAGTAGTCTTTCCCTGCTGAAAAAAACAAAACAAAACATGCACAAAACCAGCTTAAACTGGTTTAAGATCATCTTGCAGCCTTGCTAAACAGATCTAGCTAGTCTTCAGCTGGTCTAGCTGTTATCCACAGCCCAAAAACCCACTAAAACCAGTCAATAGACCAGAATGGGAGAGCCATAAAACCATTTTAGGCTGGTTTAAGATGATTTTTGTCAACAGGGATATAACATATATCAGTTATTGGTATCAACATTGGCCATTGAAAAACCCATTTCAGCTGATTTGAGCGAAGTTGTTTAACAGGAGAAGTTGGCATGTAAACAAACAAAAGCAGTAATTAACAGCATGCAGAACGAATGTTTATAGATTCTAAAAAAAAAAATGTATGTGATATGAAATGCACTCGTGAGAAGTGACAGATTATTTAAAAAAAACACACACACACAAAGATGTGACATGAACGCTCTGGAAAAAAAAGGACAAAAATAGATGCATGCAAATGACACCGAAAATAAATGATACAACAACTGAAGAATGAAATAAAACACGAAGATCTGAGAAGAGAAGGGTGCAGTACTTGCCCTTGTTCCCTGTGGTGAAAATCCAACCAATCAGAAGACAAAGAGAAAGACAAAGTTACCACAGTCCATCACAGTCCCGAAAGACATCCAAAATTGTAAACCGGATACTCTGAAAACAGCATTTCATATAAAACATGCACATGGAGACGATGGCGGTTTCAGATTAAGCAAAAGTCTGGACACACAACAAAGACGTGAGTTTGAGATTACAGACGTGAAGAAATGGATGCAGACAGTCCTTTCCATTCAACACAGAGAGTTACGAGAGGAGTGAGCGGAGAGTTTGGCAGGCATGGTAAAATAATTCTGACGCTTGATGAAAACATCAAATGACATGATGGTTGAACAAATTGGCATGTGGTATTCACGATCAGCAAAAAACAAGGTCAGCCAGTGTTTGGTGAAGTCACATCAAACTCTTTTTGTACATCAAAGGTGCACACGCAATCAGCCATTGATGTGAGCCAGTAGATCAAAACAGAACCAGACCATCTCAGAATACGGGAGAAGTTGCTTTGTCTGGAAACTTCTGGACTGCACTTTCACCAAGCCAAACAAAGGATTAACCCTCATTTTTATGTTAGAACAATGAAAATCAACTGTGATTGTAATAAAAATCAATATAAACAAAAGAGATAGACAAAACAACTCAAAACAGTTGGTCTTAATATATAGTTGAGAACTGATGGCTTGCTGTGCGTACACAACATTGTGTTCTTGGCTGAGGCAATTGCTTGCAAAATCTAATAAAAGATGAATCACTAGAGAACCAAAAGGAATAAAGTAGTACTAGATCCAATTTACATATTTTTACTAAAGCCATGAGATGCCATGCGTTACTGAATTTACTGGGTTAAGGTGTACATTTATTGGCTAATTTAAACCAGCTTTGAATTTAGAGCCAGAAATATTCATGTTTTATTTTTTTCAGAGTTCATCAAATCTGGCCCTGGAGGTCCATTGTCCTGGAGAGTTTAAAGTCAATCCTAATCAAACACACCAGAGCAAGCAAATCAAGTTCTTCAGCATTACAAGAGAGTTGTTATAGGCAGGTGATGTTGATCAGGACTGGAGCTAAACTCTAAACAGGGCCAGATTTAAAGAACTTTGTTTTATAGTTTTAAGTGATGCCCTTGAAGGCTATGCTTAGGAGTTTTAAACTTTAGTATTCAACTTTGGTGGTATTATGATTCTTTTTTTTTTACCATATTACTAAGTGATCTGACTAAAGATCTTCACATGGCAGATGACAAAAGGCCAAAACAATTTCACTGACTGAAAGAGGGACCACAGCCATATCTAGAGACCAGAATATCTTGGCGGTGGGCAATCTTGACTTGGGCTAATAGCAACCACCCAGAATACTATAAAATACTATACTATACTATAAAACTAGCAATGCCTTAACACTCACCTACAATACCTTTGCAACTGCATGAATTTGTATTTAAAACCACTGCATAAAATTGCAACATGGTTACAAGATTCGCATAGACAAGCTTCACTCAAAACTTCTTAAAAATGCAAAAATCTATTTTAAAATGTGTTTTAAATAAGGAACATAGTTCAATTAAATACAGAAGTCCTAAACTTGGAAGCCGTTGCACAGAATCTGTGGAAGCTGTTAGGATTGTTACTTTGTTTCATTGTCGAGTCATCATCAGTATTGTTATTGTTAACTAAAACTGGTAACACTTTACAATAAGGTTCAATAGTTAACATTAGTTAACAACATTAGTTAACATGAACTAAGAATGAACAATACTTCTACAGCATTTCTTAATCTCAGTTAATGTTAATTTCAGCATTTACTAATACATTATTAAAATCACAAGTTGTGTTTGTTAACATTAGTTAATGCACTGTGAGCTAACATGAACTAACAATGAACAACTCTATTTTTATTAACTAACGTTAACAAAGATGAATAAATAGTGTAATAAATGTATTGATCATTGTTTGTTCATGTTAGTTAATACATTAACTAATGTTAACAAATGACACCTTATTGTAAAGTGTTACCCTAAAACTATTAAAAATTATTTCCATTAATTGAAATCAAGCTGGAACGGAATAAAATTAAAAAAAAGAAAGAAAAAGAAAGAAAGAAAGAAAGAAAGAAACATTTTAAGTTGCAATTATTCATTATTAAAATGAAAACTGAAAATATATTAAAAAATTCAAAATATTAATAAATTCTGTAACAGAATATAAATAATACTAAAATAACAGTGGATCTGACTAGCAGCAGGAAGGGGGATTGCAAATACAATCAAGCATAAGGGGGACCTTGTCATCTGCGTCTATACACAGTCCCTCATTAGCTCTGCTCTCGTTATTGCCATTAGCAGAGCTTCTGATCAGAAAAACCATGACACAGCCATCACCAGCTGACAAAAGACAGGGAGGCCGACGTGATAAGGTCTGTGTGTCTGTGCATGTCAAAACAGGGTGGAATTAGACCTTTGTTTGTGTGAAAATAGGTGTTTGAAGCTTCTGTCAAATGTGTCAATGAGTTAATGGCTACACATCTGCTCTGAATTTGCCGTCAATATAATTAGCACCATGTCGGATTCTTTTCTTCTCAAACTAATGCTCACCGCATCTTTGATCTCCAACAGAAACTTTTCACTGCAACAAATTATTTTTTACTTTCTCAATATTTTTGTCTTGTTTTCCAGTGCAAACATCAAAACATTCTTAAATGAACATACATTTACTTGAGAAGATATCAAATCTTGTTTTCTGAAAAATGCAGTGATGTTTTGCTTAAAACAAGAAAACAAATCTTCTTTTTTTCTTGTTTTAAGCATAAACATTTTAGAGAAAACAAGACAGTATCTTTTGTCATGTAGCTCTAAGTAAACGTATCATGATCTAAGCTAAACAAAACAAAAATACTGAGGGCCGTTCACCCTCAAAACGATAACTCTAAAGATAACTATGACAATAACTATATTAGCGTCTACACCAACAGATGATAATGTTATTATAAGCACACACTGCTGTTATGTAGTCTGTCACTTTAAATGCTTGCACTCTTTAAAGCAGGATGGATTCTGATTGGCTGTCAATGTTTTTATCAGTCATCCGATGGAAAAAAAAAAATGTTGTGAAAGTGTTATCGTTACAGTTATGGTGTTAACTCCGCTATTCTACATTTAAAACTATATCTTTCGTTATCGTTATAGTTATCATCCTTGGTGTGAATGGGCGTTTACACCATCATTTTATTGCAGTACTGAGTACTTGGTGACACACACATGTGAGGCTAATCAAGCAGAAACATCCACAACTTCTAAGATCCAGTCAAGTTCAGAGTCTGCCAGGTCCAGGCACCCAAGTCCATCATCACAGTTTTCGGTTACGACCAGCCGTAAGGACACATCCCTTGAGAGAACTCTACGTTCACCTGTTCTTCTCATTATTTGCTCTACACGGCTCCCAAAAGCCACACTTCTCTAGTTCTGCCTTTCTGAAGTTTACATTCGGCTTTTGGCTTTGGTCATACAAGCCCTGTGGAGCTCCCAGAGTGCAAAGTCGGGCTCCTAAGGTATCCAGGAGCACTCTGAAGACCACCGCAAAACCTGACCCCTGCACCGCTGCCTCTTTCCCCTTTCTCAATAACCATATGGACCTGCCTCTTTACGAGCCCGTAAACCTATGCCAGGATCCTTTACGACAAGAAATGGAGAGAGAGGGAATAAGAGGAGGAAGAGAGAGAAACAGATACCACATCTCACACATATCTGCAGTAGCACACGCCAGGATACAGAAATATCAGTTTTAGCCCATTAACACACACCCAAACACGCTCGCACATAATAAATTAGACGGTCAATTATAACTGGCGTACAAAACATCAAATTCCTGTGACCGCTTGTGCGGCGAGAGTTTCCTCAAGTAGCTGATTGTTACTGCTTACAAGCCACAATATGACCTTCTGTGGCCCTTCCAGGCTTCAAAACCTGCTTTACTCATTGTTTCACAAGCTAAAATTTCCTTTGTTGGCTTTCTTGCTAGTAATGACTCAAGTTAAAGCTATGTGATCTTACAAAGCACTGTTATGCTAAAATAATTATCCTGATGAACAGTGAGAAGGGGGAAAGGATTCTGGCTCAGAGCTCTGCATTCTAGTATGATCCTTCTGCATGGTCTCTGTGCAGTGTTGCGAGAATAAAACTCATAGTTCATCTCACAAGCCTTTACGCTACGGGCCTGAATGATACAACACATAGTGTGGCTTGTTGTGGAGGTGTGCTATTACTTTTCAAAGCAATTAGGCTTATGATTATCTCAAACACACATTGAAAGTGTTTTCGGTGTTTGGTAATTGGTAATTGGAATAAAGCTGAATAAAAAATAAAAAAAATCCTTAAACAAAAATGGGAAATGCTTCTTTTGCCAACTGAAATAATTAATTCAAAGTAGTAAAATTACTAAAACTAAATTTGAAATAAAAATAAATTTAGAAAAAAAAAAAAAAAAATATATATATATATATATATATATATATATATATATATTTTTTTTAAATAAATTAAATAGTTAGACGGAAGTACAAAAACGAATAAAACGATGAAAGTACATAAAAATACAAAATAAATTAAAATGATCTGAAAATATTAGTGCTGTCAAGACGATTAATCGCGATTAATCAAATCCAAAGTAAACGTAATATATGTGTGTGTTCTGTGTATATTTATATGTATATATAAATATATACACATACATGTACATATTTAAGAAATGTATGTAATATATACAGTATCTCTATTTATATATAACAGAAATCATATATATATATATATATATATACATACATACACACACATACACACACACACACGTAAACATTTCTTAAATATATGTGTGTGTTTATATATACACATTTAAATATACACAGTACATACACACACATTATGTAAACAAACTTTTATTTTGAATGTGATTAATCGCAATTAATTTACTTGACAGCACTCAAAAATATAGAAATAAAAGTCCATTCAAAATATCAATAGGTACTATTAATAGTAAAAAAATAACACTGCTCAGAACACCTCTTCTGCAACCACATAGCAACACCCTAGCAATATGTGGTGTGATTGCATGGGCAATACATTTTTTTTTTAACATATCTGTGCATGCATGTTTAGACAAGCACCAAACACTGTTTACAGACCATGCGTAACAAAATATAGGCTACTCAAACGAACGGATGAGTTAAGCATAGAAAATGTAACTTAAAATCATGTATAAATAAATGCAAATAAATACAATATTTAATATTTATATATAAATTCAATAAAATGGCTAAAATCAGTAGAACAGACAGTGAGGGAACAGTAAAAGACAAAGAGATAGTACTTGCCCCATTGTGCTGTGCCATTTAAAGATGGAAAGGCAGAAAGGATAGTTAGGAAGAAAGACTTAGTCTTCTGCACGTGTGCATTTATGTAGAATAATTGTGTGTGTGCAGGCTTCTCTGGTAATGTATATCTTCTTCGGTTTAAGGAATAGTCACCATTCTGAGATTTTTAATGAAACACATTTTCTGATTCCGGAAAGAATCATTCTTTTGATCCGGTTCTTTTCAGGAACCGGTTTAAAAATCAGACTGATCTGGTTCTCGAATTCACCTCTCTGATTCGAATGCCTATAATGACTTTGGTCTGTTCATAAAGCTTCATATACTACAGGAGCCATTTACACTGCATATAATCATATAGTGATGTTTTAGGTACTATAAACATTCATTATATGAAAAGGAGCGACATAAAACATCTAGAAAAATAACGGCAATTTTCATTTCGGCATGTACTATTCCTTTAAAGAATGTTCTGGCTTAAGTACAAGTTAAGCTCTATCGACAGCATCTGTCAATTACCACGAAAATAGAAGTCTATGGGGAAACGAGATACGATTCAAAATCATTTTCGACTCAGTTTGCTAAATTGACAGCAAGCCACACGCCATCGACAGAGCTCAACCTGGAATATTCCTCCAAATGAGCAGAGCGTCTGTGTATGTGTGCAGATCTGGAGCTCAGCAGCACATGTCCAGAGGGGAGGGAGCGTTCGCAGTCTCTCTTCCCAGCCGGGGCCCCTGTGTGCTGGGGAGAATCAGATCAAACGCCTGGCTACACTGCTCAGGATGGGTGGAGACCAGCTGGACCTCAGTTTAATACAGAGAGCAGCCCTGACAATCGAGGTCACACACACACACAAACAGGCAGACCTCTCTCGCGAGCCAATGAGAAATATTTGCGAGCGGTCTCAGCTATTTCATAAAACAATAGCTTTGCATGCCGAAGGCTCTATCTGATCTTTAGTAAATGATAGTGTGTTTGCTCAATGTGGGGAGCTGGTTTGTGTGTTCTGGGTGAACAGACGGTACTCACACATGGCTTGTTTTATAGTGTCCCCCAGGTTTGCCTCGATGTAATGCAGACTGTATTCAGGCAAAACCAAGGCCAGGCTGCAGAACACCCACACACAGAGGAAAAAGACAACGTGTTTTATACATACAACTACTCAGGAGGGTTATGAAACACTTTGCACAGGTAAAGCCAACAAACCTGTAGTCTGTCCCGTTAACCGGCGCCCAGGTGTACGTCCTGATTCCTCGATCAATGTATCTCTGACATTGGAATAAAAGAAAAAAATATATATGAAAAAAATCAAAGGTGCAGAAGAAGAAATATATAAGATCTACACACCTCATCTTGAGATTTCACAAGCGTTTCTATTGTTTTCTCCCCAGGGTCTCTGTCAATCATCAGAGTCCGTATCTGAGAGAGCGAGAGAGATCAGAATAATCAGTGTTAACTATAGTAATGATGGCAACACCATGGTACTTTAACTTTTACACTGGTTCTACAGTGTTGAGGAAGTCACTCTAAAAAAGTAATTAATTACTCCAGTTAAACAATACAAGGATAGACATGAAGTGGCTCTTTTAATTATTTCAAATAAATCATATAAAATTGCATAAATTACTCTTGAACTAACCAAAGTATTTTTACAAGGAGAAAGTTACATTAAAAAGTACACGTCGCAAGGTTCAAATGATAATTACAATCAAATCACTTAATTACACTGCTCCTAATGTACATTTTTATCTGCAAACGCATTTCATTTTGTACAAAAAGAAAAAAGCTCTGTGACTTGTGTGGTCAGGCATTATGTCCACCACCATCATAAATCACTACTATCTAAGCTAACTATGCATCCCTTGAACAAAAGGGTGTTTTCAGCACGTTTTGTTACAGAAATGTAAGCATTTGTAAGTATTGAAACACCACACTGCACGTGTTTACACATGAAGTCAAAACCTCTCAGGTGTTTCATCAATATAGCAATAAAATAATACTGGTGAGATCATGCTATTTGTGTTAGTACTGTATGTGTGTGTTGTGGCATACCTGGACTTTAATATCATTTTCCAGCTCTGCATCCAGAAAATCCAGTGTAACAGGCTCCTGGAATTTGGGGTTCTAAAGAGGAACCAAATGATGTTAACATTTCACTGTCTATAGTTTACTTTCAGCTTTATATTGAGTGTTAATGTAACCCAGGTCTACAATACATCACAGTGAAAGTTTCTGTTGAGCTATAGAAATATACAGTGTTTAAAAAGTTCATTTATGTAGGCATAAATCTGATTAATATGTTCTTCTACACAGAGAAGGAAGAAAATAAATTAAACTCAGTCCTTTCATGGAAAAAAAAAAAAAACTGTATTTTATTTACATTTAATCTCCTTTGTGTCTCCTTTTCATAAACATTCACATGTTTTGAATAATATAGAAATGAAGAGAATGTGAGTACAGGATTGTGTTTCTGTGAACAGAATACTGTCAAAAGTCCATATTTCTGTATTTAACTATGCTAAGTTTTAACAAAGTAACTCAGCATTAAAATTTAACCAAACTAAATGTAAATGTACTATATTATAAAATATATAATAAAACCTTTTTTTCATTATTGTGAACCTATTTCTTTACATTTGGCTGTCAAATTATGATTCGTGTTTTTGAGTATGAACCATGTAGATATTATAATCTAGATTGCTTAACAAAACTTTGCTTCGCTCCATTTTATGAGGTAATATTTTCTGTCCAAGAAAGAATGCTTGCTCTTGGAAACGAATGATTTGGTTCATCTGTATGTATCACACGTCACATTGCTCATGTACACATTAACAACACTGACGCCTACATCAAATCTATTATGTGAGAAACGCTAGAAGGTGAAATGAGGCAATCAGAGTCTTACATGCAACATGTAGAGCAAGCATGAACACAGTCAGAGGAGAGGATGAGGAGGACAGAATCAGAAACAGAGACAATGAATAAATAACATGAGACAAAAGAAAGAAAGAAAGAAGAGGGACATATAAATGAGAACAAAATCAAAGGAAAAGCAGTGAATATGAAAGCAGGAGTGTAATGAGAGACAGATAACACTATGGAAGGATTTCGAAGTGTCGGGGTCACTCTCTGCTCTGCTACCGGCCCCCAGGGAACCCCCACAACGCCCAGATATGACTGACATGTGTCGGCTTCATGTGTCAATCTAACAGAGTGTGAGAGAGACTGATGAAACTATGTCTGGCACTTCTTATATAGGCTGTGAAAATATGTAAACTATTTCTTTTCTTTTCAACGTCAGACATAAATGTGTCATGTCACAGCTGATGTGGGCATCACTGTTTATGTTGATTGTGATCATAATAATAGCACACCACTGAGAGTCACGGTGACTAACCCCATTATCACTCTAATTACAGTGTTCAAGAGAGAGATACAGAACTCAAGGCAGAAAAAGGCCTCATTAAAAACGATCTCATGAACACTACCGAGCATACAGTGGCTCCGAGCCAAAAATACCCACTTGCTCTTTTCTTGCTGAGATAATAACACAAAATTGAAAAACTTAATGTCTTAATGTCCCCTAAAAGTATTTTCACATTTAAGGCATTAATATCATTACATTAGACTTTGAGAAAAGTAGTATCTATAAATAAATAAATTGAAAAACAAATACATTTTTTGGGTTGTTGTTTTAGAAAGGTCAAAACTTTTAAATAACTATGTTTACATAAATAAATACAATTTGAAAAACAAACAAATAAATAAATACAGGAATAAATAAATGAATACAGGTGCATCTCAATAAATTAGAATGTTGTGGAAAAGTTCATTTATTTCAGAAATTCAACTAAAATTGTGAAACTCGTGTATTAAATAAATTCAATGCACACAGACTGAAGTAGTTTAAGTCTTTGGTTCTTTTAATTGTGATGATTTGGGCTCACATTTAACATAAACCCACCAATTCACTATCTCAGACCAATAAAAAAAAAAAAAAAACATTTTTAGTGAATTGTTGGCCTCCTGGAAAGTATGTTCATTTACTGTATATGTACTCAATACTTGGTAGGGGCTCCTTTTGCTTTAATTACTGCCTCAATTCGGCGTGGCATGGAGATTATCAGTTTGTGGCACTGCTGAGGTGGTATGGAAGCCCAGGTTGCTTTGATAGCAGCCTTCAGCTCATCTGCATTGTTGGGTCTGGTGTCTCTCATCTTCCTCTTGACAATACCCCACAGATTCTCTATGGGTTTCAGGTCTGGCGAGTTTGCTGGCCAATCAAGCACAGTAACACCATGGTCACTGAACCAGCTTTTGGTACCTTTGGCAGTGTGGGCAGGTGCCAAGTCCTACTGGAAAATGAAATCAGCATCTCCATAAAGCTTGTCAGCAGAAGGAAGCATGAAGTGCTCTAAAATTTCCTGGTAGATGGCTGCGTTGACTGTGGACTTCAGAAAACACATTGGACCAACACCAGCAGATGACATGGCAGCCCAAATCATCATTGATTGCGGAAACTTCACACCGGACTTCAAGCAACATGGATTCTGTGCCTCTCCACTCTTCCTCCAGACTCTGGGACCTTGATTTCCAAATGAAATGCAAAATTTACTTTCATCTGAAAAGAGAACTTTGGACCACTGAGCAACAGTCCAGTTCTTTTTCTCCACAGCCCAGGTAAGACGCTCCTGACGTTGTCTCTGGTTCAGAAGTGGCTTGGTAGCCCTTTTCCTGAAGACATTCTAATTTATTGAGATGCACCTGTACATTTCTTAGAACCTATTTCACTTGTTGGGTTGTTGTTTTGGAGGTCAATACTTTTATATAGTTACAAATAGTTACAAACAAACAAATAAATAAATTGAAAAAGCAAACAAATAAAATTAATATCTTAGAACCTATTTCATTTGTTGGGTTGCTGTTTTGACTGGCTTGTGAAGATTCTTTGTAGAAAGAAAGAAAGAAAGAATTAAAATAAAAATGTCATTATTTAAATTATTATTATTATTATTATTATTATTATTTGGAAAGTTGTTTTAGTAGTGGTCAGTTCTCTTAAAGGGATTCACTAAGTGTCACAATGGTTTTATACAGTATATTCATTGCTTTATTTAAAACCTATAAAATTTATTTTTGTGAAATATTTTGCCTTTCTATTTTTTTTTTTTTTTAAGTATGCAAATACTTCCTGGGGCACTTCATTCAACAACAACAACAAAAAAAATTATTCTAAAACGCCATCTTTAGTTACCATCTTTAGCCAGTCCAAAGATCTTTCATGCAGAATATGTTGACCAAGAAGCAGTAATTTTTATAAACAGGAAAGGAAGATTTATACAAGTTTCTGCGTGTCCCGCCCCAAATCCCTCCCTCACCCTGAAACACACAGGCAATGCCAGTTTTATGAAACATGTGACATATGACACAAAAAAACCAGATACCCTATCATATTATCCCTTGAAAAGGATCTATGTGATACAAAACAAGCATTACATTACTAAAAATCCATATTCGAAAGGAAATCCTTTTTTATTCCAAGTCGACAGAAAAAATAAATTTTGCCAATTAGGAGCCAAAAAAAGCATCAGGATTTGTGAAACACGTCAGGCAGTCAATTCCCCCATAACGCCACTGTCGGACAGGCAATGTACCGTCTCAGCAAACATTTTCCCTTTCCCTTTTCTCCTTCTCATTTTTCACTCGTATGTTTTCACTTGGACAGTAAATCATCTTTTTGTTGTTCGCATTACAAATGGAGGTCAAGCGAGAACACAGATCTGCCGTATGAAGAAATCATTACCGAATCCTTCCAGATTACAAGCACATGACATGAATACCAACTGCTTGAGATACGCATTGGATGCGAGTGCTGAACGTGCTACAGTAGGCTGAACTCTCCTGTATATCTGGTAATAGTTGGAACAAATAAAAACCATTATCTTTCTGATCCACCAGACAGGAAATATCTCGATGAACTCTCACTCTGTAGACACAAACAAACATCAGATGGCATGCTAGCACTCCTGATAACCATTACACACACTTACTGAAGTCATATCCCCGCTGAAAACACCAGCATGACTGATCATAAGCATATGCTGTGTTTTGGATGCTGGTTCCCGACATGCTTTGTTGGAGTGCTGGCGTCCCCACTAGGCTGCTAAACTAGCTTAACTAGAGGGGTTGGACTACTACCGTTTAAAAGTTCGGGGTCAGTAAGATTATTCCAAAAAATAAATGAATACTTTTCATTCAACAAGGGTGCGTTAAATCGTCAAAAGTGACAGTAAAGACTTTATTACAACAAAAAATATTTCAAATAAACAACTAAAAAGTTAATTTGAACTTTTTGAGCTTGTTTCCACCACATTCTTTTTTTTTCTGGATGAAAAAAAAAACATAAAAATAAATAAATAAAATATTAATAATAATAATAATAATAATAAGGCTATTGCAACTTTTATTTCACAATTCTGAGTTGTGAGATGTAAATTGCAAGAAAAAAAATTCAGAATTGATAGATAAAATGCTGCAATTAGCTTTTTTTTGATGTGGAAAAAAAATTGTGAGATGTAAGGCAAGCTCAGAATTCAGAGAAATAAAGTCAGAATTGCAAGATTTAACTTTAGAAATGTGAGAAAAAGATTCAGAATTCTGTTTATGTCTCATAATTCTGACTTTTTTTCTTGCATTTCTGAGTTCTACATTCAAAATTGCAAGAAAAAAAGTCAGAATTGAGAGATAAAAAGTTTAAAAAAGATAAAAAGCAGAAAAAAAATAATTGCGATATGCAACCTAGAATAAAAATAAAAATTTGAATTCATTTTAATTTCAGATTTAAATAAATAAATAAAATTCACTATTACCTTTTTTATTCTGGCTATGGTGGAAATTGACTTCAATAGACACTGTCCACTGAAGTAATGGCTGCTGAAAATTCAGCTTTAGCATTACAGGAATCAGTTCCATTTAAAAAAAAAATTAAAACAGAACAGTTCTTTTAAATTGTAATAATATTTCAAAATAGTACTGTTTTTACCGTATTTTGGATTAAAAAAAAAAATGCAGCCTTGGTGAGCATTAGACTTCTTTCAAAAAACATGAAAAAAAAAATAAAAACAAATCTTGAGCAAACAAATTAAGGCTAAAAGAAATTGATTGGATTTATTTATTCTTCCTCTTGCTGAAAACATACACTGCAAAAAGTGATAAGTTGACTTAACTTAAAAGAAATTGAGGAAACCCGTTGCCTTAAAATGATTAAGTAAATAACAATTAAAAAAAAAAAGTTAAGTGAACTTGACAATTCACTTAACTTATTTTTTTAATTATCATTTACTTAAAAATTTTAAGGCAACGGGTTTCCTCAATTTTTTAAAGTTAAATCAACATCACTTTTTACAGTGTATGTGTTGTGTACGAAATGGCTATATGTAGCATAACTATCACAAACTCTTTTTTGGGTTTTGGGTTCCAAAACTACAGTAAGCTCAGTAATGATATTTGGTAATATATACACTACAGTACAATGCCTCTAAGATTACAGTTAGGAAGGCACTCTAGATATCGTACTACAACTATAGGAGCCAAACAAGCTATTGAGCACTATTTCACTCTATTTCTATGACAGAACGCACTGGATCTACCACTTTTTGCATGGTCTCACCTCAGGGAACGTAAGAGCAAGCTTTTTACTTAGCCTGCGGCGACGGCTCTGTTCTCTGTTCTAACGAGAAATATGGAGAGGATTTCAGGGTTATTTATGGGTGCCAAAAACTGACTTAAGCCTTGAAAGAAACCACACTTGTTAACAATGCTGTAATTGTAAAACACAGTAATCCATCATAGATGAGAACATTTGAAAGAAATAAAAGTGCATGCAATAAATCGATTCCCATCATGTAGGCCTTCCTACTGTTTGAACACAATTATTTCGATCTCTGGCGAGCAGACAACATATGGCTGACATACTATGAGGGTTTGTTCAATTTCTGCACTGTCAAAATCAAATTAGCCCTTCCTGCAGTGTTCAAAGTCTCCTTGAAAGACTCTCCAAAGTTCGTTCGAAGTGGTCGCTTTCTCTTAACTTTAGCCGACAAATTCAGTCATGTGTTTTGCACCGCTAGATGCTGGTGGAGCACTTTGAACTGTTTCCAGTAGATCTGGCACCCCATGGTTTAGGGGCTTGTGTTTGCATATCAGCGCTGCTCGGGGTTAAGTACGGCATCCACGGTTCAGAGATTCAATCCATGCCTACGTGTCTCTCTCAATCAGCCTGCTGATCTGCGGCCGCACCAGATCGCATCTCAACATCTGTCCTTGAGAGATCAAACCTTCAGATCTGATCAGAGTCGGCTCGCTAAACTAAAGTAAAACCGACCGGATCGCGCAGCCTGTTCCGCACATGGAGTCCGCTGGGAGCAATAATGCTGGCGTTTATGTTTGTCATGGCGCATGCATTTCGTTATTTTTTATGCCTTTAACGATATAGATGAGCTCATTAAAAAAAACATTGTTCGCGAGTTATGTTACGAGTTTGTTTCGGTAAAGTCTCAAAGGCTTTTTCGTATGAACGACAGGGAGTGGAAGACTCAAGAGTCTTTGTCGTTTCTTTTAATGCAAAAGCTGGAAGATGGAACTTTGAGGCAAGATGGAAATATGTCATAACATTCGTTCTGATAGTGACACCAAGGATGGAAATGTGTTCTGTACGCTGGATTTGACTGGCTTGTGGACTGAAGTTAATATTCTCCATATATAAGACCTGGAGCTTTGTTATTTTAATGTAGATTTAACAGCAAACATCATACTTCTCTGACCCAACATTTCAGCAATAACACTGACATGTTTCAGCACTTGCCCTAATTCACAAGCCAGGTGTCCTCAGGCACAGACAGCTGAAAGAGCGAAGAAATCTCTCAGAGTTACACATTAGGACTTAACAATAAGGATTTTTTCTACTGGTTCGGTTGGGGCCGTGGCCCATGCTTCATATTTTTACCTGTCCTGTTAAAATGTACTGTTACACAGACAGACAGACAGACAGACAGACAGACACACACACACACACACACACACACATATACAGTTGTGCTCAAAATTATTAATACCCTTGGTAAATAAGATCAAAGAAGGCTGTGAAAATAAGTCTGCATTGTTTATCCATTTGATCTTTCATATAAAATAAAAATAAAAAAGTCAAACCTTTAATTGAAGTAAAAAAAATAAATAATTGAAAGTGGGGGAAATAACATTAGGAAATAAATATTTTTCTCTAGTACACATTGGCCACAATTATTGGTACCTCTAGAAATTCTTATGATTAAAATATATAATATGAAGTATATTCCCATTCATATATAGAAATCTTATTATGGGCCGTGGTTGGATCTTCCAACAGGACAATGATCCACAAACAAACATCAAAACCAAAACAAAAATGGGTCACTGAGAACAAAACCAAGCTTTTGCCATGGCCGTCCCAGTCCTCTGACCTGAACCCTACAGAAAATGAGTGGGGTGAACTGAAGAGAAGAAACACCAACGTGGAGCTGTGAATCTGAAGGGTCTGGAGCAATGCTCCCTCTAAGCTGCGCGAGTGGCCACACTTCTTCAGGGAAAGCCATTAGATTGAATTCTAGTAAAAGCGAAAGAATCACAATGCTCGGGCAAACCGCTATAGAGTTAGAACTGGTGAATCCAGTTTACAGATTTCATAGAAAGAGAATGATGTGCACCAAATGAGTCGCTGTAGAAACCGAATAGGCTACTTCAATGGTTGTGGTGCGCTCAACACCAGCGCAAATGCAATGACATGTGTCATCATGTATTAAAGAAGAGTGGCTTGATTAAAGGGATAGTTCACCCAAAAACGATTTGGGTGATCGACACGAAACGATTGATTTGTGCGAGAAACGTGCGAGTATTTTTATCATTTTTTACCTCTAATACACCACTATGTCCAACTGCCCTGAGCGCATGCACTGCATCCGGTGCGTGATGTCTGTATATGCTCTGGCATAGTTTACATAAGCGCCGGAAGCGATCTGTCGCATATATATGTCACTCATTGTTTACACAGTGCACAATCTCTGTGCAGATGTCACGCACCAGATGCAGTGCACGGCACGCGCTCAGGGCAGTTGGACATAGTGGTGTATTAGAGGTAAAAAATTATAAAAATACGTGCACGTTTCTTGCACAAATCAATCGTTTCGTGTCTTAGGACATCAATGTATCGTTATGAGCCACAGGGTTTAATTTGGATTTGTCTGTGCATGTTTTTTTACTCTCAAAGATTCTGTGCCCATTGACTTGCATTATATGACTGACAGACTGCAACGGTTTGAGTTAAAAATATTAGTTTGTGTTCTACTGAAGAAACAAAGTCACCTACATCTTGGATGCCCTGGGGGTAAGCAGATAAACATCAAATTTTCATTTTTGGGTGAACTATCCCTTTAAGTGCTGGAAATAGCAGAGGATGGGCACAGAATGTTAACAAAACTCCGAGACATTTAGCTACAGTCACACACAGGTGTATTGTGCAAACTACTTCATAGGGAAGTTTAGACAGCTATAAAAGAATTCACGTTCACGTTCACGTTTTTTAGTTTTTTTTTTACATTATTTAACTTACAGATCTCAGCTTAAAGGGGCCCTATTATGCTTTTTCACTTTTTGAATTTTAGTCAGTGTGTAGTGTGTAAAGTATGTTTGGGCATAAAAAGATCTACAAAGTTACAAATCTCAAAGTCCACTCCAAAAGGAGATATTTAATTTTTTTTTAAATCCCTTTTCAAGAACTACAACGAACGGCTCGTTTGGACTACAAAGTTGTTTTCCTGTATTTGTGATATCACAAAGTGGTCCATTAGAATATCATTAAAATAAATCCCGCCTATGGAGATTCGAATGGTTGGGGGGGTGGAGAGAATGCTTGGTTGAGCACTGCACGTTTCAAAATCGAAACCCGGTGCGGGTGTTTTTATATCACTGTATTTCTGAAGGAAACCGATTCTCTTCAGAAAATTTTGGATGTCATTTTCATTTCATCTTGCATGTAATGTCTGATAAAGCAGCTTTTGTGAGTGGAGAGCTGGAGGTGGAGAAACCTCGCCCTCTCCCACTCCAACTGCGCCTCCTGCTGGCAGAGAATGAATTTGCATATATATGCCGCCACAAATAGAATAATTCCGTGGGACTTTGGTATAAATAAATTCAACTGTATAACAGTTTCACTACAATTCATGTTATAATGTTAGAATTAAAGAACAATAAACATAATACATATTACCGTTGCACTTATCTGTACATAGTAAACGCAGTTATTTTTAAGCTGCTGTTGACATCCTATCTAAAACGTGATTTAGCCCAAAACAAAAACAACAACAATAGTGTAACCACTTTAATATGTCTTGCAATATCCGTACGTGTAAAGGTTCTGCGCGATCCTCTTGTTCAATATTCTCGGGGTCTGAACTGATATGGCAATATTGACGAACTTGCTGTTTTGGCAAGGGGCGGGGCAGTACTGAAACACCATCTAAGCTGTTCGCCAATCACAACGCACTGGGACAGCTAACCAATCACAACACATTTTGTTTATCGGAAGGCGGGCCTTCATCAAACCCGGAACTAATCGAGCCGTTTGTGCCAGGCTGGGGAGAAAGGTGTTGTAATAATGTAAATTATGTGAAAAATGCTATTTTAGAACCACCAAGCACGAGAGCATGTTCTAGTACACCCCCAAAACCAAATCAAGACTTTGTAAAAGAGCATAACAGGACCCCTTTAAGTTTTGCTGCAGTTTGGTTTCCATTCTATTAGTTTAAATATTTTGTTTTGATAGTATATTATATTATGTTATATAGTAAATAATTGACCTTGTTTTTAATGGAGTCTCTTGCTCATCAAGGCTGTATTTATTTAAAAAACACAGAAAAAAACAGTGATATTGTGAATTATTATTGCAATTTCTAATTGTGGTTTCCAATTTTAATACCTATACTTTAAAATATAATTTATTCCTGTGAAGCAAAGCTGAATTTTCAGCATCATTACTCTAGTCTTCAGTGTCACATGATCCTTCATTAATCATTGTAAAATGCTTTTATTATCAGTGTTGAAACTGTTGTACTGCTTAATATTTTTTTTGGAACCTGTGTTACTTTTTTCTTTGATTCTTTGATTAATAAAAAGTTCAAAATAGATTATTCAAAATAGAAATATTTTCTAACAATGTAAGTCTTTACTATCAATGTTATGCATTTAACACATCCTTGCTGAATAAAGTATCTTTAACTTTCTTTACACTTTTTAAAAGTTTCTTTAAAAAAGAAAGAAAGAAAAAATTCTGACCCCAAACTTTTGAATACTTAGTTTATATTGTAACACAAAATCTCTATTTTGAATAAACACTGTTCTTTTGAACTTTTTATTTATCAAAACTTTCACAGGTCCCAAAAAATATTAAGCAGTACAACGGTTTCCAACATTGATTATAAATCAGCATATTAGAATGATTTCTGAAGGATCATGTGACATTGAAGACTGGAGTAATGATGCTGAAAATTCAGCTTTGCTTCACATGAATTAATTATATTTTAAAGTATATTAAGATTTCACAATATTATTTTGTGAAATAATATTTAGTATTTTTTATCAAATAGATAGGCTACAGCTTTGATGAGCATAAGAAACTTCTTTAAAAAAATTTACTGATCCCAAACGGCAGTGTATTATACTGTAAAAAATGTTTTCTCAGGCAACCTAAAATCTACATCATTTAGTTACATCAAGGTTCAAATCAAATATAGCACATTAAAGTTAAAAGTTACACAGTTTTTTGTGTGTGCGCTGTACAGGGTATAAAGATTAATGTTTTTGCTCAGGTGCCCGAAATGGCCTCTCAATAGAAAAAGTTTTGCTGAGCAAGAAAAAAAAATAGAGGGAACATTGGTCTGGAGTGAATCTGGATGAAGGAATGGTCTCTTGACAGATGTTCTCCAAACTTGTCAGGCATTATAGGTGAAGATTCAGAGCTGTTATCTTGGCAAAAGGAGCTTGCAAAAAGTATTGAATAAAAGGGTATGATTAATTGTGGCCAATGTGTATTAGAGAAAAACATTTATTTCATAATGAGATTTCTCTCCCATTTTAAATTCTTATTCTCCAGTGAAAGGTTAAATTTTTGTAAATTTTTAAAATAAAAGAACGAAAGGATTAATGATACAGATTTATTTTCACAGCCGCCTTTGATCATATTTACCATGGGTATGAATAATTTTGAGCACAACTGTACACACATACAGTGGAGCAAAAAAGTATTTAGTCAGCCAGCAATTGTGCAAGTTCTCCCACTTAAAAAGATGAGAGGGGCCTGTAATTTTCATCATAGGTATACCTCAACTATGAGAGACAAAATTAGAAAAAAAAAATCCAGAAAATCACATTGTAGGATTTTTAAAGAATTTATTTGCAAATTATGGTAGAAAATAAGTATTTGGTCAATAACAAAATTTCATCTCAATACTTTGTTATATACCCTTTGTTGGCAATGACAGAGGTCAAACGTTTTCTGTAAGTCTTCACAAGGTTTTCACACACTGTTGCTGGTATTTTGGCCCATTCCTCCATGCAGATCTCCTCTAGAGCAGTAATGTTTTGGGGCTGTCGCTGGGCAACATGGACTTTCAACTCCCTCCAAAGATTTTCGATGGGGTTGAGATCTGGAGACTGGCTAGGCCACTCCAGGACCTTGAAATGCTTCTTACGAAGCCACTCCTTCGCTGTTCGGGCGGTGTGTTTGGGATCATTGTCATGCTGAAAGACCCAGCCACGTTTCATCTTCAATGCCCTTGCTGATGGAAGGAGGTTTTCACTCAAAATCTCACGATACATGGCCCCATTCATTCTTTCGTTTACACGGATCAGTCGTCCTGGTCCCTTTGCAGAAAAACAGCCCCAAAGCATGATGTTTCCACCCCCATGCTTCACAGTAGGTATGGTGTTCTTTGGATGCAACTCAGCATTCTTTCTCCTCCAAACACGACAAGTTGAGTTTTACCAAAAGTTCTATTTTGGTTTCATCTGACCATATGACATTCTCCCAATCCTCTTCTGGATCATCCAAATGCTCTCTAGCAAACTTCAGACGGGCCGGACATGTACTGGCTTAAGCAGGGGACACGTCTGGCACTGCAGGATTTGAGGCCTTTGTTACTTTGGTCCCAGCTCTCTGCAGGTCATTCACTAGGTCCCCCCGTGTGGTTCTGGGATTTTTGCTCACAGTTCTTGTGATCATTTTGACCCCACGGGGTGAGATTTTGCGTGGAGCCCCAGATCGAGGGAGATTATCAGTGGTCTTGTATGTCTTCCATTTTCTAATAATTGCTCCCACAGTTGATTTCTTCACACCAAGCTGCTTACCTATTGCAGATTCAGTCTTCCCAGCCCGGTGCAGGTCTACAATTTTGTTTCTGGTGTCCTTTGACAGCTCTTTGGTCTTGGCCATGGTGGAGTTTGGAGTTGGACTGTTTGGGGTTGTGGACAGGTGTCTTTTATACTGATAATGAGTTCAAACAGATGCCATTAATACAGGTAACGAGTGGAGGACAGAGGAGCCTCTTAAAGAAGAAGTTACAGGTCTGTGAGAGCCAGAAATCTTGCTTGTTTGTAGGTGACCAAATACTTATTTTACAGAGGAATTTACCAATTAATTCTTTAAAAATCCTACAATGTGATTTTCTGGATTTTTTTTTCTCATTTTGTCTCTCATAGTTGAGGTATACCTATGATGAAAATTACAGGCCTCTCTCATCTTTTTAAGTGAGACAACTTGCAAAATTGGTGGTTGACTAAATACTTTTTTTGCCCCACTGTATATTATTAATATATATAAATCTTAAGCAGGACAACAGTTTTCAGCATTGATAATAATAAAGAATACACTTTAAAAACATTCAAATAGAAAACCGTTACTTTACAAATATAAAAAATTTAAACATTACATTTAAAGCAATACAAATGGTATATGCATGACAGTTTAAAAGTTTGAGTTTAAAAGTTTTTTTTTAATTGCTTTAAATGTAATATTGCAAAATTTTACTATAATTAAAAAAGTAACGGTTTTATATTTTAATGTATTTTTAAAATGTATTCCTTATTATTATCAAGGCTGAAAACTGTTGTCCTGCTTAATATTTTTGTAGAAACTGTGATTTTTTTTTTTTTTTTTAGGATTTTTTAAAGAATAGAAGGTTTAAAAATATTTATTAGAAATAGTTTAACATAAATGTAGATTTCTTGTAATGATTTTAAAGTATTCACTGATCAATTCATGCATACTTGCTGAATAAAAGTATTCTTTCAATAAATAAATAAATAATACTAAACGCAAACTTTTGTACAATAGTGTATATAATTTGAGTTCTAATTTATTTTTTAAATACAATTTTATTTTAATACAATTATTTAGGGTTTTAGTTAGCAATGATAACAACAAAATAAATAAATAAAATGTACATATCATATGCATACAATTATCTTATAACTATGTAAAAAAAAATAAAAAAGTCCTATAAATACAAATTCAAATTCAGTATGGTGCAAAACATTACTATTTAGTTTGACACTTCTATTACTGTCATACGACGGCATTTTAGTGCCACGTTAAAAAAAAAAAAATAATAATATATAATATAATATAATAATATACGTAATATTTCGAGAATAAAGTTGAAATTCCGAGAATAAAGTCGAAATATTACGAGAATAAAGTCGAAATATTACGAGAATAAAGTCGAAATATTATGAGAATAAAGTCGAAATACTACGAGAATGAAGTCAAAATATTTTGAGAATAAAGTCGAAATTACGAGAATAAAGTCGAAATATTATGAGAATAAAGTCAAAATATTACGAGAATAAAGTCGAAATGTTTCGAGAATAAAGTCGAAATGTTTCGAAATTAAAGTCGAAATGTTTTAAGAATAAAGTCGAAATGTTTAGAGAATAAAGTTTATAGTTATAATATTTTGAGATAGGCTATATCTTTTTGTGCATGCAAATGGACCGGATTGGGAGCACTGGGAGATATTCCAAATCTTAGTTTTCAAAATCTGTCAGTTTTATAGCGAAATACAAACATTATGTAGGCTATATTGCAATAATGTGTTTGTCAAGTGGCATGTGAGTCAATCATCTTTCCGATTACAATAACAAACGACGAGACATTATTTTTATTATAAATTAGGCTAAACTGTTTTTTTTTTCATGCCTTATGATGTTCCTTCACTTTATATCTTGCTATAAACATGAAACAAAGAGCAAAAATAAATTTTAATTTGTATTTCGTTATAAAACTGACATAATTTGAAAGCTGAGCTGTGTGTAAAAGCAACAAAGAACAAAATTGTTGTGATTACTGGTTGACTGGCGCGCAACAAATAATGAATGGAAGACGTTAAATATTATGTCCTCATTTACAGTATACCATGCATAAAACAGTTTGTGAATAGTCACTTAACATTTACAGCAGAAAAGACAACAATATAACAACCTTTAGAATGTTTTATTGCTGTTTAATTAAACAGGCTATGTGAGGAATGAAAGTTTGGACGCCACAGATGTTTTTGCGGAGCAGGTGGTGGAATTTTCACAATAATTTAATGAATTTATTCACATAAATACAGCGATCTGTCACGCCACATTAAAGAGCTTGAAAATCACATTATTGTAAGACACATAATTTGTGTTTCGCTATAAAACTGATTTTGAAAGCTGAGACTTTGTTTTATATTAAAAGCACAAAGCTATTGCTATCGGGTGGCTGGCGCACTACAAATAACGAATGCAATGGAAGACATGAAATATTATTTCCAAGCATACTGTCCCCGCGAGTATGACACATGGTATGATTAATCCCACATATATTTGTTGTGTATTAAAAAAGGGTTAAATAAGAGAGCTACAGCGCCCCCCAAAGGAATGTCGATTGAGTGTGTGAGCTGATGTTAAGATAAACAGTTGTTCCTGTTCAGTCTGTTAATGAATATCATATTCTTGATATTAAGCTGTTTCTGCGAGTCCTTAAAATTGACATCCCAGTAAGATGATGCGGCCGCTCGGACGCAACAATATTCAAATCAATACCGGTGGCCTGGCAACTTCTCCCGGTGCTCTCAATGCGGGCCATTTGCATACGCAATATAGGCTATACTCTCAAAATATTATAACTTTAATTTCTCGAAACATTTCGACTTTATTCTTGTAGTATTTCGACTTTATTGTTGAAATATTACATCTTTAATCTCGTAATCTTAGATTTTTTATATTTTTTTAACGTGGCACTAAAACGCCGCCGTACTATCACAAGTCACAACAAAAAAAATACATTAGCAGGCTAGATAACGTTACCTTGGTTACATACATCAATTAGCATAATCATATAGCATAAATACATCACCCAAAACCAAATGTTTACGATTAATGATAGATCTCACACTGGCCCCGAGTCATCCTTACTGTCGAGTCCTGCACATTTATAATTTTTTGCGATAGCATTTTGAGCTTAAATCAGAGAACGTCTAAACAATTTTCAATCTACAGCCAACCAGACATAATATATTTAATGCATTTTACCTCCTTAACTTGCGAGATTGTCATGGTGGGCTGGGGTTGTCTGAGACTGGGTGATCGACGGTGCTTTTACCATCCAGACCGAGGATAAACTATGACCCTGAACACATACACGTGATCTCTTTTCTCTTTCACATTCTTTGTTTAAAAGATGAAATACAGACTAGCCTATGTGTGTGGCTGGATACCAGAATCAAAGGAACCTGCAAACAGACTGATATGTAAGAAGTGGAGTGGAGTTGCATTGAGAAACATGTATGCAGGTTTGCTGCCAGAAACACAGCGTATTACTTCGGGCGATTTGCAAAGGTTATGTGCAAAGCTCACCCGGCAGAGGGGCTGTGTGCTCCGATCCAAAGGAAAAACTATATGAGCGGCTGTTTACACACCGCAAATGCATGTTCATACATTCTAAATCTACAACTTTACATATGAGGTCAGATACACTTGTCAATAATGATACGAGCTGAATCACTCGCAGATGCTTGATCTTCCCATTTGTGTCATGGGATAGATAAATGTAATTAACTATACAAATATATGAATGGAAGGAAAAAAGGGATGATATTAGGGCTGGGTATTGCAATATGTCAAAATTCAATGCATTACAATAAATTCCATTCTGAAAATTGAAACCGCACCAAACACCACATAAGAAAAAAATACCATGCTTTGATAAATCATAATTATGAAACATGACATACAAAGTTTAAATAATGACATTTTAAGCCATAATTATGACATGGAATGTAATTAAATCTGACATAGTGAAAATCTGTATCATAATGAAATTATGATTTTTATTAAGGCTTTATATCTCATAATTATGACTTTGTATGTCATAATTATAACTACTTAATATGTCATAATTATGATTATTTGATCATAATTATGATATATTATTATGTTTTTTTTTTTATCATATGTGGTGGAAATGGGCTTCTATAACAACCTGCTTCTTCATTAATTGAACTGTGGGAGATTAAATTAATTACTGATACAACAACTTAAAGTATCAATGCAATATTTAACAATTTTATTTAATAACTGTGATTACGTTAATATAAGATTATATTTGCAAAGCTCTAGATTACACCACCATTCAAAATTTGAGGTCAGCAAGATTTTGATCTTTTATGGTCTATTATGCTCACCAAGGCTGCATTTATTTGATCATAAATGCAATAAAACAGTAATATTGTTTTTATTGTAATATTGTTAACATTTATTTAATCAAAACACAGTAAAAATGGTGAAATAATAGTGAAATTTTAATATATTATTTATTCCTGTGAATGCAAAGCTGAATTTTCAGCATTATTACTCTAGTCTTCAGTGTCACATGATCCTTCAGATATCATTCTAAAATGCTGATTTGCTGCTTAAGAAACACTTACTATTATTATTATTATTATTATTATTATTATTATTAATAATAATGTTGAAAACAGTTGTGCTGCTTAATATTGTTTGTGGAAATATAGTACTTTTTTATCCAATTTTTTTTTTTTTTGTGATGAATAGAAAGTTCATATATATTTTTGTAAAATGCAAGTATTTTTTTAATATAACTTTTCAGCAATATATATATATATCTCACTGACCCCAAACTTTTAAACAGTAGTGTGTATGGTGTAATTTCTCCAAACAATTATTTAAGGCCAATTATACTGTATTGTCATGAGACCATTGTTAAAAAAAATCTATTTGGACAGCTTTAAAAACAGTAAAATTAGATACGATTTAGTGCAAAATTTTGAATGGATTTCATTCCATTACAACATGTTCATCCATGCCAAATCCAATACGCCATCAATGCTGAGAGGGACAATATTCAAAACAGCAGTTCATCAATTGGGAACTTCAATGGCAGATTCGTAACTTAAATTTGGTCCTCCGTAATACTGAACATATGCTTGATATAAATGCATATATGAACACACAGACATGTGTACATGCCATTCAAAGTCAAACACACATACACACACACACACACACACACACACACTCACACACATGTAGGTGAGAATGAACATAAATATGCAGCACATATACACAGACAAAAAGGGAGGGGGATATAGTGATAAAGAAAGAGAGAGATACAAGAACTACAGATGTTAAATAACACCAATGTCAAACAAGAAACAAACGTATTAGACAAGTATGTTATGGCTTCCCACCACAAACAGCCTCAAAACCTCTTCTTGGGTCATAAATGTGCTGTGATGTCATATTTTAGGTATTTGGGTAAAGAAAATGCTTTGGTACCTTTGGTTGCAGGTTTGGATGGAGCAGCACGTAACCGTTAGGATCAATTGCGAAATAATATCCATTAGGACCAATCTGAAATGAAATAAGAGAAGAACAGTGAGGACACCTCGAAAAAGAAGACCACCATCAAACCCAAATCCCTGCTTGGACCGAATGGGCCTGGTTCCTCCGAGATGTGGTGGTTAATCCCTCACTAGCGAGGTACTGTCTAATATCCCCCGAGAACACCGACCCGAGCTGTCAATCACCCCCGAGCACTTAGCGTTAATCAAATGTGTCGGTTCATCTGGAAACATTCCTCTGAGCTTAACAGAAAATCACAACCATTTACAAATCAAATGTAAGTACAAACAGATGTAATGTACAAGGGCTTACGTCCTCTTAAGAGCGATCTTACTGTAAGGAGGCGAAACCGCAAGGCGGCAGACCGCAGAACAATAGTGCATTTATCTTATGCGTGCCGTGTTATTCTTATTACAGCGACTCAAAGAGTCCGCAAAGAAAACATCTAACACATGAGCTTCGCTTTGTTCTCTTATAAATTGAATTATGTAGTGTTCAAGGAATAGTTCACCCTAAATGAAAACTCGTCGCCATTTACGCGCCCTCACGTTGTCCCAAAACCAGATTTTCTTTCTTCTCAAGTTTTTCTTTTTTTTTTTTTCTCATGCAATGAAAGCAAATAGGGCTATCAAGCACTGAATCTGAGAATAAAGTACCATAAAAGCACCATAAAATTAGTGTATGTGATTCAGTCGCTATATACTAAGTGTTTTGAAGCCATGCAATTCTTGCCTGTCTCGTCTTTGACATCAAACTGGTGCGACACGACTGACACTTCAGATTTTATTCTACACCATTGTTCAAAAGTTTGCGGTTAATGTTTTTCAAAGTCTCTTATGTTCACCAGGGATGCATTTATTTGATCAAAACAGTAAAAACTGAAATATTATTACGATTTAAAATAACTGTTTTATAATTTAATATATCTTAAAAAAGTAATTGTAGCACTTTATTTTACAGTACGTGTACTTCCCTGGTACATACAGTACATGGGAAATATATTGTACCTACAGGCAAATGAGTGGTAACACAAAGTACTTACCTGAAGTGTCTGTACATGGTAAAAAATAAGAAACACGGCTGTACTTAACAGTCGCACATGCATGGTAATTAGTTTGTACATACAGACAAGTGTGGGTAAAAACGGTCACTTACAGGTAATGCCTGTACATGGTAACTAATTAGATACTTTACTGTACTTACTCATGTGTATACATGGTAAATATGTAGTACTTTCGGACAAGTGGGTACAAACCGGCACGTCCTTACAGTATATGTATATGGTAACTAATAAGACACATTACTGTACATACTAATGATATGTACATGGTAAATGTGTAGCACCTACAGAAAAATGTGGTATTATGTGGTAAAAACAAGACACATAATGTACTTGGTAAGTCCTAACCTCGCCTAATAAAAAGAGGACTGTTTTCCAATTGCTTGTGTAGGACTGTTAATGCTAAATTGCCCTCCACAACAGTGCTTACAAAATTTGAAGAACTGGTAATTCCTGTGTAATTATTTTATTTTACAGTCCTATTTCCATATACTTACCATGTAAGTAGTGGTGTATGTACCTATTATATAATGTACAGAATAAGTTATGTGGTACTCAAGTTGGGGGGTATAAACATGGACCAAGGTACTTATTGAGTAATTGATGGTAGGTGCCATTGCAGTTTGGAACTTTGAAAGTTGGTTGGGAACACGGCAGTAACTGTGCAGCACTGCATAGTGTTAATACTTAGCAGGCACAGTCCTTTTAAATAGGGATTTTGACACATGGCAATCAGGAGTTGCAAATATGAGTCCGGTAGCTACTGTATAATTCCAAATAGTCCAGGTGATATGTAAAAATAATGTTTACTTTTCATAAAAGCATGAAACTTGGTACACTTGTAAAGTTTGCAGCCCTAAAAATGTTCAGAAATGGAGCCATTGCAAAAACACCTCGTGGTTGCCATGGCGACCATTTTACTTTCCGCCATAACCAAATTATGCATTTTGTGACATATCTCCTGAACCAAACATGATAACACAGAAAAGGTTATGTCTACCCCTGTGTTTTGATGGTCAAGGATTACAATGATACCATATACAACAACATAAACTGTTCAGGTGAAGAGGTAATGATGAAATCAGCAATGAGCAACACAGTATCACAGCATTTACAAAAGTCCATATTATGGCTATTATTTTTTACTTTCTTTGATAATTAACTAACATTGTATTCATATTATAATATATAAAGATTGTTTTCAAGAATACTATCATATATTTCAGAGAAAATCATCTCAAGTAAGTGTATTTTTCCTTGACTCTCAGGCAGAGTCAGGTAGGCAGTAGTGTGTTTCCAATACATTCTTGTTCTCTCTCAACAACGCTCTAATATCACATGCAGACGGCAACGCAATCAGGTGAACAGTTAATGGTTAATTCAGTGACTTTATGAGAAGGATTACAATGAAATCTCAGAAGATGCAGAATGAAATTTCAAACATATTTCATGTAAACTTAATTTATAATCACTCTCTGGGGCCAGAGTTGTCTATTATGTTGTCCACAAGGGGGAAGCCAGAGTCCTGCATACACGCAGGTGAACCGCTGATGTAACAGGTGGAATATTTATGTGTAGGGTGCGGTGCAGGCTGGACAGTGACAAGCACGGGCAGGTTGCGGGTGCAATAACCAAGACTATTTAGACTCGGTCCAGTACACACTCAGCAATGTAGCCAATCATGCTGCCACTGATTGACAGCTGTAGTGATTATATTAAAGAGAGTGCTCTTTGCTTGCTTTCTGTATTTAATCTATTCACAATTTGAATAAAAGTTTTAATAAATTAGTTTTGTCTACTTTACATAGGAGATTTAATGCAGGTGCAGTTCGGGTCCCAGTTTTTATATCAAATGGGTCGGGTATGGGATTAAATTAGTGTTGCTGTCAGATAACGTGCAGGGTGTTCTGTTAATAACTGCGATTGTGGGAAGATCATTTCATCAGCCAGGAAAGGTGAATTAAAACGCCTCTCTGTGATGTTACCACGAGGCATCGCTTACTTGCAGATCTCAGGCTTCTGGAGGGGATGTCGATTCATAAGAGTGAGGAGGAAGTAGGAGGGTGCTGAGCCTGAGGCTGTTCTGTATGCAAACATCAATGTATTGAACTTGATGCAACCGGTAGCCAGTGCAGGGAGATAAAGAGAGGAGTAAAGTGGGCCCTTTTGGGCTCATTGAAGACCAGTCGTGCCACTGCATTCTGAATCATTTGTGGAGACTTGATTGTGCATGATGGAAGTTCAGCCAGAAGAGCATTGCAATAGTCCAGTCTAGAAATGACAAAGGCCTGGGCAAGAAGTTGTGCAGCATGCTCTGTTTGGAAGGGCCTGATCCTCCTGATGTTGTGCAATGCAAACCTGTATGATCGAGCTGTCTTTATGGTCCTTGAAGCTCAGCTGGTCACCAAAGAATGATTTTTGATGAACCAAGCAGGATGATAAAATCATGCTGTAGAGTCAGAGCGCCAGACTGAGCTGCAGGTGATGTTCCTTCATCCATCCCGAGATGTTTGCCCGGAAGCCTGAGATCCATGCAGCTAGTATTAGATTGTCTGTTTAAAATTAATGATAGAACTGTGTGTCATCAGCATAGCAATGGTAGGAGAAACCATGTGCTTGTATAATGGGTCCCAGTGATGTAGTGTATATGGTGAAGAGGAGGGGTCCAAGAACTGATCCCTCAGGAAACCCTGTGACCAGCTGATGTTCTTTGGATACCTCTTCTTCCCGGGAAACCCGGAAAGACCTACCTGTGAGATAAGATTCAAACCAGTGGAGTGCAGATCCTGGGATGGTAGACAGGAGAATCTAATGATTCACAAAGTTAAAAGTGGCAGATAGATCCAGCAGAATAAGAGCTGATGATCTGGAATCAGCTTTCGCAATCTGCAGGGCTACAGTGACCGACAGCAAAGCAGTCTCAGATGAATGGCCGCTGCTCAAACCTGATTGGTTAATGTTCAGTTGGTCATTCTGTGAAATAAATAATGTAACTGTGTCTATAAAGGTGTGAACCAAATGGTCCATCCCATTAGAATAACAAAGGAACAGCATTCCTTAGGAACGTCTTGTAGATTGCAGGATCTCCAGTGGGAGGTCCTAACAGTATCGGTCGTTTCTAGCCCTTTTGTCTTCAGGTATAAAATTCTATCCCATAGACAGAACTTTGGGAGAAGCTAGGATTCATACAAGGGTTAGGATTGTTTGAAGGAAGACATGCTAACATCGCTATTGAAGTACTGCTACACTACCATCTTCAATAAATCCTTCTCCCCACAAAAATTTTGGTCAAGCCTTAAGGCCCCGATATACTTCAGACAAAGTTCGTTTTCGATCTTCGTTTGGGGGCAAAAAGAAGTTCGAAAAGGCTGAGCGACGGTATACTGTTTTTGAACATTCCAACAACCCTGCGCTGCTGGAGGCAGGGTGTAGATTAATGTAAATGTGTCGCGACACTCGCGCATATGCCCTAAACACAACAACGATGCAATGAAGGTGTATCTAGGTCTTTTATTAAACTGGATAAATTATTACACGTTTATTATTTTATTATTGGTTTATTATTGTATGTTCTTTTGGCATTTCATTTATTGTATACCTTTTAAATTTCGCTTATTGAAAGAACAACAACAGCAGCAGCAGTATGGTGTAACATTTATTTGAAACGCATGTATTTGGTACTTGCTACCTTATATCTTTACTCTTTCGTTTCATTCTTTTCATGTCTCAACTTGCATCTGATGTTTCTCTACGTTGCTTTTTGCATTACTCCGGGTCGTCCACATCAAGCTTCGTTGCAATTTCTTTCTAGGAATTAAATGCTTTCTCTGAAAAAGTCTCTCCGCGAGCGATTGTACAGGTGTGGATATATCTGTGGCAGCTCAGCTATTAAACCCAGTGTATTTATGTTGCTAGTGACTTGGAGATGTTGTTCTCCTGCCAGATGAGAAACGAACCGGGCAAAAAAAAAAAATAGCACGTCAAAAAAGGTGGAGTTCCAGAACACACCCACTGATTGCGTAATCGCCACGGACCAATGGTAGCTCAAAGGTTTTTAGGAGCCAAAACAAACTCCCCCAGAAAGTTCGCTTTGGTGAGCTGTTTCGAACTGCCAAAATGAACTCAAAACGAACTTCGTTTCGGCCTGATTTGTTTCAAAATGACGTCATATCAGTTTGTTCTTTGATTTCGTTTGAATATCGGGTCCTTCAATTTTTAGTATTAGAGAAATCTAGTACATCGGTGAGCCACCCAAATGACTGCCCAGCAAAAATACAGTAAATATGTAAATATGACATTTTCTGTGTTATCACATTTGGTTCAGGAGATATGACACAAAATACATAATTTGGTTATGGCGGAAAGTAAAATCCGTCATAACCAAATTATATGGTTATAATTAACCATATAATGGTTAGTAGGTTGGAATATTAATTTTAGGTCAGCCATTCTTTTTACTTTCATTTATTTTGTATTTTTTTTATTAGATGAACACAAACCGCATGAAATGCTGAAGGTATTTGAGTTGAAATAGTAAAAGTTGTGATACTCACTGTGAAGCGGGGCGTCAGTCTTTTGATATCATCGAGAGACACATCCACCCCCATCACTCCTAAAATCAACTGGTTCTGATGCTAAAAGAAGATCAAAAACACAAAGTTTCCACTCTGACATGCAATAGGGTGACATTTACCAACAAATATGAGGCAAAACTACACTTGGAAAGCATAAAACCTTGAATTAGATTTCACAACAACACAAACGGTTGCATTTGGGCAAAAATAACCACCATGAAATTATGTGAAGGTGTAGAGCAGGGTTCCTCAATAGGCGGTCCGCAGGCCGGAGAGAAAAATGTTTGGCCCGCGCTAATTTCAAATAATGTGGCATGAAAATTCAAACGCAGCATCAGAAAGCGACATTAACTTACATCGTGTCTACACCGGACACGAGCGGCGTGGCGTGACGCAACAAAATACAATAGAACTTATTATAATCAGAGATGGTATCTACACTGGATGCGGCTTAGCACAGTGCGACAAATCCTGACTGTAAACTGCTGACTCGTTCTATTTATGACGTACTGACACAAAGTTCAAATGATTTGCAATGCTTTGTCGCATCCAGTGTAGATACTAAGTGACAGCAAAAACATGGCAAGTGTGAAGTAAAGAAAAGTGGACACAGAAAATAGATGATTCAAACAGTTTTGAGTGGGTGAGTGAGTGAGACCATGTTTGTTATGGAAGTTGGTTCGCAGTGATTTCAAGATCTGAGGTAAAATATCTATTGTTGCTTTCACTATGGCTATAAACCCCATGCAAAATAATATTCAAACTCACATTAGACACTTTTAACATTGAACAAAGCACATAATCATTACCTGAGATTATCACTGTCATATTTTGAATGTTGTTCCTGCCGCGATGTCGCAGAAAATAAAAAAACATTTCTAAAATAGAATTCTGTCTCGCTGTCGCGGGTGGTTATGACAAAAATTACATGGAAAAGATACTTTTTATCGCGTTGCGTCATGTCTGGTTGGGACATACGGTGTGACAATTTGATCCCCCCCCCAAAAAATCTAAGTGTAAAAATATTCATGCTGACAGATAATAATTGAATCTGCAGTTAGGGAAAGTGTAGAGAAGAGATCCAGTCTGGAGATGAGCAGGAACAGTTGATTTGTATGGCAGACATAGAGATCCAGATTTTTTGTTTGTTCATTTGTTTTTAATATTCAACAGGCAAAGTTCTTCTGTATCTAAATGCAAAAATGTTCATAATTGTTTGAATAAAACAGACTACTGGGGGAAAAAATCTGTATATTTATCTTGTGACCATCTTGTGACTATTTTAACAAAAGCAACAATAATATAATAATTGTAATGATAAGAATAATATAGGCTATATATGTGTATATATGTGTATATATATATAGGTCAGTGGCCCTTGGCTTGGTATTGGCAGAATTCGGCCCTCGGCGAAAACTAATTGAGGAACCCTGGTGTAGAGCATCACATCTAAACAGCCTCAATGCTAGTCATCCATACTGGAAATAGATATAAACTTTATTAAAGAAGCCAGTGACGCAGTTGGCGAGTGGAAAGTAACGGCAGCTTTCAGAGGGTCAAGCGGTTTAGTGGAAAAACAATGTACGGATCCTTTGACCTCCAACTGGGAAACTTTAGGATAAGATACTGCATTTATTTTCCATATCGGTTACTTTTGTAGTGTTCCTGAAAAGGTCACTGTCCGCATGGTTAATACTTTCAAAAGATAATAAGGTTTACACGTTTGTGTCAGTAGTAGTTCTATCCCCATTAAACGTGACAAAAATAGTAGTTTGTTCCAAGAATTGGGCTATTATTAGAGTATTGAGCCTGTTAATGACACATCTGGTGTTCTGGTCTGTGTTCATTCAAATGCTTTATTCCCGCTTTTGGAGCTCAGTTTGAAACATTGTTCTTGTTTGTGCACTTAAGGACCTGTGTTCATTTAAAATTATGTAAAATTATGTTATTTTTTTTTAATTAAACAACATGCGTTAACATGTCAGAAATAATTTGTGCTATCAAATGATTAATTGCATCCAAAAGTTTTTGTTTGCATAATATATGAGTGTGTCTGTGTATATTTATGATATATATATATATATATATATATATATATGTATATATATATATACAGGTGCTGGTCATATAATTAGAATATCATCAAAAAGTTGATTTATTTCACTAATTCCATTCAAAAAGTGAAACTTGTATATTATATTCATTCATTACACACAGACTGATATATTTCAAATGTTTATTTATTTCAATTTTGATGATTAGAGCTTACAGCTCATGAAAGTCAAAAATCAGTATCTCAAAATATTAGAATATTTACATTTGAGTTTGAATAAATGACCATCCCTACAGTTTAAATTCTGGGTATCTCTTGTTCTTTGAAACCACAATAATGGAGAAGACTGCTGACTTGGCAATGATCCAGAAGACGAACATTGACACCCTCCACAAAGAGGGTAAGTCACAGAGGGTCATTACTGAAAGGTGTGGCTGTTTACAGAGTGCTGTATCAAAGCATATTAAATGCAAAGTTGACTGGAAGGAAGAATTTGGGTAGGAAAAGGTGCACAAGCAACAGGGATGACCGCAAGCTTGAGAATACAGTCAAGCAAAGCCGATTCAAACACTTGTGAGAGCTTCACAAGGAGAGAACTGAAGCTGGAGTCAGGGCATCAAGGGTCACCACACTCAGACGTCTTCAGGAAAAGGGCTACCAAGCCACTTCTGAACCAGAGACAACGTCAGAGGTGTCTTACCTGGGCTGCGGAGAAAAAGAACTGGACTGTTGCTCAGTGGTCCAAAGTCCTCTTTTCAGATGAAAGTAAATTTTACATTTCATTTGGAAATCAAGGTCCCAGAGTCTGAAGGAAGAGTGGAGAGGCACAGAATCCATGTTGCTTGAAGTCCAGTGTGAAGTTTCCACAGTCTGTGATGATTTGGGCTGCCATGTCATCTGCTGGTGTTGGTCCACTGTGTTTTCTGATGTCCACAGTCAACGCAGCCATCTACCAGGAAATTTTAGAGCACTTCATGCTTCCTTCTGTTGACAAGCTTTATGGAGATGCTGATTTCATTTTCCAGTAGGACTTGGCACCTGCCCACACTGCCAAAGGTACCAAAAGCTGGTTCAATGACCATAGTGTTACTGTGCTTGATTGGCCAGCAAACTCGCTGACCTGAACCCCATAGAGAATCTATGGGGTATTGTCAAGAGGAAGATGAGAGACACCAGACCCAACAATGCAGAAGAGCTGAAGGCTACTATCAGAGCAACCTGGGCTCTCATAACACCTGAGCAGTGCCACAGACTGATCGACTCCATGCCACGCCGCATTGCTGCAGTAATTCAGGCAAAAGGAGCCCCAACTAAGTATTGAGTGCTGTACATGCTCATACTTTTCATTTTCATACTTTTCAGTTGGCCAAGATTTCTAAAATCCTTTCTTTGTATTGGTCTTAAGTAATATTCTAATATTTTGAGATACTGATTTTTGACTTTCATGAGCTGTAAGCTCTAATCATCAAAATTAAAAGAAATAAACATTTGAAATATATCAGTCTGTGTGTAATGAATGAATATAATATACAAGTTTCACTTTTGAATGGAATTAGTGAAATAAATCAACTTTTGATGATATTCGAATTATACGACCAGCACCTGTATATATATATATATATATATATATATATATATATGTATATATGTATATATATATATATATATATATATATATATATATATATATATATATATATATACACATACAAACACATACAGTATATATTTTGAAAATATTTACATGTCTATATTTATATTCATATAATTTATATTATAAATAAATATAATTGCAAGAAAAAAGTCTGAATTGTGAGATATAAACTTGCAATTATATATATATATATATATATATTTATTCAGTGGCAGAAACGGGCTTTCATAGAAAATAGTTATTTTAAATTGTAATAATATTTCACAATATTACTGTTTTTACTGTATTTTTCATCAAATAAATTCAGCCTTGGGCAATATAATAAACTTCTTTTAAAAATTTAGAAAAAAAAAAATATATCACCAACCTTAAACACTTGAATGGTAGTGTATGTGGATTTAATATATCTATAATTTATGTATAAACTGATGTTCAAGATTTTATAAAAATGTTTCCTGTTTGGTCACCCGTAGCTGAAATAGATTTGTTTCGATTTTTCAATTCCCATTCCACAGCCTTAATTACTTCACTTTCAAACAAACATTATGAAAAGTAATACAAATAAAGAATTTGTGTGGGTTTCCAAACTTTTTGTCTAGGGAACTCAACTGGAAAATTGAGATAAACAACGGCCTGACCTGGTTTCGAGATCCGCCCCCTCTGGATTTGGTCTTGTTGAACACAGGTAGTGTGCCTGTGATGACTAGGCCCAACTCCTGAAGTCATGAAGAGGACACAAAAACAATCAAACACAACGCACTTTCACAATTTCTATGATTTTATTAAAAAAGGGGGCTGTACCAGAGCATCCAGGTACACATTGGTCCACTGCACTTGTTTGGCATCTGCAAGCACCATCGGCCTGCCCAAAACATCTAGATACTCCTATGCAAGAGTGAACAACAAAATGCAATCAATGGGTGGTTATCCTTGGACCTTCACATACTTCTAAACAACTATCTAACCAAATGAGTCACATTTGAAATGCTTTGGCACTCTACAGACCTGTGTGTTTATGCGAATGGCTCCAATGGATGGGATTTCGTAGAAATATCCTAGAAAACATATCATATGGATTATCATATTTAATATATTTATTTTTTAGCAATCCAGTAATGAATCTGCTAAAGAGGATGAGATGTAAGAATTATTTTTGTGCTACTGCCACTAGGGGGCAAAAACAGACTGAGCAATACTTACCCTTATTAGCACAGGCCATCCACTTTATTGGCCCAGTGTCATAGTTATGTTGACCAACAGAGAATGTGAACACACGCACCTACAATCCAACAGCATAGTGTACGAATTCAGAGCACCGTTATTGTATTATGCCAAAAAGATCAAACAAAAAAATTTAAAGAATGAATGAATGAATTTCATTGGCACCCCTCTAAAAAATTTAAATAATAGTTATAAAATAATGTGTGCAAATGCACAATAATAATAATAATAATTGAAATCTTCATTTAAATGTTTGGAGAAATTGCTTATGATTTATTTAGTACCAATTCCAACCATTCCTACAAAAGTGTTGCTTCATTATAAGAATAGTGTACTCTTTTAAAAACATATGGACAAAAATTATAGGCACCCCTAAAGGTTATTATATGAAACTTGTTTTTAGGACCAACTATATAACATTTCTAATATATATATATATATCATTGCAGTTTTTAATGTAATTTTTCTATGATTTAAAACAACTCTATATGCACTATAGTTATATGTTCATCATTTGTTTTGTACAGTGGTAAAGTCTGTAATATATTAATGAGAACAAAGATGGAGATTAATGAAAAAGAAAAAAAAAATACTTTGGAAAGATTTATAAACATTATGAGAATATAAGGGGAATATGAGCTTATTTTGCCCAAAGAAAAATGTCTGTCAGTAAATCAGTCCATCCATCCATCAATCTTCACAATACTGTAATAATCAACTTTATTTCAAATTAAACTGCTTGAAATGTAACCTAGATATGTTTTTTTTTTGTTTGTTTTTTGTAATAGTCACAAAAAACTTGGTGTTAATTAAATGTTTCATTACAAACTTTAAAATCCAGCTTCACACACACCTTTCTGTCAATGTTGTATCTGCTGAAGATCTCTTCTGCCCTCTCCTCGCCTCCATCAGTAAACAGCATTATGATCTTGTTGCAGTTTGCTCTGGTGATGTTTGACTGAAATAAGCACAATCAGATGCAGTTACACAGAATGACCAGCAGAAGTCAGCAGAACACAACAATACTACTTTTACCCTTTTAACCCTTTTAGTAAACACATATTACTAAGCAGAGGTGATTCCAGGATTTCAGCCTCAGACTTGTGGCTTAGTAGAATATTTCTTGCCTTAAGTCAGCTTATGATTGAATCCATCAGTGACTGAAGGGAAAGATAATATTTAAACTGTACTTATCAGACTCAACAGTATTTTAACATCAGGTAAAAAGAGGATGCAGAGTGAAATAAGCTTATACATTATTACAGACATTCTTTTTTTAGCCAACGTGAAGAGAAATCACATAAAGTGCAGATTTTAAGGCTGCTGGGAACTGAGACGAAAGACTGAATGCTTTTATAGATACATTTTCAAATTAAAATCATCATAAAACAGCAAAAACTCATACATTTGACAGCTGATTGAAGGCAAATTCGAAGCCTTTGGTGTAGTTGGTAATGCCCTTGGCTGTGATGTTCTGTACTGCATCTTTTAAGATCTTCTTATTGCGAACGTTAGCTTGAACCAGGTGGTCGAAACATGCTGTGTTATTCACTTTTGTGTTGAACTGAAAAAGAGGAGAGAGAGGCATACAGTAAGTGAAAAATCATTGGTCTTCTCATTGTTCATTCACAGCAAGACTTTTCAGAAACACAGCAAAAGTTTGTGTGACTTAAAAGATCTCTATACTGGGGTCAGAATGTCTGCAGGTGTTTGTGAGTATGCGCATGTGTTGTGGTACAGTGATGAAAATAATTTGAGCTGACAAGCTGGATACCCTTACAAGTTTCTAATTTTCTGTTCAGATAGGGCTCTCTGTGTTCTTTCACTTATTGCGGCTGACCCCTGTGAACCTGTTACTTCAAAGCTTGAGAGATTGAGAACAAGAAAATAGACTTGGGTAGAGGAAGAAAGAGAGAATGAGGGAGAATGAATGTGGGAGAGAAAAAGAAAAAGAAAAGGAAAAACAGTATACTGCAGACTCTAATAGTCCACAAACAAGGTTAAAAAAAAAAGTCACTTTTTATGATTTCAACCTTGTGATGTTAAAATCTATATTATATGAGCAATTTTATTTTCTGTTTATTTTAATGAGCGTGAAAATAATCAAATTTATATAGTTATAGACATAATAGATATTCCCTAAAATAAAAAAAAATAAAAAAATAAAAAATAAATGTAGGGGGTAGTTAGGGATCAAATGTTATTTAGTTATTAATAAACATATTTCCAATTTTTTTTAAAAGTCAGTTATTTGAGAGCAAAATAATAAAAACATTAAAGTAATAATAAAAATGCATTTGGCAATTTTTTTTACTACAATTTATTTGAATACCAATTCTACAGATTATATAAAAATCAGGAAACAGTTTTAAATTGATGGATATATTCAAGAAGCTAAAAACCTCTGAGAAGAGTAAGGCCCAATTCATCCTTTTTATTTAGTTATTTATAAACATATTTCTAATAAATTAAAAAAAAGAAATTGGTTGTGAGAGTGAAACATCAAAAACTAAATAATAAAATGTTTTAGTCAATTGAAATTAGTTTTTAAAAATAATTTAAAAAATGTTTTTACTAAAATACAATTGAATATTAATACTAAACGTTATTTCAAAATGATGCCACTATTTTCAGTGGAACTGATAAATAAGAAGCTGCTATAAGAAGCTGAATACCTCTGTGTGTAAAGTTTTTTTTGTTTGTTTTTTTTGTATTTTATTTCTACTAAAGGGGAAAAAAAAGGTAGTTGGTGAGAGTAAAAATAATAAAAACTATAAAACAATATAAAATCAAGTTTTTGGCAATTAAAACTATAGTTTCACCATTTTAAATGTGAGAAAAAGACACTGCCTGTGTTTAAAACTAGTTACATTTCATGCTAGGATAATTTTAAGTTAGTTAATAGTTTATTTAATACATCAAACAGTTCTTTCTACAAAAAAAAGGTTCCTCTGATGCTTAATTGGACACCAATTTGTACCTTACCCAGGGACGGCGCCTCCTATAACCCCAACAATGGGAAAAGTCAGAATGATTAACAGGTGCGAGTCAATTATGGCACCATTACAGCTAATGAGGTGGTATGTGCAAGCTCATGCAAAAAATTAAAATGATTACTATATCTCCAGCTCTCCCCGAGGACGTGAAAAAGCACATGATGCACTTCCTGTGGCAAGTGCAAGCAGAACACACCTTCAAACCTCCCGTGTTTACCATAGTGCAGTTTTTCATCTATTTTTCATAATCCAATGCTTATTTTTCATTCATGTCAACTCAAAAGTCTTGGCCGGACACCGAGAGACGTGTGCTTCATTGATGTAACTGTGGGATCAGGTGTCTGTGCTCTGTTGAATGAGCTGGATGTCACAGTGTCTGCTGAATGAACCGATGAGTCACGGTTCGATTAGTCGCTCTAGCGTTGACTGAATATTTAATTAACGCTTGGAATTATCGCCACGGAGGCCCCCGTGACTCACTGCTCTCAGCATACGGTGGGTTATAAATAGAGGAATAGGACACATTGATGATACACAGACCCCTACACACAGCAGACGGCGCACACTCGTGGTGTAGACTGCTTCGTTGATTATAACGAGAACGTTCTAGTTCTGTCGTGTCACGGCTCTCCCCAGAGGAACGTTTTATTGCTCGGGGGTTGCTCGTTCACAGCTCAGGGGAATTAAAAGAGTTTTCAATTATGCTTTAAGTATTAAAATTTCCTCAGTTGCTTCTTCGAAAAGTCCTATGGTGAAATAAAAATAGTAACAGTATTTATCAGGACCCCAATATGGAGCAGAAGGGACTTGTATGACCCCAAAGGGGTCTGTTGGGGTCAATAATGACCAGCTGACTGTACATTGTCCCACATAGAACTTGGATCCTTACAAAATTAAACCAATTTTTAATTTTTATTTCATTTTTTCATTTAGATTTTTTTTTTCCTTTATCTAATTTAACTGATATTTTAAATAGCAAACAAAAATATTTCAGTATAAATATAAATAAAATATTTTAATTCTGGATTATGCAGAATAATTATAATAATTATGCCAACTCGCACAATTAAATCAATATTTTATTTTAGTTTAGAAGAAGCATAACAAAAAAAACAACAACATACATTTCATGATGCATTGCATTGTTTATTAAATAATTGGGATTTAATTTTATTGTTATTAGAGCAAATATTTACACCCTTAACTATGCAGCATAATCCTGAGCTAAAATATTATATTTAATATATTTATTTTATTTTATTTATTTATTTAGAAAAGGCCACAATCAAGGCAGGTGATACATTTCACACACTTCTTCTTCTCACGAATATTTAGAACAAGTTAAAATAAAATATTGATTTTATCTTGTTTTCAAGTTGAAATTATTTTAATATGTGAGAAGAAAGACTGCATGGAGTGATACAAATTATTATACAAAAATAAATAGGCGACCACTGTGCTTGATCAACCAGAATCAAGTATTCCAGACCACAGTGGAAATAAACAGCTATTAAATGAACTGACTTGATATGCTGGAATATGTAAAAAAAAAAAATAAAAACAGTTTGAGACATGGCTAAAATCGCTTTTGAAACCTTAAAAATGAAACCTTGTATATTCTGAGAAGCAGAAGCAAAATTCTCCATTTAGTGTCACTGCTGTATAGGAGAAACAATTAAAGATATTAAAGAGATTCCAAAAGCATACATTTGAAGACAGATATTAAATAGGTCACATTTGCAATTTTTCTTTCCAGTATGGGTCACTCTTATTGTAGAGACTAGGGTGTAAACCCTGTACAGAGTGGGGGGGCCGATTCATAAATTGAGAACCTTATTCCATTCTTCATCTCCAACCAGAGAAAGGGACACGTTTCCTGCATGAAATCCACCTCTTAAACCCAGAGTAACCTCTAGGGACCAATTTAAAGCTGTAATCTTATGTTCACCGTTCAAATTGTTTGTCATGCTGCAGGTCAATTGCACCAGTCAATCATTTCCTATGAAAATCCGCCCCACAGATGAGTCAATATAAATGATGAATCAGGTAATATCCTTGAACAATTCAGTGGCGGTTGCCACAGCAGAGCCCTAATGAGCATCAATAACCTTGATCCAATATTTGCCTTCATAAACAACTAATCAAATATTTATTCAGACAACGACTGAAATTAGAGACACTTTAGCTGACCAGTAAAGCGGAAGACTGTTTTATCATAATTTGTCATATTTCCTTTGTCTCGCCTTCCTATAAATGTCACATTTGCATGGATATGCACCATCTATAATGATTAAAGCTCTTATGTTAAGAGTAAAGGCTGAATGTAGCATTATCTATGAAAGAAGCAAGCATGCATTTGTATCACCTACTTTGATTCAGCCTTAAAAATATTTTAATTATGGATTTAATTAATTATGGATTATGCAGCATAATTAACAGGTTAAATATTTGCTTTGATAATGGTTTGATTAAATATGCAATGCAATGCAATGTGTGAAATTTAGTCTATTTTAATCACATTTCATTATTTTGGTACACCATAGTAAACTGAAAATAGATGAGAAATTATATTTTGGATAAAAAACAAAAAACAAATCTATGCATAATACTTGAATATTCTTTTAAACGTAACCATGCATTTTACACTCAAAATCATAACCCAAACCAATTTTTATGATCTTATGTATAACCGACTGCATTATCGGCCCACAAATACTGTATGATCAAACAACCAAATCTCATCATTTCCTTCAGCTGGCTTTTCAAAAATGTATGAAGATTTATGAAATCCTTGAGCTATTGTTATAAGAGCCTTAGTGGCTGTGTATGTGGCATCATATTACAAAGCCTTGTTAAAATGAGCAACATTTGTTTGTCGGAGACAGTCGAGAGCCCCCATGCTGCATTCACACACGCATATATATATATATATATATATATATATATATATATTTATTGCACATATTGTGTATACATATGTACTGTATGCAGTAAGCAGCACACTAGTATTAAATTCCAAACGCAGCCTGTATTACAATATCTTTTTATTTCAAGTCTTGTTCTTCACTGTACCTTGACAGGAATGCATAATATCACTTGCAAAAGAAGGGTTTGGCTTTGCTTATCAAGGAAAATGTATAAAATGTTCATGAAGGAAGCTTAATTACAACTGAAATTATTAGATATTTTATTTGTCTTGCACTGCTAAAGCCATAAAACTGTTTATTGATCATATTCCTTCTCACATTCCTCATTCATAAACTAAATAGCTACCATATTTATAGCATGTTTTTTATACTGGTGGCGATCAACCGTCTATAAAATCACAACCATATTATAGATTTATAGATTCAACCAACACAAAAGCCCTTTTATTTAAAACTACAGTAGCACAGATGCTTTCAAACTACTGATTTGTACAAACACACACTCCAAATTTGATCTTTGGGCATCCAACTGATGCATTCGCGCTCAAATACACCCCGGCACACTCACACACATAACAAAACACTACACTCTCATTGGCATATGTTCCCTGAAGCGAATCCTGTTGACAGATCTCACAGAGCTAATCCTTTATCGGAACAGTGATTCTCCAATGCAAGAAAACCTCAAAATCCTCTGAGAAGTGAAAACAATAAATAAATCAAACTTCATTCACTGAAGATTAAAAAATGTGGGATTACCAAGCATGGTTTTTGAGGCAATATCACCCTGAGTACAAAAACTGAGCATGATTGTTAATTTCAAACCTGTTCTTGTTGTTTTTGTTTTTTTTGTTCTTTTTCATACAGTTACAAGAAATGGGGACTGAAGCTTTCAAGCTTATTAAGGACACAAAAGCAACATGAAAGCATCATAAAAGTGGTCCATACGGCTTATGCACTATATTCCAAGTCTTCTGAATTCATACAAACATATTTCAAGTTATTATTCACAGTCATTTTCTCCTAAAGTGAGCTGTCCAAGAAACAGATCAGTACGATTTGTGAATAAATCCAATTATGTGAATGAATTAAAGTCATTTAATGATATGACTCAATTGAATCATTCATCAGCTAGGCCTGATGTCAAGATTTTCAACTTACGTTTCTCATATTTCAAGAACACTCGGAATACAGCATATGTACCATTTTTGTGACAATTTATGGTTTGTTTGGCTTCATTTTTTAAGCTAGAAAACGTTATGTCCATTGTAATTGAAATGAAAAGAGCTTGGGGAAATAATCACTTCAGGTTTGGAAGAATTTGCAAATCTTCATTTTTGGTTGAACTACTCCTTTAAGAAATAATGACCCCTACAACAGGCATGACAGGTTTAGACATGAGCATCCTGTGAGCTCCTTTGGTCAGAGGAAAATTTGAGAACAAAACTGGCAGCACCCGAGTAAAAGATCAGCTAGCCAAGATGGATTGGAGGCTCCTTCCAAGAGGAATGATATATAGCAATTTCCTCCCTTTTTCTCCGGCCTTCTCTTTCTCACTCAGCCTGATCTCTTCCCCTCACTTTGTCCAGCCATTTTCAATTCAGCACACAGAGCCTAGAAGCAGCCTTTTCATTAAGCGCCTGTTTTCAAGTGGCAAGCTGCAGCCAGATCCATATTTCATTACAACTCCTCTGTCTCTCTCTCTCTCTCTCTGTCTCACACACACATTCTGTCGTTGCATCACACAGCAACCTGCAACCCACAAACTCTAGAAACTCCTCACTTTAAATGGAATTCAGAGTAACAATGTCTTGTTCCATTTTTACTGTACAGCTGCAGCTAAATACGCTTGTCACACTTTTCTGAGCGATTAATCCCATTCTGTACACACACAGTTTGTTATTTACACACACATTTTTCTTTTTTATGGAAGTGACAAGCACTTTCTGCAACCGTCAAAACTTTGAGTAGTGAAAAACAACTTTTATTAGATCCACATAGTTGCGAATGCAGTGAAGCTACACTTTTTTGGATACTGACAGCTCAACTGAAATGTATCTTTCTTGGAAGAACAAACTTTGGTCACACTTTATATTAGGTGGCCTTAACTACTATGTACTTACATCAAAAAATAAGTACAATGTACTTACTGTGTTCATACTGTGTTGCAAAACACTTTAGCTGCTATTGAGGTGGGATACAGGTAAGGTTAGGGACAGGTTTGGTGGTCTGGGTAGGTTTAAGGGTAGGTTAAGGTGTAAGGGATGGGTCAACAGTGTAATTATAAATGTAATTACAGAAATTAATTACAGATGTAATTACATATAGGTATTTTTAAAAATATAAGTACAATGTAAAAACATGTATGTACACAATAAGTGCATTGTACCAAATGATTAATTCAAATGTAAGTACATAGTAGTTAAGGCCACCTAATATGAAGTGGGACCCAAACTTCACATAGGGTTTAAACGATATGAGGGTGAGCAAATGATAACAAATTATTAATTTGTTAATGAATAGTCCACCAAAAAACAAAATTTGCCTACCCTCAGACCATCCATGATGTACATGAGTTTGTTTCTGCATCAGAACAGATTTGGAGAACATTTGCATTACATCAATCTTCTGCAGTGAATGGGTGCCGTCAGAATTAGGGTCCGAACAGCTGATAAAAACATCACAGTAATCCACAAGTAACCCACATGACACCAGGCCATCAATTAATGTTTTGTAAAGTGAAAAGCTGTGTGTTTATAAGAAACAAATCCATCATTAGGACGTTTTAAATTTAAACCATCACTTATTTAAAGTTAAAGCGCTTCCTCCAGTAAATGTGATGTGTCCTCTCACATCAAAATCCACCAGTGTATTTGTTTAGGACTGTTTTAGATTATTTACTCTTGTAAATATGCTTGATTTGTGCATATTTCTCTCCTGGTTCAGACGAGAATTTTTCTCTGGAGAAAGCAATATTATGGACAGCGGGAAGCAACGTCTTAATGACAGATATATTTATTACAAACACACAGTGTTTCACTTCACAAGATGTTAATTGATGGACTGGAGTGGTGTGGATTACTTGTAGATTATTGTGATGTTTTTATCAGCTGTTTGGACTCTCATTCTGACGGCACCCATTCACTGAAGAGGATCCCTTGGTGAGCAAGTGATGTAATGTTACATTTTTCCAAATCTGTACTGATACAGAAACAAACTCATTGACATCTTGGATGGCCTAAGAGTGAATTATTCCTTTAACAACTATAAAGAAAACAACACTTTTGTCAACAGAGCTCTGCTAGTTTAATGAGACGAGATGCCAAAATGTTGCTACCAGTATCGCTATTCACATGTAGGCTACTCATTTAGCAGACGCTAAATGGGCGTTATCCAAAGTGAATTACAAATTAGGAATATTACAACAAAAGCGACTCATCCTAGAAAAACTACTGCTGCAAAACAATCTTCCAGAATTGCTCGGAAAATTATGGGAACGTATGTGAAAAGCAGAATGAGAAAATGCAATGTTACTTTGTAAACCATTGCAGAAACCGGAATGAGTCCTACGGTTGTCACATCAAAAATCTGCAGTGTGCACACATAACATGTGATCTTACTTACATGGACAACATTGACATAATCATCATCAGAAAGTGTCTCCAGCATTTCACTGACAGAGGTTCGGATCAGTTTAAGGGTCAGTCCAGATACACTTCCACTCCTGCAACACACCAATACAAACACAATGGCAGTTAAAGGGAAGCTGACACAAAAAACATTATTTAACAGCATGGTGAGCAAATGATGACAGAAGTTAAATTTTTGGGTGAACTATGCCTTCAAGCCCTAATAAAAGCACTCAATTACAACAATGTTTAAATAAATGGTATGTTAACATATCTACACGTACATTTCTCTCTCTCTCTCTATACATATATACAGTATACTGTATATATATATCTGCAGCACAGCATCTAAGACTAAATGCATATTAAAAAGATTTATAATATTCATACTTTAAAAAGCACATACACATAATACTCACGCATCAACAAGAATCAGCATGTCCTTGGGCGACGCGGCACCTTGAACATACCTGGATACAAAGAAAGAAATGCTCTGGATCTCTTTCAAGGAGAATTTTAAACGGAGAGAACAAAGAAATGAAGGTTGAAGAAAAAAGGGAACAAATGAAAAAGAATTCAAAGCGCACACACAGAAATACGTATTAGTACCAAGGTCGCCGGCGCACATCGTACAGGTCGATTTTACTGGGTGTTTTCCTGGCATCCATCCAAGGGGAAGCTAAATGGACAGAGACAGGATATGGAAATATGAGTGACCCCTGATCCCAAACTCCATTTGATTTGTCACATCTCTGTCGTGAGCACATCAGCAAGCCTCACTAGAAACCTGTTCCTGTGTCCGGTGGGGGGTGGCTTGTGGTTTATATTGACTGCAGTGAGCCGACGTGGAAAAAAAAGGGCCCCAGTAGAATTTCAGCTTCGATTTTTCTCTTTAACGGAGAAAATAACCTGGTGCAAATGAGGGTGCTCATCTGTGACTATCACAGCTGAACATCTAACAAGACGTGTTTCTTCATAAATGGCATCCCACGTTTTGACATTTAGCGAGTGGATTGCAGCTGTAAGTGCCGACAGATAGTCTGAGACACTGCGATTTGGCCGTAACAAAGTAATCGACCAGTGTTCTGCCGACTATAATGAATTGAAGTTTACAAGAACATCAATATTTTATAGGCGTATATGTATCTATAAGGAGACAATCAATAGTTGGGAGCCCACATCTTATTATATTACAGTCTTAAAGGAATAGTTGACTCAAAAATGAGAAATCACCCATGTCATTTCAAACACGTATGACTTTTTCTTTTATGGAATACAAAAGATGAATTTCTGAAGACTATACCAGGCCCTCCTCTCGAGATAACAAAAGTGAATGAGGACCAACATGACAAAAAACAAAGGTGGTCCATACAATTTGTGCACTATATTCAGAGTCCGAAATAGAGGAACAAACTAATATACAAGTTATTTTTCAATAAAACTATTAATATAGAAAATATAGTGCCTTACACAACTGAATCACATGTAGGTGTCAAATAAAAGTCCAATATAAACTAAAAAAAATATATATATACATAAACCCTGCACTCTCCTCTACTATCATCCTAAGGAAGGTAAATTAACAGAAACGCTGCTTAAATAAAATAATACTTTTTTGAGTTCACTGAAAATATTGCCATTTGCTTTCCATGCTGCATTCATAAAAGTTAATGAGAGAAATATTTGTGAATGAATCATTCTTTTGAGTCAAGCTGGTTCACAACGTTCAATGATCTGGTTTTCTCCAGTTCAATTGTTCAATGATCCAGCTTTCCAGTAAATAATTTGGATCTGCTCCTCACACAAGTGAAGTGTTTGTATGGCTTCAGAAGTTATATGGACCTTTTTTACGATGCTCCTTGTTGAAGCTTGACGGCCCCTGTCTTTACTCACTTTTGTTATATGAAAAAGAATAACCAGAATATTCTTCCAAAATTCAACTTCTGTGTTCTGCTAAAGAAAGTCAGTCATACAGGTTTGGCAAAATATGAGGATAGATATGAGAAATTCAAACTCTTATAAAGCTGTTAAAGGACAGAGGTTCAACGGTGGCTAATAAACTATTTCTATGCAACATTTTTTAGTAAAGCCTTACCAATTACAAATCTGAAAGTAATGAAAATGAATTGAGCACCTCATTACTTTTCTCCTCTGTCATTATTAAATCTCAGAAGAATACAATAAGCTCTCTGCTGAGCTGCTGAGATATTTGATATTATAATTTGTTATGAAAATTTGGTGTAATTTGAGCTGGGACTACATGCTATGTTTACCAATTAGAGACAGTGGAGTCTTGGAAAGGGAGGGGGAGGATGTGTTGTGTGATTCTGATTGTAATGCACACTGAAATGTGTGAGTTCTGAATTAAACAGACACTACGAGCTTATACCTGGGTAATAGCGAGCTAATCCAGTAGCGCTGCCGAACACTTGCCATAGTAGCGTTGGATCATCTTCTCGGTTTTTCTTAAAGACGTCTTCCAGTGCTTCAGTCCAGTTCAGTTCATTCAGCACAATGGTGGCTAGAATACAGGCAATAACATACAATGCATGGCATTTCATTTAATGTTTGTTATGGCCTCGGTCAACAAAAGACTTGGAAAAATTGCTTTGTTTTGTTTTTTATAATTCTAATATGCTGATTAGTGGTCAACAAAAGTTTTTTTTTTTTTCTATGGCCGCTTATTATGCTTAGATGCACTTGCACCGTCTAGAAATATGATAGCAACCATCCAGCACAGCTTAGCAACCACTAACCAACACCATAGCTCCACCTAACTGCCTATCTAGCTGTATATATATTATCTGAACAGATCATTTTGGTAAATTCTGAAAGTATTACTTGTATTACCTTGTAATATTTATAACAATAGTGATATAGCACTAACAGTGCAATATATATTTTTTTCTCTTATGCTCATCAATCAAGGCTGCATTTATTTGATGAACAATCAGGGCTATTATAGTTAACTAAAATTAAAATGAACAAACAACTTTAAAAAATCATTATTTGAAATAAAATAAATGTTAACTGAAATAAAATAAAACTTTATTTCAGCCAGGTTATAAAAATATTTATAATTTTAATTTAATTTAGCTTAATATAATAAAGTAACTAAAACTGAAATAAAAATGAATATATATACAGTATATATATATATAAAAACAAAAACTACTAAAACAAAGACAGCACACACAACAAAATTACGAAAACGTCAACTATTATGGATTTTGAAAATTACCTTTCATGCAGTGTGTAACACAGCTCTAAGTGAATGAAAACATCCTGCAAAGTTTTAAATCTGAAAGTGCACCATGTATAAAGTTATTGTCTCTCAAAAGAAAGAGTCGACTCTGAATCATTGAAACGAGTCGTTTTTAAAACGAATCCCAAGCCGTTTCACGTTGACGTCAACATGAAACATTAGCATATTGCCCGCCCACTTGTTGCGTGGACCTGGGAAAACTTGATTTTCGCGTTGGTCTGAATGAAAATGTAAATTCATTCTTTGCCACTAGGTGCGGCTTTTGCAGCGTTAAAAATGGCTATTTCCCAATGGCTGTACACAAAGCAGCACTGCACTCACAAACGCTGCTTTAAATGAAATCGACCAATCGGAACAATCACCTCAGATTAGCTTCACGCAAAGGAGGGGTTTCGAAAAATGAATCGTTGAGCAAATCGTTTGGGAGTCGTTGAGCAAATAAGGTAAAAATAAATGCATTTTATAAGAAAATGAAAGCGTTTTTTGACCTTGCATGCATGTCATGACTCCCAAAACCAAAATATGAACCTTTCATAACCCATAATAGGGGCACTTAAAAAAAAATAAATAAAAAAAACTGATTCAAAACATTAATAAAAATGAACAATATCACAATGACACTAAAATAACACTGGACAATACAGTAAAACAGTAATATTGTGAAATGCTATTACAATTTAAAAGAAGCTCTCTATTTGAATATATTTTAATTTAAATGTCATTTATTTCTGTGATGGCAAAGCTGAATTTTCACATGATCTTTCAGAACAGGATCCTTAATAATTCCAACTTTTGACCGGTAGTGTATGTGTATCAATAATTATACATCATAATCATAATCATCATCAAATTGAATGCAAAATTAATTAATTTAAATTATTTATAATATAAATTATGACATCACCTTTAATTAACAAATAGTGTCATAAAAACCATTTGAATAATTGAATCTATTTATAGAGGTCACAGCCCAGAGAGAGGAAATGAAGTGAGAGGAGGAGGAGAGACACAACGAGAGGTGTAATTTACTCTCATCTCAAACGCTGTTAACAGAATAATTCTGTGCTATGCACTGAGGGCTCTTCATCTCCACAGCCGCAAACAAGCTGATTGACTTTATTACATCATCACTGAGGCAACCATGGAAACCTATAATCATCCTATCAAACCTTGCGCTTCTGAAAAGGCTGCGTGCTGATAGGCAGTCAGAAGTGCTGGTAGAGATATGCTAATCAGGTGAGAAAACAGCCTGCGTGTCAACAATTATTGTAATGAAGCATGAAAAATTCAGTGTTATAACAACCATAACTTTAATTTTATTGGTTAGCATGCAGCAGAGACAAGAGGGCAGGGTTGAGAGAAAGAAAGAGAGGAAATGAAGCACGACGGGCACATTTTCTTCAGCTTTTTGTCTAAAAAAGACAAAAGAGTGATCAATGAGTAGAGAGGAACTCCAGGAGGAACTGATCAGGTTATGTTTGAATTGAATTGCAGATATTATAGTATGTGCAAATACTGACATAATCAGAATTATACTTTGTCCGACGAAAATGTGAGCTGTGCAAAACCAATGCTAGGGTGTCTATCTGCCATCTATCTATCCATCCATCCATTCATCTGTCCACCTACTTATCTATCTGTGCCCATCCATTCATTAATTTATCTACCCATCTAACTATCTGTCCACCTATCAATTTATACATCCATTCATCTATCTATCTACCTATCTATCTGTTCATTCATCTATATATTTGCCTACCTAACCTTCTATTCATTCATCATCCATCTATGCATCGACCGCTCCATCTATCTGTCCATCTGTTCATCCATCCATCTACTGCTCCATCTATCAGTCCATCTATTGAACCATCTGTTCATCCATTCATTCATCCATCCATCCATCCATCCATCCACCTACCACTTCATCTATCTGTCCATCTATCAATCCATCTGTACATCCATCCATCCAATTTATCTATCTATCCATCTATTAATCTACTGTATACCTATCTCTATGAATCTTATCCATCCATCCATCCATTTGTCCACATATCTATCCATTCATCTATTATGCATTATCCATTTATATGCCCATGCATCCATCCATCCATCTATTAATCTGTCTGCCCATGCATCTATCCATCCCTCCATCTATCAAATTTGTATATCGTTCCATATATTAATCTATAATACCCATCTATGCATCTATCCATCGATCCATTTGTCCACCTATCTATCCATTCATCTATCATCCATTACCCATCTATATGTCAATGCATTCATCCATCTATCCATCCATCACACTCTGTCCATCAATCCACCCATCTACCTATCCATCCATCCATCTGTCCATCTATCAATCCACCCACCCATCTATCCATCCATCTATCATCCATCTATCCATTCGTGCGTCCGTCCACCTATCCATTCCCATCTATGCATCTACCGTTCCATCTATCTGTCCATCTATCAATCCATCTGTTCATCCATCCATCTACTGCTCCGTCTATCAGTCCATCTATTGAACCATCTGTTCGTCCATTCATCCATCCATCATCTACCCATTAGGGGTGGGATAAAAAAATCGATTCACCTATCGCGATTCTTTTTAAAACGATTTAAAAATCGATTGGTTTACCTCAGAATCGATTTTTATTTCATTATTTTATTTTTCCTAAGAGGTGGTGGGGAGAAGTTAGCGCTTTGTAATTCCAACAGAGGGCGAAATGTATGTATGTTTGGTTGAATTGGAGCAGCACCGCGCAGGCGAGCGTTGTATGACATCAAAGTACCGCGAGAGCGAATCGAAAGCATGCAGAGACGTCTGTTCTCTGTAGCTCTCGCGATGCTTTGATGTCATACAACGATCGTTCTGCGTGCACAGTGCTGCTGCAGATGACGTCATATACGTTTAAAGCCGGCGCGAGTAAGCATATATTAAGTGTATCATTCAACTTTTCCCCATGGTCTAGAGTTAAAAACAAATAACAAAAATCACAACACATAGCAATATGGAATCGCAATACTTGTAGAATCAAAATTCTTAAAAAAATCGCAATACATATTGTATCGGCACCCAAGTATCGTGATAGTATCGAATTGGGAGGTAGGTGTATCGTTCCATCCCTACTACCCATCCATGCATCTACCGCTTCATCTATCTGTCCATCTATCAATCCATCTGTACATCCATCCATCCAATTTATCTGTCTATCCATCTATTAATCTGCCTGCCCATCTATGCATCTATCAGCCCTCCATCTATCCAATTTGTCTATCTATCCATCTATTGATCTACTGTATAATAACTAATCTCTATGCATTTTATCCATCCATCTGTCCACATATCTATCCTTTCATCTATTATCCATTACCCATCTATATCCCCATATCTATCAATCCACCCATCTACCCATCTATCCATCTATCTATCTATCTATCTATCCACCCATGCAAGTTTTATTAAACCATTAAAATATGAAGAACATGTTATACTGGGAAAAGGAAAACACTAAACTTGCTTAAGGTATTTAACTGTCAAAATGATTTGGCAAAAAAAGCAACCACAGGTTATCATGGAACATGGGTTATATTTTACAATGCAAAAAATACATAGAAAAACAAAAAGCTCCCAGAAAAAGCAGTATACATTGACTACAATATAATCAGTTATTAATATTTCATTGGTTCTCCCTTGTATCTGAATAGCAGCCATTCTCATGCTCATTCCTCATTAAGCATGTTTCCTCATGTTATCACAAATGAAACAATTAATAGGCAAAGCACATACACTCTCCAAACACCACTATGCAATATGCTTAGAAAACCCACATCAACATAATACCAACTTGTTTGAATAAAGGGGTGAAGATATCAATTTGCCGGACATCTTTGGCCACAAAGTTCAACACTTCTACACAAGTTTAAAATGTTTTATAGACTAAAATTAGCCCATTAGCCCTTTTTGATGGAAGGATGAAACACAAACACTACAACTTTTTAAAAACGTGCGGTTTGTTTCAATCAAACACAAACTAAAATCAAATTCACACCGCTCACATGCTCTCTACAGTACATTTTGCCTTTTGACAGCCATGCTCTGTTTGATGGTCAATGTTATTTTTTCTAATAACATCAAATATGAAAAAAACTTTTTTTTTCATATTTCAATTATTTTTTTATTTTTTTATTTTTTTCCCATGAGCAGTAACATATAACAATACTCCAAAGTATTGATTATTTCCTAAACCTCCACTTATATTACATCAATCCTTTTGGATGTGAAGGAGGGGAAATTGGCCAGCACCCATTGTGAGTTGTCTGTCTTAATCATGGTTAAGTTATTCTTGATGTTAGCTGACTGTGGCAGAGGGGGGTCACCCACCCTCTTCTATAGCGACCCCTAAACGATGTACTACTTTATCCACGAAAATCCAATTTTCTCCCCGGCGGGAGCAACAGATCTGTGTTATTTTTGTGTCTATGTGTGTGTGCTGGAGGGTCCAGGTTATTTGTGGTCTCTGAGTGTTTGATAGAGGTTGATGTGTGCAAACTTTGCTTTTAGAGTCGCTAGAGAAAAGCCACTAGGTTCTCACTGCCTTACATAGAGTCAACAACCTCTGGAATTAATGGACATATAGACACTTCAGTAATATTGGACATTACTCACACACAACTGTGTTTCAGCACAGAGTATGAGAGGGTCTGTCACCAGCTCAATTCTACACACGTACTATGTTTCCTCCTGGCGCAAGGTCAGGTCAGACCCAAGACCACAGCAATTATAGCTCTACCCTTCTCGCCTTCCATCTATGTCTCTTTCTGTCACTTGGTTATTTTCCCTCTCGCCCACTATAAAATATAAAAGTTTAAAGGAATAGTTCACAAAAAATGTGAATTCTACTATCATTTAGAAAGAATTATTTTGCAAATTGTCCTGACCATCTCATCCATACAATGAACTTTAAGGGTAAAGAGGCCTAGCAAAACTAGTCCATATGACTTCTGCAAAGCCATATAACAGCTTTGTTTGAGGACCAGATCAATCATTATTCTGTGCAAATCATCTGCAATAGCTTAAAATCTTATTCACATTTGTGAATTACAGTAATTTCTTAAGAATAATTATATACTGTATATACAGTGCGGAAGATATTGGCAACATTTCAACTGTAGTAAGTCAGTCTGGTCACTAGTAACATACTTCGGGAAAGTATTGTATAAGGCAAGTTATTGGCAACATATATTTAGTCAGTTTGAGTAAATTATTCATTTACTGTAAACATTAATTTGAATAAATTATTGGACTTCGTTTTGTCCTGTGAGGTAAATTTGCAGATGGTCCCTAAAGCAGCCTGGGCGAATATGCAGCGAATATCAAACCTCAAACTACCACACTTGGTTTTCTATGGGAGAAAAAAAAATGGTTTGGTGAAACTTTGTGGGTTGTGGGCTCATATTCTGGGCTAATCTGCTTAAATGTACATAATTTTCAGTAATATATTTTATTAATTAGATGCCGAATTTAATCATTTATTATCACTGTCTTGAGGCAATAAACCACGTTAAGTGTTTTCTTTATGGGAAATGTTTAACGTGCAGTTTTGCGCTTTCTGTAACTTGCGTTCATATCTGCCTGTATATAGTTTGCATTATCAGTAAGATCTGAGTTTGGTCTTTTAATAGATGTCATTGCGTTAGTGCACTGAGTTTTCTTTAACAACAGGGAAACAGAGTGAAACCTTGCACGTTCGTTCATATTCTGTATCTGCTTAACTGTCGATATAGTTTGCATCATCAATAAAGCGTTTTCTGAGATTTGAGGTCTTGTATCGCTGTATTAGTTCACTGAGGCGCATTACGCGTCGTTGGGGAATCCTGGAGTGTGATGTATGAGGGGAACCCCAGTATTTACAGCACAGCGTCACACAAGCCATGATACAAAGTTACAGAAACTAAGCAACCTAAAGCAATATATGTCTTCCTCAGATGTAATGTTAGTTCTGTACTTCAGCGTTGGGTAAAACAGCATTATAATCTCATTTGTGGTAGAGAAAGTTGCTTCCATGTAGGCTACGGGGAAACAGCGAAGATGTTGAATTAAACATACACAATACACGATCAGCTTTTCCACATGTTTATACTGGCCCGGACAATTAAAACTTCTACTTAGCGCTTGCTCCATTTCTGCAGATCAGCTTTTGTGGATGAATGACTTCATCCACTTGTTGCTTTGGTCTTCATTAACAGCTGCTTGCGCCACCTGCTGGTGAGAGACTGACAGCAGCTGGAGATCATGCATCGGTGCTCTACTGCTATTCCTGCAGCTCCCGGATGTGCAATGGTGAATTTTCTGCCGAATTTTAACCACTGAATTTGTGGAAGCGAATTTGGAAAGTGAAATAAAATTTGAAAAACCGAAATTTGCCTGTTGAATATTATACATGGTATTTTTAAACAAATTGAATATTTTGGAAATGAATTCTGGAAGGTGAATATGAATTATAGAATTTTTAATTATGAAAATGTGTGTGAAATATTTTGAATTGAAATATTCACAGCTTACATAAATTACCATATAAAATTTCAGGACCTAAAAATGCAAGCACTGGAAATACAAGGCATTCAAATGCAAGCACTGTTAATGCAATGCATTATTTTTTCAGTTAGTGCTATTCAACATGCTTTTTTGTTTCAAAGACATATGGCATTATTTTTCTTCCATAAATAACAGAACCATGAGCTGCTAGCATGTAAAAGAATACAGTTCTGCATATCACTCTGTAACACGTAGCACATTAAACCCGGGACACACCAAGCCGACGGTCGGCCGTCGTGAGTGTCTGTCGGGTTAGTTTGTTTGGTGTGTTCCACTCGTCGGCTCTCATCGGTCTCACGTTGGTGGAAGTTTTCCCGATTTGACATGTTTAATTGGCATCGGAGCCTTCAGGACTGTCGGCGACAGGGAGAGCTGGATGTTCAGTTTAGCGAACGAGTCAGTGCAGGAGTATCAAAGCGAAAGTGATGAAAATGGGCAAGTAAATTGAAGGCGACACAGACAGAAGGCTGTTTTTTGACGTTACATGATCTTACCCAAGCATTTTAATATGCGAATGTTTTCATAACAACATGAGCCGCTTAAAATAATGAAAGTTATCTACATTACTGATATTCAAAATGGTAAGCAAGCGCTGCTTTGTTCACATTTTGTATATATGCATTTATCTCGTATATCTTTGTTTCGGTTTCTCCTTTTGAATGACGACTATTTATTATTGATAGCTACTGATATAGACAGCTAATTCCTCTCATGCAGGCACAGAGCGCACGTGTATAGTTTGCAGTCGGCTGTAGTCTGTGCGGTGTGTGTTCACGTGCAACTTTTTGGTCCGACGCTGCCAACGCGAGGTGACAACACTGTCGACTTTCGTTGCCACTAGTTCTTTGAAGTCGGCTTTGTGTGTCCCGGCTTTTAGACTATATATTTGTGTAAATAAATTTAAGCATTTCCAATTTGCTAATTGCAATAAGCCGTATTGCACTGGCACGTAACACCGTTTCATATACTTGACAAGGCCAATTTTCACATACGCAAGGCTTGCCTGGTGTTAATTTTTAAACCTTTTGAGATGCTAAGAATGCTAGATGGTGAAGTGCTGTCAAACAGTATCCATGCATGAAATAACTCAATTTAAGCCATTAAAATGCATATGGATATGAAGGAATAACTTTGCAGAATATGTGGGAATCCCTTAGTCTTTAGCTGCCAATAATATTTTCTTTAAATTACAAAATTAACAGACATTAATAACCAACAGGCTCTTCTATTTACAAAAAAAAAAAAAAAATGGTATATCTTTAGTTGGACCTCAGCACTACTTCTGCACAATTTAAGTGCATTAAGCACAAAATTAGTTGTTCCAGACTTTAAGTATACCAGTTTAGTATACCAAAAGTAAAATTGCAGGGTATTTTTATTAAGCACATCAATATATAAATGTATGTATTTATTTCAAATACATTTTAGTATCTGTGATCACAAGCACAGATAACCAGATGAAACAACCCTACCCAAAAAGCCTAAATGACTCACACATAAAATTAGAAATGGCAATATAGGATTAGGAAATGACTCACAGATAATTGCATAAAATGGTATACAATTACAAGACAAGCGACGAGGAAACTCCCTTCTTAAATTACAGGGGCAGCCACCTCTGTCAGCATGTGTTGGAAAGATTTGGAAACAGCGCTAAGAGACCGAAGCATCACTTTATCTCTAAAGTGATTCAGTATTCTGTATTTAAAAAGAAGGCAAACTCATTCGCCATATAACATTATGCTTACCGCAGAGCACATCTGTCTGACCTGATGTCATTTCAAATACCCCACTACTCTGTTTACCAAAGGGCACAATGGCCAAAGTAATTACCTGAATTTATTTGTCTTCCATTTGTGTGCGAGTGTGTATGACAAGGTCAATAGGGAAGATCCGTCTAACACCAAAGAGCCAGACGCTATCCCAGCAGGCCAACGGAGACTCTATGGCTTGGCCAGCCTACTATCCCCGCTTAAAAATCATTGTGAAATTTAGTTTAAATAGATGCACATGCATACCGTGGGCTTATCCAAACAAGTGCACCTGCACTTATTTCAACAAAAGTTTCCCCAGAGAGTCTTTGCTGTCAAATGGATTCTATAATTCTCCGCCAAAAGCTCTTCCAAAGACACACTTATACTCCGTTCTATAACTGACATCCAAAGCAATCAGCAGCAGAGCGTCTCATCAAATTCCCAGCAGTGGATAATATGTTACGGCGGAGCAGGCAGAGCGCTATGGAAGCGTGTCTGTGGGGGGTGGGGGAGTTACTTACAGCCGTCATATATGTCCGTGGGGATATGCACTGCTGTATGGTTGTAGGAGGTGAGGCGGTTTTTGAATGACGGGTCTTCTTTAAATTCAGGTCTGATCCGGTTTTTCCTCCCTTCTGTTTCATTGGCTTCAAGCTGGAAGAGAAATAACAGCAATCAACTCTGGTATGGTATTATTTCAATTAAATGCTGTAATTTCTGAACTTTGTTCATTAAAAAAAAAGAAATGTACTGGGCAACGATTAATCGCGATTAATAGCATCCAAAATGAAAAAGTGTTTGTGTACATAATATATGTGTGTGTACTGTGTATAAATATTATGTATGCATGCATGTATATATTTAAGAAGAAATATGTTATATTTATATATTAAATATATTTATATATAACTTATATGAATATAAATATATACATGTAAATATTTTCAAAATATATACTGTATGTGAGTGTCTTTATATATACATAATAAACAAACACAGTACACACATATATATTATATAAACAAAAACTTTTATTTTGGATGCAATTAATCGCGATTAATCATTGCCCAGCACTAAAAAAAAAAAAAAATGTATCAACATTTCAGCAACATATTGAGGAACTCTTTTCAACACTGATAATAATGAGATATGTTTCTTAAGCACCAAATCAGCATATTAAATTTCAGCTTTGCCAACACAGAAATAAATGACATTTTAAAATATATTAAGTTTTTATTAAAATATTTATTTTAAATTTAAATAATATTTCACAAAATTACTGTTTTTTAATGTGTTTTGATCAAATAAATGCAAGCTTGATTAGCATAAGATACTTATTTCAATGGTGTATTCACAGAAAAATCAGGGGGGAAAAAAGAAGAAAATTCTGTTATCAATTACTCATTTCAAACGATCTACATTGAATGAAGAGACTGAAGTTTTCAGGCATCATTAAAGGATATAAAAACACCATTAAGGTATCATAAGAGGTCCATACAATTCAAACATCAAATTTCATGTCTCCTGAAGCCATACAATAGTTTGTGTGACAACAGACCAAAATTAGTTAAAAGTTACAATGATATTCTTCTCTTTTAGTCAGCTATTAACCACTGTAACTTTATTCAGTAAGAGATTTGAGAACTCAAGCTGACTGGCTCCGTCAACTGGATAGCGGTTGATTCACTGAAGAGATTAGTCTCAAAAGAACTATTCATTCACAAAATTAAGTAATCTTTTGTGTTCCACAGAAGAAAAAGTCATGGGTTTTGAACAACGTGGATGAGTAAATAACAATTTTCATTTTTGGGTGAACTATCCCTTTAATATTAGTTTGTGCACAAATGCAAGATGTACACAACATTGCCATAATTCACTGAACATTTGTTTTACACAAAATATGCATGAAATATAATCTTCATTTTTATTTAACCTGTCTGATAGATTAGTTGGTCACTAATCAAATCCCAATGAAATCTCCTTTATTCAAATTAATACATGCAATTTGAAATGTCAATCTCAAAATAAATCTCTAGCCAATTAATCTATCAATATAATCATCTTATTATTCTTTGCACTGCAGGTACTGTATCTATTCCAAACTAGTGCTTTGCACATTGATGAATAAAACCTCATTTTCTCTATATGTTCCTCCTGCTTTGCTTTCCGTCTTGTATTTTACACACTAGTGCACACGCTCCCACCATGTGTTTTACACAGACTCATCCTAATTGGCAGCTGAGATGTATGGCACACAGTGAGTGTGTATCCGCCAGCCGAGTCTGTGTCAACTGAGAAGATATATTATCATCATATCTTGACTGCCTGAAATAACTCACACATAAGCTCACTAACGCATGATCATAACTGGACAGAAGAGCTCACGGTATTCATGTTTGATATAGTATCTGCGCTCGGAAAAAAACGCTGAGCGTGTCTGTGTGCAGAAGAGTCTTGAATTATATACTCACATTATCCTTGGCATTAAAGTAAACTATATCATCCTCCTGCAGAGAAAGATAAAAAAAAATATGATAATTAAAAGAAAGGAACATTTTTCAGGCAAGGATGTAAAACCACCATTAAGATATCAAAGTGGTCCAAACAACTCCTCGGTTATATTTCATGTCTCCTGAAACCATACAATATTCTTCCCCATTAGTGAGCTCTTAAGCACTGAAATTTTTTTTAAATAAAAATAATTAAATTAAATTAAATTAAATTAAATTAAATTAAATTAAATTAAATTAAATTAAATTAAATTATTAAATTAAATTAAATTAAATTAAATTAAATTAAATTAAATTAAATTAAATTAAATTAAATTAAATTAAATTAAATTAATAAAATAAAATAAAATAAAATAAAATAAAATAAAATAAAATAAAATACCAGCCCAGATCTTTTAACCCCTACAGTATGACTGTGATCTGTCCTCAGAAAACCTACCCATCATGCAAATCAGTGGCGGTATCACTGTACTAAGCCAAGTATGCATACAGCATATGTTCCACAGATCTGAACTGTCATACATTTGCTTTATAGCAAGTGTGAAATGCATTAAGGAGAGCTAAATAAAGCTTGGTCATGCCAGGTTTTGCAGCAAGTGGTCAGGATAACCTGCTGATGTTAAACCGCTCTGGGCCTTCAGTGCTGTTGGGGTCAGGCATTTTTCGTCATTCACAGCATATGGTGGGTGTGTGTGCGTGCATGTGTGTGTCTACAGTAAAAATAAATCCGCGGGAGAAATGCAGAATGTGTATTCAGTGAAATCAAATCTTCGGACATCTGCAGGGAGTGTGGGAAGTGAAATTAGATCCATTAAGCTGCAACGCATTCCCTCACTTAAACACAAACTCACATACACACAGAGGAAAAACACTCTGGCCATTGGTACAATCAGATTATTTATTTATTTGTCAATTTATTCACTTGTTTGCATTTAATTGAATGGCACATGATTTCATTTAACTAAACGAAGAGGTCTAACACACCAAAGCATTTAGCAGTGAAACCGAGCGGAGGTATTATCAATTTCAAAAGCATCTCCTGCCTGCAGTCTTCATTTGGAATGATCTAATTACAAATCTGCATAACACTTCAGAATTTATTCTTGTGATCAAGTAAGTCATCTAAGATGCCTACCATTGCCTTAAATAAATTTTAATGTGCAGGATGCAAACTAATGCTATTATTTTTAACTGAATACAACTGTTAAAGTATTAAGAAATTAAAAATCTATCATTATTTATGTACCTTCATGTCATTCCAAACCCATATTACTGACTTTCATCTGTGGAATGCTAAAGAATATATTTTGAAGAATGTTTATTAAAGAATGAATTGATTTCTATTGTTTGGACCAAAAAAAAAAAAAACTAAGGTATTTCTCAAAATATCCTCTTTTATGTTGCAGAGAAGGGGATAAAAGTCACGCAGGTTTGGAACAACATAAGAGTAAGTGAATAATTAAAGAATTTTAATTTTTGGGTGAACTATATATTTAAAGGTTGGATAGTTTTGGGGTGTTTTTGCATGTTTGTAATAAACAAATCCAACCTTAAGACATTTTTAACTTCAAACCATTATTTACATCTAAAATACAAGTCCTCTCTACATAATATTGCTTTCTGCAGTAAAAAAAAAAAGTTGTCTCATCTGAATCAGGAGAGAAATATGCACAGATCAAACACAGTTTGACAATCTAAAACAGTTCAAAACCAATAAATTGGATTTTGATGTGAGAGGGCAACAGGGGGATGGACTTTTTTTTGGAAAAACAAAAATGGATGAAGGGTTACTAAGGATTGTGGACTCATATTTTGGCCAGAAAAAACATTTAAATAATTAATTTAAAACGCCTTAATGATGGATGTTTCTTACAAACACACAGCTTTTTACCTCACATGATATAACTGATGGGCTAGACTCATGTTGTTGTGTTGTGATATTTTGTCAGCTGCTTGGACTCTCATTCTGACGGCACCCATTTACTGCAGAGGATCCATCAGTGAGAAAGTGATCTAAATCTGTTCCCGTGAAGAAATAAACTCATTGACATTCTAGATGGCCTGAGAGTGAGTAAATATTCAGCAACTTTTCTTTTTTTTTTTTTTTTGTGTGAACTATCTCTTTACGTCAGGATAAGCAATCTGATTGGCTGAAAGGTCACAGAACCATGCTCTTATGCGTGTTACTTAGACCACCATAGTTGCATAGTAACAAATCACTTACGAGTAGAGATGGTTGACTAGTCGTCCAGCAGCCAGCTAGTTGATTAGGGAGATTGGGCAGTTAATGTTGATATTTTTAGCAGCAGTGTTTTAATGAGCATGCCATGACTGTTGCACGGTAAAATTCTCCACCAGAAAAGTCTTTAAATTCATGCCCTTTAAAGCACCACGCTACAGCTAGACGCACTAAGACAGATGTCTTTGGCCTTTGCATTGCATCTCGCACTGCTTTTGAGCATGTCAGTTTAAAAATAGTCAAATGTCTATGTCTTGAAACCCTTGCATTCTATTTGATCTATTTGTTTTTGAATGCAATAATGTGTCTTATGTAAACAATATCCCAAAAAGGCGTGATGCATGGCATATTCAATTTATTTTATTTGAAATGTGTAGTATTTGGCTGCTCATGGTGATTCATTGTAAATGGCTAATTCCTTGTGTGAACCAGTAACCTCACAATAACCAGCCCTGAGTTTATTTGAATTAATTTGGATTTAGATTTGCAAGATTGATAAAGGAATGAAAATTCTACCATCATTTATTCACCCTTAAGTCATTCCAAATCTATATGACCTTCTTTTCTTCAATATAGCACAGAAAGGGAAATATTGTGAAAAAAAAATTCTTTGTCAATTGTTGTTCAGACCCCAAAGATCTTCAAAATACCGTCTGTGTTGGTTTGAAACAACATAAATGTGAGTAAATCATGACAGAATTTCCATTATCCCTTTAACGTCTATTCTTGTAAAGTCGCTTTATGTCCTTTAAAAGGGCAATACAAATAAAACTGGCTTGAGTTGATTTGAAACCTTAAATCAAATAGAATAACTCTATATGCACCTTGTAAATATTTAGTACACACTTGTAGAAACACTTACTTCAAATTCATCTTTCCATTGATGCTCCATTTGGAAATTCTCTGCTGCAGTTGCCAAAGTCTATAAAAAGAACAAGAGAAAGTAAATCATTTTAATTAGTTTAAGCACTGCATCAAAGTATCTGTGATCATGATCAAAGCAACTCTGATAATGAGATAGTACATTAAATGCAACTGTAAAGCAACATTATATAGCCCTACTGGATATGTAAAGTTTGGACATGTAAAAAAAGACTAAATGTGTGACTATACACAGACCTTAATGATCAAAACAACCGAACAAATGAACTGCAAATGGAGATAGATACTAGTCATGTAACATAGAAACTAATATAGAACTGCTGTGTGCATTGTTCCAAAACTCAAGACATCATCTCTAAATTCTCATAAAGAAGAAACAAAACAATTCTGTTCTAGCAGCCTTGGTTCTGGCCCGAAAGGTGACACCAAACAAACATGCGGGCAAGAGGTCTGACAGGATGGTGGGTTCTGTTTAAGAAAAGGGCAGAAGAGAACAGAATAGAACGAAACATTCAGGTCTTTGTTCTGTCACCCGGAGCTCTCTGCAGCTCAACCCCCGCAACACACGCAGACTGAGAGTCTTCCCTGAAGGAAACGCTACTGTAACACGGTGTGACATTTCCAGAACAAAGAAGAGGATTCATGAGTTCTCACTCTTTGACACATAAAATATTTCAGAATATATGTTGGGATTTTTACAACTTGGACAGAACAGGAAGAATTCTGGCACTATTGTCAGTTACACACGACCATGGTTAACATAAATCAGCAAATGTATAACTCAAGAGAAAAAATATCCTTTTCAGTGCTGTGCAGAATATATGGAATTTTTTGAGAAAAACTAAATGACTACATTCTTCAGCAGCAACAAAACACATTTTTCTATATAATGTAGCGTGACACAATCACTTACAATAGTGTGTAATATTACACTCTGCAGCCCTGCAGAGTGTAATAATCAATCTAGTATGTCATGCTGAATTGTTATAATAAATTTCACTTAAATAAACAAATGAATAAAATCAGTTGTTTATATTAAATACATAAATATATATATATATATATATATATATTTAAAAATAAATTAAACTAAAATACAATTATTCATTTATTTTTAAACAAAAATAAAAGCTATTTATTTACTCTAAGTAAATTAATACAAAATTCTAAAATAAATTAAATACAACAAAAATTCATCATTTTAAAATAATTAATTAATTAATTATAATTTTTATTTTATTTTAATTAAATGTTTTTATACATTTTTGCACTACCTTTAACACCACTATATGTAAACGTCCTACTTCTATTTTTATTTTTTATTTTTTTAAACCTGGCCACATGCTCACACTGTCTTTCATCAGCGTAGGATGAGTTTCTGAATACTGAACAAGTGTCAACATGTAAACACAGGCAGTCATATGCATGTGCATGGTTGTGATATTACAACTTGTAAAGCAAATGTTTCTGCAACTTAGTTTCAATAAAATGGTCAAGTTAGACAAGGGAGGAAGTTTCGGATTGTGCAATTTAAAGAGCCTGTCTACATAATACATCAAACTCTTATTTTAAAAGAGCAAAGAAAATGATATGACAAGAAGATGGAATCATATGAGCCTTATTTGCTTTAAAGGTCTCCCGGTTTGGGGCTTAGCTAAAGCTGATGTTCAGTAATGTGAGCTTCCCAACCCAGCATTTGCCTTAAATAAACAGGTCCATCAAACCTCAAAACCTGCCAACCAACACAGATACCTGAGATCATCAGATACTCTCTCAATAAAGCCACCACTGCTCTGAAATCCAACCCTTCATCTAGAACTTAGTACTGTATAATTGTGCAATGCCCCACTTCTGAACCCCAAAAAGTTGTGTAATTTTGTAAGACGGCAAATGTGGGCTTGTATGGTGGGAGCTAACGACTGCATTTCAGATTCAACTCGCTCCAGTCTGCAACACCTCTCACAGTTTCAACAAAAACTTTTACAACAATGACACCCATCACAGAGAAAAAAAAAGCCCTTCTATCCAGACACTATGGATGGTGTTCTTATAAACAGACGGGCACTCGCACACATTATTAGACACTCCAAAGCTGGAAGTCTGGGCTGAGATCCAGCAGTCTCTGCACCTCCTCTGCACAGTCTGGGAGAAACTAAAAATACACTGTTTCACACTCCAGCACGTACACATTTACACATGCACCCAGCGCTTGTTAAGCAGGATATGTAAGACTGCGTTCAGACTAACCTTACTCCTAAAATATGGCAGCATAATCAGAGAAATGCAAAACAGCAAGTCACTCTTCCTCGTGCAAACACACTACAATTATAACACACCGTCAGCGTGGCAAACAAGTCGATATATATCTATACGGCATCGACGGCATGCTGCTGCCATAACAACCGTTTCCAGGAGAGACTCATTAGTGGCCTGTGGTCATTAGAGGTCCTCAAGGAGTAAAGGTTCATGGAGTTCATAATGGAAACTAAGACTGAAGTATTTCTGCTGCTCATTATAGAGAATAATCAATTACGTACAATAGAGATAATGAAAGACGGAGGGTGAGAGTTTCATTCATTCAGATGTTTCCTGGCAAAAATAAAGGCAGGCAAAGGTTGAGAGTTGAACTGATGTGAACTCTAATTTCTGCAGCCTCTCAGCAAGAAGACATCATCTTCAGATGACACCTAGGCTATGTAACGAATAAAAAAACCACAGGAGACACCCATTACTGCAGGTAACACGCAAACGCTATTTACAAGTGACATCAATAAAAAAAGGGGGGGAAGAGGGAAAAAAGAAAAAAATTGAAAAAAGAAGGAAAAAAAGAGAAAGAAAAATGAAATGGATAAAAACAAAAAAGAAAATAAAAAAGTGAAGGAAGGCAAGAAAAAAAGAAACAAAAAACAAGAGAAAGAAAAGGAAAAAAAGAGAAAGAAAAGGAAAAGGAAAAAAAAAATTTACAGATTGTCCAATTATTTGATTAAAACACAGTTAAGACAATAATGTTATGATATCTTACAATAACATTTTTTATTTAAATCTATTTTTAAAATGTAATTTATTCCAGTAATAGCAAAGCAGAATTTCAGCAGCCATATCCCAGTCTTCAGTGTCAATGGAATCACTTTAGGTCTGAGGCAGACTTGATTCAACAGGCGGACCAAACCGTTCATGACAACCGCTCTAGTGACGCAAAGGCAATAAAGTGGCACAAAGTGTTGCAAGAACTAATGTGTTCTGTAAATCATGACCTTTGTGTGTAGGTGTGTTGAGAACTGACAGTCCCAGTAATAAACTACAGCCGGGTTTGCTTGTTCATCCGCTGCTACTTCACTCGCCTCCAATTCATCAAGCTGATTACAGTAACCACAGTGGAGTAAGTCAATAACCTCACAGGAGGTCCATCAATACCTTTACTCCACTTTAATCTCGCCAGACTGGAGAGAGAGAGCAGGAAAAAAGTGGAGCAAAAGAAAAAAACATTTAATTATAGACTGGTTAGTGTCAAAAAGTGCTCACTGGAATAACTAGTGAATCTCATATTAAAAACCGCATGCATATAATGTCCTGATAGGGTAAAAATCAGTGAAAATGTTATCATATGTGTGGAACATTTGTGTTATAGATATGAATGATACCTCAAATTGTGTGGCTTAAAGGGATAGTTAACCCAAAAATGAATTATGTCATCATTTATTCACCCTCAAGATGTTTCCAAACTTGTATGAGTTTCATCTTTCAAAAAAGATGAAGTTTTGAAGAATGTGGGTAATTAAACCTGGTCCCCATTGACTTCCATAGTTCTGGAAAAAAAAAAAATACTATGGAAGTAAATGGGGACCAGAAACTATTTGGTTACCCACATTCTTCAAAACATCGCTCAACGTGCTGCAACTTCAGAAAACACATGCAGATAGAAAAAGCACCAGCAAAGCAATAAAACATCTTCATCAATTTGACAGCAGGTGCTGCAAATGCTCACAACACAAACAAATAAATAAACGCACTGCAAATGTTCACAACAGAACCAAATAAAGAATTTTATTTGCAGCACGTTTCTTTGTTTGGTTGTGTTGTGAGCATTTGCAGCGCGTGCATTGTCAAATTGATGAAGTTGTTTTCTTAATTTGCAGGTGTTTTTTTTCTGTTTGCAGTGCATTTCTTTATTTGTTTGTATTGTGAGCATTTGCAGCATGTGCATTGTCAAATTGATGAAGTTGTTTTCTTAATTTGCAGGTGTTTTTTTTTCTATTTGCAGCGCGTTGAGCTCTCTCGGCCACCGTAGCTTAGCAGAAGAATGAAATTCATACAGGTTTGAAACAATTTGAGGGTGAGCAAATGATGATAGAATTCATTTTTGGGTGAACTATCCCTTTAAGTAGAGGTGTGACGTTAGACTGGTTATGGTTTCCAATTGGAAGATGATAAAAGAGGTGAAAAATCCCTCTGACTTGCATTGAAGGAGGGACCTGAGCCATGTCTAGAGACCAGAATATCAAAGACTTGAGGGTAAACTCTTTTAACTTGAGCCAGTAAGTAACCACCCCAAACACCCTAGCAACAGCATAGCAACACACTAACAACCACTGAGAGCACCTTAGCAACTACCCTCAAATCACCCTTGAAAGCAGCAAGTTTTGTTCACAGTCTTCTTCTGAAGAATTTAATTAAATTCTCTCTTTTTTTTGGAGTATTTGGTTTCCTGTCTTTGAAGTCTTTTAAAAATGGTCACATATGAAAACTAGAGATGCATTTCAAGAAGACAAAACCAGCGCATGCTGGGCAGAAAAACTGTAGGGTAACGTTTTAGGTATAAGGAGAGTTAAAAACTTCAAAGTAAACCTAAATATAGATGAAATGTTAAGAAAGAAAGATTAGCAGTAGTTTGTATTATGCCATGTTCTGTCTGAATACTCGATTCTGATTGGCTGGCAGGTGTTGATTAAATTTGTTGAACTGCACAGGTAGTTCCGGGTCAGTTTAATCACGTTCTATATTAATGTGCTTCCTATAAACATTGGTAACCATAGTAACATACAGTTACAGTTGAATAGTAATACAGACGAAAAGAACCGTCATTTTTATTGTTCCAGTCAAATATTGCAGCACAAATATTGTTAACATCTTTAATATGTGAATGCTGGGAAATGACCATGGCATAAACGGGATAATCAACGGCTAGCTATGCATTAAACGATTTGAATGCACGACGTGGAGGCGAAGAACCACCCGACGCAGCGGACGATGATATCGGGGGGTGGGGGTGGGGTAGTTAAGGGCTGTGCCCGAAGCGTGAATCCATATTCAGAAAGACACGGGAAACACATAACGATTACTAACGGTTGCCTGTTACATTACAGTACATAAAATTTCACTTACCACATAAACAGAGTAAGGAGAGATGACTGAGGACAATGGCGAATGGTTTGCAGATCCTCAGCACCACTGAAAAAACATCTAATCTTGTCAAATGTGTGGTAAGTACTCCATAGTATAAACAGAGTAACTCATGCGCGATCGCGAATCTCGAAAGTGAAAGTGAAACTAAAAAGCGATCGTGCATTCAAAAGCAGTTTCAATGCAAAGCATACTAGCGGCTCCCTGATGCCCGCAATTATATACAATAGAGTATAATTACCCATTGATATAACTGCGAGATAATTATTTTCCTACCATCTTGTATTTATTCCCTTTAGGGGTTCCGTAGTACATGTCAACATGTAATTTTCTTTCCAAACACGGTATTGGGATGCGGCAGATTGCGGGGGGTATTGGGGGGGGGTTACAGTGTTGGCTCAACATCGCGATGTCTATCAGCCATCGCCAATGGACGATGGCATCGGCCCAACCCTACTAACAACAGGGAATAACAAGTCAAACACGCCTTTCAAACTTGTTTGCCCCTTGCGATTTAGGTTGATCTTTCCTCATGCTAAACCAGAGTCGGCTAACTCAGGTCCTGTCCGTTTGGAATAAAGGGACTTTGACGGGACTGTAAACCACAGCATCGCATAAAGGTGAAACAAATACATCTCTGAATGAGTGGCGAGAGAGAGAGAGAGGGAACTCACCGCTGCTATAATATCACTCCCATCAATCTTGGATTATTCTAGCCATGAAAACGCAAGACAAAAGAACAAATGACACTCAGAGGCCTGAGCTCACATGGGCACATTCATCTTTTTCGCAATTCGCATTAAGCCTCTCATTTGCTTCCAGAAAGCAAAGCTACCTGCTGCACAAACACTCTGCGCAACTGGCAGCCTCATTTATTCTGCACGGAAACCGAAAACGAGCAACAAAGACCGTGCTTTCTCATCAGCTCATCCCGATAAGATGCTCGGGAAACAATCTAAAATTCACCTTCCTGTCACCTGAATGCACTCCGGTGACCTTACAGTACAGTTGGTCCATTATTCCAGGACAAAGGCCCAGACAGACTGTGAAGCGACACAGGCTATAAACTAAGCAAGGCCGGAGGTATATTGCTTTCTAATGGGAGACTTTGGCTGAGCATCGTCATTGAGTTACGGCAGTCGGTCATAAATCCTGTTTGGTGCTGCTCTCCTGGGCAGTGGCGAGCTTCATAAATGATTCAAGATCTGATGCGCACGTCTATTCACAGATGAAGATGTCCTCTGCCCTGTGGTGATGGACTACAGCGGCAAACCCCCACACTAATATGAAGCGCTGCCATGCCCGGGCAGGCGTTTAGGCAATGACATTCAAGTGTAATTATTTGCAATAAAGTCAGTAAGGTGATGGAAAAAGAAAACTCATAAATAAACAATACAAACCATAATACAATATTTGTATTTAAATATATCATAATATTAATAATACGCTATTAATATTATTATAAAAATGCATTACTGATTTTGTTTAATAAAATTATTATTAGTAGTGGTAGTAGTAGTAGTAGTACTAATTGTTGCTGCTGTTGTTTTATTAGTTATTAATCATTATTTATTATAATAGAATATTGTTATTATTAATAATAACAAAATTAAAATGCACTGTTGTTTTCATTATATTATTATTAGTAATAATAATAATCAGTAATTATGACTAAGTAAAAAAACTCTTGCTAAATTTAATTAATTAATTAATTAATAAATCCAGTACAGGAAATTAATTCAGTTGGAACATTTTTAATTTTAAACTGCTATTATTATTATTATTATTATTACAAAAATGCATTATTGTTGTTGTTTAATTAAATTTGGTTAATACAATTAACCAACGCGCTGCAAATAGAAAAAAAACACCTGCAAATTAATCAATTTTACAACACACACGCTGCAAATGCTCACAACACAAACAAATAAAGAAACTCACTGCAGATAAAATTCTTTATTTGGTTGTGTTGTGAGCATTTGCAGCAGCTGCTGTCAAATTGATGAAGATGTTTTCTTGATTTGCTGGTGCTTTTTCTATTTGCATGTGTTTTCTGAAGTTGCAGCGTGTTGAGCTCTCTCGGCCACCGTAAGTAGTAGTAGTAGTAGTAGTAGTAGTACTAATTATTGTTGTTTTATTAGTTTTATTAATAACTTTTTTTATTATAGTTGTAAATTATTATTATTCTTTCTTCTTATTATTAATAATATTAATAATAATGATTATTATTATTATTATTATTATTATAAGCATTATAGTTTTCATTATTAATAATGATGATAATAATGATAATCAATAACTATAACTATAAGTAAAAAACACTTGCTAAATTAAGATTTTAAATAAAATAACAAATACGTAAAGGACAGAAACTTTAGTTTGCACATTTTAATCAATGGATTTAGTCATTCATCTTAAAAGTCTGAATTCAATTAGTCTAAAAAGAAAAGAAAAAAAAAAACATTTGTTTTGTTATTTAAACTGACAAAAACTAAATTGAAAATGAAATGCAAAACTGTTAAAAAATAATAATAATAATAAAAGCAGTAAACCCTCCTCAGAACACTTCATAGCAAGCCCTGGAAACCACACAAAAAGCACAATATCATCGCATCAGTCTGAATAACTTTCCCATGTCATTTTATCATGTTAATTTAATAAGACTGCTTTTTGAAGTCTTATATGGATTCTGTGTGCGTGCTGGATTAACACTGAATTGGGCGAAAGCAGCACGAGAAGAAGTGTTACAATAGGATTATCCACTACAGTCAACAAAAAAATTATTTACAAATTGCAAATGGGATATTCAAATAACCTGGCAATTCAGAGACGGCAGGTGATTATGGTGATGGAAGCCGGTAGAAAGGTGTCTTTAATAATGCGATTCTCCCCAGGGATATTCAGACTGACAAGAATGTTGCATTCATGACTGGATCTCAACACTGTTTTTCCTTTGCCCCAGAGGAGCTGAGAGGAACAATCCAATTACCTCCAAGACATTACATCCGGTTCCATTATTTAAGGGGCATAATCGTTAAACACGGCAGCCAGCATTAGGTAGATGGTTTAGTGGGACGCCTGACTGGAGAAACCCCTTGGCCAATAATAACATAGACATGGCAAACATGCAATTTGGGTCAGAAAGCTCAGTGCAATTTGACCAAACCACCTTTTTCATTTTCCATTTTCAAGTTTATTCACTTTTTGAAAGTGCATGGCTAACAGATTATATCATATTATGCAATTTTTAGGTTGATATTTTATCTACTTACCATTTTAGTATGTTTATGTCACTATATATAATTTTTTTTTTAAATGTTTTTTAGGAGTCTTTTCACAAATCTGAATCTAACAAATTCAAATTTTCAAACATGTAATTCATAATATTCATAAGGCCATGTGGTTGAGAAAAATAATTGGTGATACTTTAAGGTATAATTAAGGTGCAACAAGGTTTAATTTGTTAATACATGCAAAAAATATTTTTCAAAGTTGTAAATAAAGATTATTAGAATATATTGTACAAAAAAAGTACTTTCTACATCACAATTTCATGCTTAATTCAATGTGCAATTTGCTTAGAAATTTTTTCACAAATAATTACAAAGTGAACATTTTTACAAAGTGAAAGTTTCTACACCAATTATTTTATTTATTTATTTATTTATTTATTTTCAGTGATTAGGAACCATGAACCAGCAATGAATGACACTTTTACAGCATTTATTAATAATTTATCCTGCTGATGGATAAATTAAAACAAAGCCGTTTACACCAGAGTAGCCAGAGTCTGTGTGGTATGATACCAAAAACATGCTTGTTTAGATCTTTGAATCAAATTAGTCTTGTTTAGCATTCAAATGCATGATCTATAATGCTTAAAGGGCACCTATTATGCCCCTTTTTACGAGATGTAATATTGGCCTTGGGTGTCCCCAGAATGTGTCTGTGAAGTTTCAGCCCAAAATTCCCCACAGATAATTTATTATAACAACTGGAAAATGTAATTTCTGGGGTGTGTCTGAAAACGAGCTGATTTGGAGTGTATGGCTTTAATGCAAATGATCTGCATATTCCCGCCCAGTCTCCAGAAGAGGACGTCGTCGCGTATATGTCTCTCTGCATTGCATATCTGCAGGCTAAACAGCCGGTAGAAGCAATGTAACTGAGAGCGAGCTAACCAGTGTTCAGCCGTACATATGGGAAGTCAAATACACTGAAAGTGGGACGAAACAGCGCAATGTTACAGAGCTCGTGCGCAGATCAATGGATCGAGCCACGCGATGGCGCTACCGAACGAATCTCGCGCTACGAATGGCACGAAGTAATCTCACACGCACGGCGCTGATCAGTTAAAAAAAAAATAGTACTTAATGTACGCACACAAATACGGTTAAAACGCTAAGCACTAACGATATGACATTCACAAAGGAGTCTGGAGTGATACACGTATTTAGGAAGATTTTGAGGCGCATTACATTGAAAAATGAAAGTAATCCACAGCGTCCTCAGCAGCCCAGATGTTAGTAGAAAATGAAGACTCTTATGTTCAGTCTTACATCCAAAAACAGAGCACCAGGATTGCTTGCAACACATTGTTGACGTTACATCTGTTCGAGCATGGAGAAAATGAAGGACAGTGTAACCGCTGAGGGTGGAAACTATAGCAATGCAGGGCTGTCAATCAGCCGCCGAGGCCCGGCCCTCCGATATGTGACGTCACACTGCGGTGAGAATCAAAACGGCAGGCCTAGTGAGACTGACTTGGTTTGGGTGGGTGGATTACACACATTTATGTCCAAACACCATGTAAAAATGGATTTTGCATAATAGGTGCCCTTTAAATGCTAATAAATATTATCTGTAATGTTAAAATAATCTTAAATTGTACAATACCAGTTCTATTGCGGCTGTATGTCACGATTAACACTAAAAGTTCAAGGACATGCAATCTATGCTTTTCATTTTCTGAAAAGTTTCCCGGGAGCTATACAGTGCACAGTTCATTTCCCACGCTCTCAATGCCATGCAGCGTAATCGTATCTGTTCTGTGATATTCAGTGAGAAGCGTTTGATGCATATGGATGTAGAGGTGCTCAGACAGCTGCGACTCGGTAGCAAACAGAGTGTGCCGAGCATCCATCGCTCTTGCCCAGCCCTCATCAGCGGGCCTCTGGCTACCTTCACACACATGCCGTTATCGACAGCCCTTCGCTAATGAAGAAGCCGATAGGCTAGAGCAAAGAGACAGATACGTCCCTCGAGTCCAACTCGCCTGAAAATCAATGAGCCATTTACAACAGCCTGCATCCTGTGACACCACACACCAATTTACAACCAGGGATATTAAGCCATGTAAAACACTGACAAAAAAATAAATAAATAAAATAAAACAACGGTCAGATGTTGATTTAATCTTTGGCTATATTCAACTATTAATGCAGGAAAAGAAAATAGACCTGTTGTGTTTTGGAAGACAAATGGAAAAATATATCAAATATATATTTTATTTATTGAACATAAAAAGAGAATTAAATATAATGACAAATAATGTTAATAATCAGTGTAATGAACCACCTAGACCTATAAAATAAACCATGTCAAATAAATCATTTAAAAAAAAATTATAATAATCAAATAAATTAAATCAAATGATTAAATATACGCATTCATATACCTTAAAAATAGGTATATTTATTTGAGGAGCAAGACTGATACTTTAAATTAATTTGTTTTTATCATGCCCCATTGGAAAACATTTTTATTTTCTTGTTGAAAACATAAACCTCTTTAAATTTAAAACAAAATCAACTAAAATAATGATTAAAAAAAAAAAAAAAAAATCTTTAAAACACAAAAATAAATTAGGTTTAATATAGTGAATAAAAATGACAAGTGAATAAAATCTCTTTAATATGTCAATGTTTTTTCCTGAAATTAAATCTAGAAAAATTGTCTCCTAAGGAAAACACCACCTACCAAATAAACAAACAAACAAATAAATAAATAGTCAGAGAAAACAAAGTCAGTCTGCAAAAGTCAGAGATTTTAATATAATAATGTAATACAATTCTCATTACAAATTAAATAATGTGAGCCACATTTTTTTTTTTTGAATAATTGTATAAAACCATACTCTTGGTGTCTATCAACAATTGTCTATATTCTCTCTTTTTTTTTTTTCATTTTTCTATAATTTTTTTACAATTTCTTCCTTGGTATCTATGAGTGCATCCAATCATGCATCAAGATGAGAACAGAAGGGGCTGAGATGTCAAACGAATAAGAATCACAGAAAGAAAGACAGAACGGGTGTCGGCGGTTCAGACTCCTGACAGCATGTGTCTCAAGTGAAGCAGGCCGAGAATGCAAAGCATCCAATTTGGTGCATTGGCCAATAGAGGCGAATCTGGGAGTATTAGAGTAGAGGATTTATGGGGCTGTCTGTGGCCTAACTGAGCTCTAGGGATAGATTCCCTCTTTCCAGTGGCCTTTCACAAAGGCCAGCACACACTGCTGGGGACAATAAAGATGAGCCACCACCGATGGTTATTACTCTGTGACGCGAGTGTGTACTCATTTATCTCATGATTGCAAAACACCACACACACGACCACCCACACACTCTCACTCAGACACAACACTATAATTACAGCTCAGACAAATCATGACAAAGTGACCCCAATACAGGATATCACAGTCCATTCAATGATCGCTACTGAGGCATCATTTAAATAATTGAATAGCGAGCATTAAAAGTGAAGTGTGTGATTTTTACAATGAAATAAATTGTGATATAATTTCTCCCATTGCGATATTATGTGCAGAGACGACTATACTGTAAGCCATTTATACTAACCTCCCTGAAAATCTAAACGGTGGATATTTACAGTCATTTTGTCATACAGACAATTAAAATCTACCTAACAGTGACATTATTATGAGCTTGCCAGCTTCCAATTGGTCTTAGTTCAATTGCATTCATTTGCATAATTGATTCTTAATGTGCAGCTGTTCAAAAGCGTTCAAAAGTTTGGGTTGCCAAGATTTGTCTCTTATGCTCACCAAGACTGCATGTATTTGATCAAAAGTACAGCAACAGTAAATTGTGAAAGTATATATATATATATATATATATATATATGTGTGTGTGTGTGGGGGTGATGTGTGTGTATACATATATATATATATATATATATATATATATATATACACAGTCATAATAAAAATATCGGCATCCTTGGTAAATATGATCAAAGAAGGCTGTGAAAATTAATCTGCATTGTTAATCCTATTTATCTTTTATTTAAAAAATCACAAATATCTAACCTTTCATTGGATAATAAGAATTTAAAATGGAAATATCATTATGAAATAAATGTTTTTCTCAAATACATGTTGGACACAATTATTGGCACCTAGAAATTCTTATGAGTAAAATATCTCTGAAGTATATTCCCATTCATATTCACAATTTTGAGCACTCCAAGGTGATTATGAACATGAAATTATCTAGCCATGGCTTCCTGTTTCACACACATACATACATATACACATACATACATATACACATAAAGTATAAATATATATATATATATATATATATATATATATATATATATATGTATATATATATACACAGGTGCTGGTCATATAATTAGAATATCATCAAAAGTTTTTTATTTCACTAATTCCATTCAAAAGTGAAACTTGTATATTATATTCATTCATTACACACAAACTGATATATTTCAAATGTTTATTTCTTTTAATTTTGATGATTAGAGCTTACAGCTCATGAAAGTCAAAAATCAGTATCTCAAAATATTAGAATATTTACATTTGAGTTTGAATAAATGACCATCTCTACAGTATAAATTCTGGGTATCTCTTGTTCTTTGAAACCACAATAATGGAGAAGACTGCTGACTTGGCAATGATCCAGAAGACGAACATTAACACCCTCCACAAAGAGGGTAAGTCACAGAAGGTCATTACTGAAAGGTGTGGCTGTTTACAGAGTGCTGTATCAAAGCATATTAAATGCAAAGTTGACTGGAAGGAAGAATTTGGGTAGGAAAAGGTGCACAAGCAACAGGGATGACCGCAAGCTTGAGAATACAGTCAAGCAAAGCCGATTCAAACACTTGTGAAAGCTTCACAAGGAGAGAACTGAAGCTGGAGTCAGTGCATCAAGAGTCACCACGCTCAGACGTCTTCAGGAAAAGGGCTACCAAGCCACTTCTGAACCAGAGACAACGTCAGAAGCATCTTAACTGGGCTGGGGAGAAAAAGAACTGGACTGTTGCTCAGTGGTCCAAAGTCCTCTTTTCAGATGAAAGTAAATTTTACATTTCATTTGGAAATCAAGGTCCCAGAGTCTGAAGGAAGAGTGGAGAGGCACAGAATCCATGTTGCTTGAAGTCCAGTGTGAAGTTTCCACAGTCAGTGATGATTTGGGCTGCCATGTCATCTGCTGGTGTTGGTCCACTGTGTCCACAGTCAACGCAGCCATCTACCAGGAAATTTTAGAGCACTTCATGCTTCCTTCTGTTGACAAGCTTCATGGAGATGCTGATTTCATTTTCCAACAGGACTTGGCACCTGCCCACACTGCCAAAGGTACCAAAAGCTGGTTCAATGACCATAGTGTTACTGTGCTTGATTGGCCAGCAAACTCGCCTGACCTGAACCCCATAGAGAATCTATGGGGTATTGTCAAGAGGAAGATGAGAGACACCAGACCCAACAATGCAGATGAGCTGAAGGCCACTATCAGAGCAACCTGGGCTCTCATAACACCTGAGCAGTGCCACAGACTGATCGACTCCATGCCACGCCGCATTGCTGCAGTAATTCAGGCAAAAGGAGCCCCAACTAAGTATTGAGTGCTGTACATGCTCATACTTTTCATTTTCATACTTTTCAGTTGGCCAAGATTTCTAAAAATCCTTTCTTTGTATTGGTCTTAAGTAATATTCTAATATTTTGAGATACTGATTTTTGACTTTCATGAGCTGTAAGCTCTAATCATCAAAATTAAAAGAAATAAACATTTGAAATATATCAGTCTGTGTGTAATGAATGAATATAATATACAAGTTTCACTTTTTGAATGGAATTAGTGAAATAAATCAACTTTTTGATGATATTCTAATTATATGACCAGCACCTGTATATAAATCATGCTTTTCATCAAAGCATGCTAAACATAATTAAGCAATAATTAATAATCACTAATTATTGTGTTACTAATACTTAAGTATTAAGTTAATAATTAATTAATTATTAAGTTTTGAATAGTAGTGTATACTTGTTCTCCAATTCTTGGATGAATCATTCATCTGCATTTTAAAGGAATTGTTCATGCATGTTCAGTGCAACCCATTTAGAAACTTTGCAGAAAAATGCAATAAAATGAAAACTAATTAAAATTTAGTTTTTTAAAAATAACAAAAAGTCATACTATTTTATGAAATAATCTTCTCCCATATAAAAATCACATTAATATTCATATGTAAATTAGAATATAACACATGAGTTGTTCCCTTTCACACATTCTCTTTCACTGCATGGAAAAGAGCAGTGTGAATATTTCCTTTTTTGTGACCTTTGGAAGAAAGAAAGCCATACAGTTTGTAATAACATGAGGGTGAGTAAATTATGCCAATTTTAATTTTTGCATGAACTGTTAAGTTGTGATAGGAACACACATACACACACACACACACACACATCCACACACCATCACACACCTTTAAATCACTGTTTGCAAGCAGATAGCAGTTTGAAATCCTTTATACAAGTTTAATTCCTTCCATAAACAGTATAAATAAGCATTCAAAGCCTGATAACATGTCAATTAAATGAGAATATGCGTTGTGAATTAACAACTCCATTAGAGAACGAAGAAAAAATAACCAACAAAATATAACGCAGATGTCACTGAGCCGTCTGGGCTTATTAAAAATCCTCTGTACACAGCGTGCTTTGATATGAAACTGCTGGTCTCTTGCGCAGACATCAGAACGTGATCGTTTCAAGACAACCCCATCTGCCTGTAAAACACATTTCACAGAGCTGTGCCACGTTATGTCGCGCTATGCTGCGTTATTGCATCCTGTGCAGTTCTAGACTGCGTTCCGTGTCGGCCTGTGCTTTGAAAAGCACTGTGTGGCTCCGACGGTTGATTACGTGTGTGTAATGCGAGTGAAAGTTCCTCTGGGCTGCTCTCGTTTGATGTGAGGATATTCACAGGAGGACGAAAGGCAGCATCTGCTCCAGACACACAGATTCAGTAATCAAGCACACTCATTACAAGCCACACACACACACACACACAAAGCTGCAAGCTGATGTCCCATACACTCGCACACACACATAACAAGATGAAACACCAATAAACCGAGACACGATACGACTTCTGTATATAACGCCAATGAAAATAGAGCCAATGACACCAGATAAGTGGCATCTGATATACATTAGATTACATAACCGATATCGCATTCCGGCAGATACTGTATGTGTTAAAACATCAAGATTTATGTTGGAGAGCACACATATGCAGTGTTTGATGGATATTTTCTCATCTTGAGCTCTCCTAAGCAAGAAAAATCAGAACACATAACTATTGTTCCCTGTCGATACTCCACCTGTCGATACTCCACTCGCATATGGGAAAAAGCCTTTTTTCTCCTGAACTGAAGCCTTATTCAATCACGCAGTGATCCGCCAGAGCCCGCCAGAATGGGCGGAGCCATCTGGCTATATAAGCGGCCGTTTCGCTATAGGATCCTTGGTTCTCTTTCTAACATTCGTTCGTATCTCACTATGGGAACGCCTCGGGCGTGACCGATCGCGGAAGCACCAATAACACCACGTCTGCCAACTATGGCAGACCAATCACTACAGCGATTAGGGAGTCCCGGCTCCCTGTATATAAACCGCAGCTACCTGCCGTTTTGTCATTCTCGCTCTCTTCCCCGTGAAGACTTCGGAAGCTGGCTCAGCAGACTTAGGGAATCATTGCTCAACAGTTTACAGACGGAGCCGCAAGGTAACGTCCCAAACGCAGGATTCCTAACGTTTGTTGAGCTTCACTTAGAGTGGGGTAACTAACGTGTTACGGCGAGTTTTCTGCTCTAAGTTTTATACTTATTTTCCAAGTTTTGGAGGCGCTCACCACGCACCAAAACAGAGAAAGGAAAAGAACAGCTCTCTATTGTAGCACAGCTCCGTACTAGTTAGCACGTTGTGGTGGGCTTACCATACGAAGAGAGTGTAGGCCCCATGGCCACTACGAAAGAACCGGAGAGCCCTGGAGGAAAAGGTAATCCTCCCCATCCGTGTGCTTGTGGAATGTGGATTTCTGCAAAGGATTCACACGGCCTCTGCATCTCCTGTTTGGGCGTGAAACATGCTCAGGCGGCTCTGTCAAACCCCGAGGGCTGTCCTCACTGCTCGAAGTTCTCGGTTAAGACCCGAGAGCGGAGAGTCTGCGTGGCAGTAGCTGGTAATTCGGACCCATGCCCCTCTGCTCAACCCAGAGAGGAACCGATGGACTGTCCGCAGGCCAGCAGCTCGTGGGGAGAGATGATGGAGAGGGTGTCGCCAGGCCTTCCCCCGCTGTTCGATCCGTTAGCGGGAGAGGAAGATGACAAGGACGAAGTATTATCAGCCATCCTCGAAGACGAGGATGATGAAGATGCTATTCTTCCCCCGAATCAGTCACGTCTGCTGAGTGCACAGGAGGCGAGTTCACCCTCCCCCGTACAGACGGACACGGATCTACTCGAGGTCTGTCGATCGACTGGCCATCCCAACCGGCAGGTCCGGGGGCTGAAAGAGATCTGTATGATGGAAAGAGACTTCCGTCACGTCTCCCTCCATCGAGGCAGTTTATTCCAGCCGTCCCCGCTTGTGTGGCTGAAATGAAGAGGTTTTGGGACAAGCCTTTTTCCCACCGAGTGCCTGTTAAGGGCTTCTCGAGGCTAGATGTTCAGGGTATGGAGGATGTGGGGATGGCGGACCCTCCCCCTATCGAATCGTCTGTAGCTAATCACTTGCACCCAGGTCGCCGGGCAGCGCTCTCTTCAACCGGAGCCTCGCTGCCATGGAAAACAGAGCGCTTCGCCGCCTCTGTTTTTCAAAAGATCTATAAGTCATCGGCACTGGCCGTTCGTGCTCTGAACCCGACGTCCCTCCTTACTGCCTACCAAGCAGAGTTATTAGAGGAGATGGGGCGTCAGCTGGACTCCGGATCTCCCAACCCAGCGATCTGGGAGGAGATATGTGTTATTGCAGATTTAAACCTGCGCACGTCCCGCGGAGCAGTTCAAAGCTGCGGTCGGAGTATGGGCTTAGCGGTTGTGGGAGAGAGATCGCTATGGCTCGGTTTGTCAGGCCTCTCTGACAAAGAGAAGGTGGAGTTTTTGGATGCCCCTATTGATCCAAAGGCCATGTTCGGCGCGACAGTAACAGCGATGCGTCAGCAATGTGACCTGCGGAAAAAGGAGGGAGAGGCATTCGAGGTCTGTCTCCCCAGAAAGCCGTCAGCTCGGCCTTATCACCCGAGCCGACCGAACTTCAGACCTTCAGGGAGAGGGGGACATTCTGATTATCAGCCTTCCCGTCCTGATCCACCGCAACAGCCGGGAAACGCAGGTCCTCAGTCAAAACCCGGTTTCGTGAAACCAAAGCAGTCTTTCGCAGCCGCAGCAGCGAAACACCGGTCGGCAGCCCCTCAGGGAAACAAAAAGAGGCGGGCGACCTGAGATGTCAGCTTGGCATCAGGAAGGGTTTGGAGACAGCACCCAGGGTTTCTCTGTCCCATCCCTGCAGAACGATTCCGTTCTCCCTCCCGCGGGAAAAAGGAGAAGGAATTTAAGTGTAGAATGGACGCGTGCGGTCAGTTCAAAGTCCAATGTTTGCGGGGAAGTGGCCCATGTTCGGGAGAAGCCGAATATTCACCAGAAGAGACGGACAGCAGCTCGTAAGTGTTGCGATACTTAGTCATAGATCTGTTGTTTAAATTATTTACCTGCTGTTGGGAAGGAATACTTTCGTTTCCTTCTATTTCTATTCTGCATTTTCGTTGAGGTTTCGTTGTTTGATTGCACTTTCTGTTAATTATAATAATTTGCACCTCGGCTAAGAAGGAACCTGGATCATTTTCAGTGCTCCTTGCTAGCGAAGTGTTAGTTTCGTCTTGAGTTATTTGCACAAGGCTATTGGCTGGGCCAATCAGAAGCCGACCACAGCGACTGTAAAAGTATTTAAACTGCCTGTTCGCTATTACAAGTCGGGAGAAGCGAATATTCACCAGAAGAGGCGGACAGCAGCTCGTAAGTGTTGCGATACTTAGTCATAGATCTGTTGTTTAAATTATTTACCTGCTGTTGGGAAGGAATACTTTCGTTTCCTTCTATTTCTATTCTGCATTTTCGTTGAGGTTTCGTTGTTTGATTGCACTTTCTGTTAATTATAATAATTTGCACCTCGGCTAAGAAGGAACCTGGATCATTTTCAGTGCTCCTTGCTAGCGAAGTGTTAGTTTCGTCTTGAGTTATTTGCACAAGGCTATTGGCTGGGCCAATCAGAAGCCGACCACAGCGACTGTAAAAGTATTTAAACTGCCTGTTCGCTATTACAAGTCGGGAGAAGCGAATATTCACCAGAAGAGACGGACAGCAGCTCGTAAGTGTTGCGATACTTAGTCATAGATCTGTTGTTTAAATTATTTACCTGCTGTTGGGAAGGAATACTTTCGTTTCCTTCTATTTCTATTCTGCATTTTCGTTGAGGTTTCGTTGTTTGATTGCACTTTCTGTTAATTATAATAATTTGCACCTCGGCTAAGAAGGAACCTGGATCATTTTCAGTGCTCCTTGCTAGCGAAGTGTTAGTTTAGTCTTGAGTTATTTGCACAAGGCTATTGGCTGGGCCAATCAGAAGCCGACCACAGCGACTGTAAAAGTATTTAAACTGCCTGTTCGCTATTACAAGTCGGGAGAAGCGAATATTCACCAGAAGAGACGGACAGCAGCTCGTAAGTGTTGCGATACTTAGTCATAGATCTGTTGTTTAAATTATTTACCTGCTGTTGGGAAGGAATACTTTCGTTTCCCTTCTATTTCTATTCTGCATTTTCGTTGAGGTTTCGTTGTTTGATTGCACTTTCTGTTAATTATAATAATTTGCACCTCGGCTAAGAAGGAACCTGGATCATTTTCAGTGCTCCTTGCTAGCGAAGTGTTAGTTTCGTCTTGAGTTATTTGCACAAGGCTATTGGCTGGGCCAATCAGAAGCCGGCCACAGCGACTGTAAAAGTATTTAAACTGCCTGTTCGCTATTACAAGTCGGGAGAAGCCGAATATTCACCAGAAGAGACGGACAGCAGCTCGTAAGTGTTGCGATACTTAGTCATAGATCTGTTGTTTAAATTATTTACCTGCTGTTGGGAAGGAATACTTTCGTTTCCCTTCTATTTCTATTCTGCATTTTCGTTGAGGTTTCGTTGTTTGATTGCACTTTCTGTTAATTATAATAATTTGCACCTCGGCTAAGAAGGAACCTGGATCATTTTCAGTGCTCCTTGCTAGCGAAGTGTTAGTTTCGTCTTGAGTTATTTGCACAAGGCTATTGGCTGGGCCAATCAGAAGCCGGCCACAGCTGTTTTCACGGTAGTGTGTTAGGCTGTATTTATCAGAGGTCCGAGCGCTGACGCGGAAGCATCAGCGAAGCGTTCAGCCTCCTCGTGTGAAGACAGACGAGGGTAAAGACCATCGACTTTTCCTGCGCGACTTTAACCGAGCAACGACTCCGAGCGACACACTTAAGTATCTTTTCTTTTTCCCCTTCCTTACACACTCTCCGTTTCCATCCTCTTTCCTGCCACCTCTATCATGTGTTTCCAAACTATTCCGGTTCTCTCTCAACCACGCTCTAACGTCCCACGCAGACGGCAACGTAATCCTGCTAACCTGCGCCTTATCTCTACCTCCTTCACTACACCTCTTTCCTTCTCTGTGGGTCTCTGGAATTGTCAGTCAGCTGTCAACAAAGCTGACTTCATTTCTGCTTTTCTTTAAAATCCACGCTCAGCATCTTGGGCTTGACTGAGACCTGGATTCGTCCAGAAGACTCAGCAACCCCAGCTGCTCTCTCTACTAATCTCTTTCTCTCACACCCCCGGCAAGTTGGCGGGGTGGAGGCACTGGTCTGCTCATTTCTAACAATTGGAAATACTCAACCCGCTCTTCCCTATGCAATTACAACTCATTTGAATCTCATGCCATTACTGTATCAGCTCCGATAAAACTCCAGATCGTGGTCATTTACCGTCCCCTAGCCAAATTCTAGCCACCTTCCTAGAGGAGCTGGACGGGCTGCTGTCCTCTTCGTGGAGGATGGCACTCCACTCCTAGTCTTTGGTGATTTCAACATTCACCTAGACAAGCCTTATGCTACAGACTTCCATGCACTCCTAGCTTCGTTTGATCTCAAACGCCTTACCACTACTAGCACGCACAAATCAGGCAACCAACTTGACTTAATTTACACACGCAATTGTACTGCAGATAACATTCTGGTACAACCGCTACATACTGGACCATTTCTTCATTACATTTACATTACACTTTGCTTCTCCTGTGCCACCAACCCCCCTACCAGTTACTTTTAGACGAAACCTGCGCTCCCTTTCTCCTTCCCATCTTTCCTCTGTGGTATCCTCCTCTCTTCCTTCACCCACCCATTTCTCATCTCTGGATGTAAACGCAGCTACTGAGACTTTATGCTCTACCTTAACCTCTTGTCTAGACGACATTTGTCCTCTCTCCTCTAGGCCCGCACGGGCTGCTCCTTCCAACCCCTGGTTATCCGAGGTTCTTCGTGAACATCGGACTACACTCAGAGCGGCAGAGAGAAAATGGCGCAAATCAAACGATCTGTCGGACCTCAGTAGGTACCAGTCTATGCTCACATCCTTCTCTGCTAAAGTCCACACTGCCAAATCCTCACATTTCCGCAACAAGATCGACAGCGCTCCAGACATGCGTAATCTCTTCAGAACATTTAATTCCCTCCTCTGTCCCCCTCCACCTCCTCCCTCCACCTCTATTACAGCTGATGACTTTGCCACTTTCTTTACAGACAAAACTAGATCAATCAGTGGTCAGTTTTCACCTCCACGCACACAGGACCCTCACCCTACCACATCCACTGCTAAAACTCCCATCTTTTCTTTCTGTCCACTCACTGAAGCTGAAGTATCCAAGCTTCTCCTCTCCAACCATCCTACAACATGTCCTCTTGACCCAATCCCCTCACACCTTCTCCAAGCAATCTCACCCACACTCTTACCTGCACTCACACACATCATCAACACATCCCTACTCACAGGTAACTTCCCCATTGCGTTCAAGCAGGCTCGGGTAACCCCACTGCTCAAAAAACCTACATTAAACACTTCTCTTATAGAAAACTACAGACCTGTCTCTCTCCTTCCGCTCATAGCGAAAACACTTGAACGAGTTGTCTTCAACCAAGTCTCACTGTTTCTTTCACAGAACGACAAACTGGATGCTAAACAGTCAGGTTTCAGGAGGGGCCATTCAACTGAGACTGCGCTTCTCTCGGTCACTGAAGCCCTGCGAATTGCAAAAGCCCATTCCAAATCATCAGTCCTCATTCTGCTGGACCTATCTGCCGCTTTTGACACTGTCAATCATCAGATACTCCTGTCCACCCTCTCATCACTGGGCATCTCTGGCATTCCACTTCGCTGGTTTGAATCCTATCTCACTGGTAGGTCTTTCAGGGTGGCCTGGGAGGTGAGGTATCCAAAGCACATACACTGGTCACTGGGGTTCCTCAGGGATCAGTTCTTGAACCCTCCTCTTCTCCACATACACTACATCACTGGGTCCCATCATACAGGCACATGGATTCTCATACCATTGCTACGCTGATGACACACAGCTCTACCTCTCTTTTCAACCAGATGATCCAACGGTAACTGCAAGGATCTCAGGTTGCCTGGCGGACATCTCGGCATGGATGAAAGAACATCACCTGCAGCTCAACCTGGCAAAGACTGAGCTTCTTGTCCTCCCTGCCACTCCGACTCTACAGCATGACTTCACGATCCAGTTAGGTTCATCAACAATAACCCCATCAACTTCGGTCAGAAATCTTGGTGTAATCTTTGATGATCAGCTGACCTTCAAAGACCACATTACAAAAACTGCTCGATCTTGCAGGTTTGCACTATATAACATCAGAAAGATCAGGCCCTTTCTGACAGAGCATGCTGCACAACTTCTTGTCCAGGCCCTTGTCATTTCTAGGCTGGACTATTGCAATGCTCTTCTGGCTGGACTTCCGTCTAATACAGTCAAACCTCTACAAATGATTCAGAATGCAGCGGCACGACTGGTCTTCAACGAGCCCAAAAGAGCCCATGTTACACCTCTCTTTATCTCCCTGCACTGGCTACCAATCACGGCTCGCATCAAGTTCAAGACACTGATGCTTGCATATAGAACAACCACTGGCTCAGCACCCGTTTACTTGCACTCTCTATTAACAAACTACATCCCCTCCAGAAATCTGAGATCTGCTAGTGAGCGACGCCTCGTGATACCATCACAGAGAGGCGCAAAATCACTCTCTAGATCATTCTCATTCACCATTCCTGGCTGGTGGAGCGATCTTCCCACCTCTATCCGGAATGCTGGATCCCTGTCAATCTTCAAGCAACAACTGAAAACTCATCTCTTTCGACAGCACTTGACTTCATCCTAAACTTAAAAAAAAAAAAAAAAAAAAATTATCTTTACTTATTCCTTCCTTTGGTAGTTTGTATTTATTTGAACAATGTCTGAGACTTGGTGTTGCAAGCACTTCGTATGTCTGATTGCCTCTTCAAGATTAATCGCTCGATGTATTCCCCAATTGTAAGTCGCTTTGGATAAAAGCGTCTGCTAAATGACTAAATGTAAATGTAAATGTAATGTTCTTTTGGTGCCCCCCAAAGAATTGTCTCTCACTCCACCTACGAGGTTTGTTCCGAGGGAGGAAGGACAAAAGTTTGCAAGCATCCCATCACAAATAAAGTTTTCTCTGACACATCCAGGCCAAGGGCTGAGGGCGCAGAGTGGGATAAAAATAAAGAAGGATCACAAAAAATTAAAACAATCACAAATAAAGACGAATCTTACTCCTTTACTGGAGCGGCATTCCCCTCCTTCGCCACTAGAGTGTGCTGCAACACCGCTAATGAGCGAAGACGAGAAGGGCCCACTCGCAGCTCAGGCAGCGAACTGGCGCGCATGTGCAGTTCATCCCTGGGTTTTAACCACGATAGACAGGGGTTACAGACTTCAATTCGCTGTAAAACCTCCTATGTTCAATGGAGTGGTAATCTCAGTGGCCCAAGGGGAAGCAGCTCAGGTTTTAGAGGAAGAAATATCCTCTTTAATGAGAAAAGGAGTGATAAGAGTGATTCCAACGAGAGAAGCCACATAGGTTTTTACTCCCGGTACTTTGTGATTCCCAAAAGAGGGGGAGGTCTCCGTCCCATTTTGGATTTACGGGTCCTCAACAAACACCTCAGAAAATACAAATTCAAAATGCTGTCGCTCAGAACGTTGTGTCAGAGTATTCGTCAGGGAGATTGGTTCACCTCAGTGGACCTCCAGGACGCATATTTTCACATAGATATTTTTCCTGCTCACAGGAAATATCTGAGGTTTGCTTATCAGGGCACAGCATACGAGTATACAAGAATTCCCTTTGGCCTCGCTTTGGCCCCCAGGGTTTTCAGCAAGTGTGTGGAAGCGGCTCTGATGCCATTGAGGAGTGGAGGGATCAGAGTTGCATAATATCTGGACGACCTGCTCATCTGTGCGCCGTCCCCGAGGCAAGCAGAGAGCGATACGGACACACTAGTGATGCATCTGGAGAGACTAGGTTTCAAAATAAACCAGACGAAGAGTTGTCTAACTCCTGCACAGGAAATAGTCTACTTGGGTCTCAGGTTGAATTCAGTGACGTTTCGAGCTTTCCTATCAGAGGATCGCATCAAGACATTTCACAGCTGCCTCTCCCTTTTTCAACGAGGGAGATCAGTCTCTTTCAGAATGTGTCTTCGGCTACTGGGTCTGATGGCCTCAACACTGTCAGTGGTTCCCCTGGGACAGCTGTGAATGAGGGATTTTCAGAACTGGACAGCGTCACAGGGCATTCGCCCAAAGAGCCATCTCAGCCGCAGAGTGCGCATCTCACCAGAATGCATGAACGCTCTCCGTCATTGGAGAGCGACACACGTTCCATGAATAATGAACAGGGGAGCAGACTTACTGTCCAGGAGGAATCCTCTGTACGGGGAGTGGAGACTCCACCCCCAAGTGATTCTCAGGGTGTGGAAGAGATTCGGCCGTGCCGCCATAGATCTCTTCGCATCGTCTTCTCCGCACACATTTGCTCGTTTCTACAGACTGGATGTGACAGAACCATCTCTGGCCCACACAGTTCTGGGAGTGAGTAGTCAGGGGGTATAATGCAATTTATTAAGGGGAGAATTCCTCTTGCATTCTGTTTCACCTCAGTCGGGGTGTATGATTCAGATAATAACCTACTCTTTCTTCAGTCTGCTTCGTCAGCATATCGGCAATACGGGAGTGGTATATATCCCATAGTGAGATACCGAACGAATGTTAGAAAGAGAACGTTAGGTTACTGACGTAACCCCGGTTCTCTGATAACATGAAGTGAGGTATCTCACAAACATTGCCCTCCTTGCCTTAGTGCACGGAGAAGAGATATGCGGAGAATGACAAAACGGCAGGTAGCTGCGGTTTATATACAGCGAGGCGGGACTCCCTGATCGCTGCAGCGATTGGTCTGCCATAGTTGCCGATGAAGGCCACAGCAAGTGCGTTTCCTGCCCGGGGAAATCTCTTGCGGACGCCGCGCTCGTTGGGTCTGATTTTTCTCACTGCGAGAACATCAGTCACGCCTCTCTGCGCTCGCAGATAGCTTTCTTTTCAGAAAGCGACTCCGCCCCTCGCTCCCTCCCGTTTTCTTCCTTCCAGGGACCTGTGAGGAAAAAACAGCGGGGCAGAGGATCTCAGTGCCCGGCTGAGAGTGAGTTCACTTTGGCTCAGATCCCGCGTGCCTCGCTCTCGCTACACAGGGAGGTTTCTCCCATCCTCTTTTTCCAACCTCACCAGCGTCCCTCTGCCAGCGCAAGCGATCTGGTCTCGTTCGGTGGGAGTGACGAAGAGCTGGCCGATGACAGCATGTCATTGGCAGCTTCGGACGCAGAGGAGCTGTCGGGCTCGGTAACTGACCCCGCCCTCCAGCCTTCATCCGCACCCAGCACCGCCAAAGCCGGGATGGATGCCGAACTTCTCCGTGTCCTCTCAAAAGTGGTTGAGAGTGGGATTGGAGTGGTCTCCACCAGAGGAGCCCTCTCGCAGCCGTTTGGACGAGTGGTTCCTGCCGGGGCGCCGTCAGACCACTCGCCAGCGATCCTCGCCGTTCTTCCCCGAAGTTCACGATGAGCTCACGAGATCATGGCACTCCCCCTACTCCGCTCGCCTCCGTACTTCCTCTTCATCCACCCTCACTATGGTTGACGGCCTCTTTGGACCTGCAGTCGAAGGGTTTGCTGAGCGCTTCACAGAGGCACAGAAGTCGTCACAGGCCATGGGACACTTCCTGCCAAAGCGCTCCAGCTCCACAGCTGCTTCTAGCTGGCCTAAGCATATGCCGAATCAGCAGCCTGCACCTGCCGACCCCGCCCCTCAGCCTGCCAAGACTCAGCAGACGCGAGGGTGTTCCCGCTCAGTTAGACGCCACCCCTTTCTAAAGCGCCAGGGCCCCCAACCTAAGATAGCGTTGGACCCCGCGCCTCCGACGTCTTCCTGATCTGCAGGCCATCCCCAGAGTGTCAGAGTGGGTTATGGGGATAATAAAATGAGGTTATTCACACCAATTCACTCAAAGACCCCCGCGCTTCAGTGGCGTGGTCTCCACCTCGGTGCAAAGCGAGAACGCCCACGAGGTGATGACTCTGATGGAAAAAGGAGCTATAGAAAGGGTCCCTCCAGCTCAGAGCGAGTCAGGCTTCTACAGCCATTACTTCCTCATCCCCAAAAAGGATGGTGGCCTCCGGCCCATCCTCGATCTCAGACGCCTGAATCACGCCCTCATTCAGGATGGTCGTTCAGGGTGATCATGCTGAAGCAGATACTCTCGCAGATTCGCACAGAGGACTGGTTCTTTTCTCTGGACCTGAAAGACGCATACTTTCAAATCTAGATAGCCCCCCATCACAGACAATTCTTGAGATTCGCCTTCGAGGGAGTGGCTTATCAGTACACGGTCCTTCCCTTTGGACTGTTCCTGGCCTCCCGCACTTTTATGAAATGCATTGACGCGGCTCTTTCCCCTCTTAGACAAATGGGAATCCGCATTCTCAACTACCTCGACGACTGGCTTGTTCTGGCCCAGTCAGAGGTGGAGCTACTATCACACAAAACCCTTCTCCTCAGCCACCTAGAGCGCCTGGGGCTCAGGGTCAATTTCGCCAAGAGCGCACTGTCCCCCAGCCAGCGCGTATCGTTCCTGGGAACAGTTCTAGACTCAGCTCAGATGAGAGCAGTTGTCGCACCAGAACGCGCTCTGGCTATACAGAAATTCACAGCCTCCTTCAAGAGCGGCACCGCTCGCCCTATCAAATAATTTCAGAGGATGCTGGGCCTCATGGGCGCAGCATCGCCAGTGCTACAGCTGGGCCTGCTTCACATGCGGCCCCTTCAACGCTGGTTGAAACCACGGGTTCCATGTTCCAGCGGCCTTCCATGCCCCTATAGCAAGCCAGTCAGTGGGCAGGAACAACTCAGTTGTCCGCTTTCTGAGGGGAGCCAAGAGGCTGAATCCGCCTCGGCCCCTCACCGTCCCTACATGGGATTTGCCCACTGTGTTGAGGGCCCTGAAAGGCCCTCCCTTTGAGCCGCTAAAGTCTACGAACTTTCAGTCACTGTCGCTAAAGACTGCTCTGCTTCTAGCACTAGCGTCGGTTAAGCGAGTAGGAGACCTACAGGTGCTCTCGATTAGCCGTGCCTGCCTGGAATTCGGGCCCAACGACTCCAAGGTCGTCCTGAAACCAAGGCATGGTTACGTACCCATGGTGCTTTCCACTCCATTCAGAGCTCAGGTCATCACACGCTCCGTGCTTCCTCCTTCTGAAGAGGACCGGGAGTTATCCTTGCTCTGCCCTGTCAGAGCTTTGAGGATTTACTTTGAGCATTCCGTCTCTTTTAGACGGACGGAACAGCTCTTTATTACCATCGATAATCGCACCAAAGGGCATCCGGTCACGAAGTAGAGACTCTCTAAGTGGATAGTGGATGCCGTTACGCTGGCGTACTCTTCCTTGGGCCTGCAATGCCCCATTGGAGTACGAGCCCATTCCACCAGAGGCATCGCCTCATCATGGGTGTGGTCTGGCGGTGTGTCTATTACAGAGATTTGTGCGACGGCCTGCTGGGCCTCGCCGTCCACATTTGCTAGGTTTTAAAACCTGGACGTACCGGCCTTACAGGTCGCTTCAGTCGTCGCTTCAGTCGAAATAACCTGAGGATCCTATGGCGAAACGGCCGCTTATATAGCCAGATAGCTCCGCCCATTTTTGCAGGCTCTGGCGGGCTTCGTCGCCATAAGCTCGTGCAGCTCCGCTGCCGACCCATTGGTTCATATTTTACACACTGCATGAACCAATGGTTGAGCAATTTCACTGCGTGATCGAATAAGGCTTCAGTTCAGGAGAAAAAAGGCTTTTTTCCATATGCGTCTTTATCAAGAAGCAGTACTCGTTCCGTATCTCAGGGAACCGAGGTTACGACAGTAACCGAGTATGTTTCTTCTAGAAAGCAATTAGACTGACAGGAGATCAAATGGAGTCTAAAAAGAAAAAAAAAGAAAAAGAAAAAACTTACATCTCTTCTTGAGTTTTAAAAGATATCTCAATGTCACAGATTTATCTACAATCAAAAAAGTCAACAAGCAAAAGTCATAATAAATATTTAAATTTAAACTTTTTTAACTCAATTCTCCAAACATCCAGAAATTATTAATGCCAACATTAATTTTACATACCCTAAAATATGTTTTGTTCTGTCTATTTTGATTTCTCCAAACCAATTTTAGGAGAAACAAGGAAAAAGTTACTAGAAAATAAAAAAAGTTACTAGAAATAAAAAGTAGTTTTTTGTTGTTTTTTTTGAAGAAATTAAGCTACTTTTACACTTGCATTAAATTTAGATTTGTAATGAGATTGTAAATTGTAAATGAGAGTAAAGGCAATTATAATATTGCAAAATATTTCAAATAGACGCCGTTTTAAAAACTTTGTTCAAAGAATAATAATAAGAAATGTTTTTAAAGCACCAGATCAGCATATTAGAATGATTTCTGAAGGATCATGTGATACTGAAGAGTGGAGTAATGATGCTGAAAATTCCATTTTAAAATATGGTCAAATATAAAACAGCTATTTTAAGTTCTAATTATATTTCTGTATTTTACATTATTTTTGATCAAATAAATGCAATATTAAACATTTAAAAAAAAAAAAATACATATTCCTTTCTGACCCTAAACCTTTGAATGAATGAATGAATGAATGAATGAAGCATTTATATAGCGCTTTTATTGTGTATTGCTATACACCCAAAGCGCTTTACAATCATGTGGGGGGTCTCTCCTCAACCACCACCAGTGTGCAGCATCCACTTGGATGATGCGACGGCAGCCACAGGACAACGGCGCCAGTGCGCTCACCACACACCAGCTACAGGTGGAGAGGAGAGAGCGATAGAGCCAATCAAGTGGATGGGGATTATTAGGAGGCCATGATTGACAAGGGCCAGTGGCGGGAATTTGGCCAGGACACCGGGGTTACACCCCTACTCTTTACGATGAGTGTCATGGGATTTTTAATGACCACAGAGAGTCAGGACCTCAGTTTAACGTCTCATCCGAAAGACGGTGCTCTTTTGACAGTATAGTGTCCCCATCACTATACTGGGGCGTTAGGACCCACACGGACCACAGGGTGAGCACCCCCTGCTGGCCTCACTAACACCTCTACCAACAGCTACCTAGTTTTCCCAGGAGGTCTCCCATCCAGGTACTGACCAGGCTCAGCCCTGCTTAGCTTCCATGGGCAACCGGTCTTGGGCTGCAGGGTGATATGGCTGAATGGTAGTGTATGTACAGTATCTGAGAATGACCAACATGAAATGGCATTTGCAACCCATATTACTTCCAATTTTCACCATACTATCAACTGCAAAAGTAAGTCCTTCCTTACTTTTGTTTTTCTCATTGAATATGGGAGCATTTCAATACTAAAGTTTTTTTGTATTCATTGGTTAACACTATCAAATAGGTTATGTCAGCCAAAAAAGTTGTTTCAGAGGCAGAGCAAAATATTACTTTGATAAAGATCACAAAAACTATTTATTTTTTGTTCATTTAGAATAATGCACCCTGTTGAATTATGCACAATAAGACCAGGAACATGTACCAAAAAGTACCACCCCACCCCAAACATCAATTTTGATTTCATGCTGACTTTAAGTCTTCCGAGCAGAAAGAGCAACCTTTCAGCAATAAAAGTCTCCTCTGGAGTGGACTTCATGCCATTTGTCTATACGAAAGGACATATTTCGCCTGGAGGTGAGGGATCCCAATTTGAGACGGTGTCAGAAGGATCACACTTTAGCTGTGCTTAATGATCTGACATAGCAGAGAACAGGCAGTCTGGGATGTATGCACACGGGACAGAGAAATCATTTCAAGTGTCAAACGAAGACCGTAAGGAAGGAAGATAGAATGTAAAGAGACAATAGCTTTGCCCCAAGCCAACCCTAAATGACTAATTACTCTCTTCAATCCTGCATGTACTATTCTCTCCCATGAAGGTGATTTAATATAAATTATTCAGCTCTTAATTACTTTTCACATGGCTCTTACAAACAGCCACACTCAAAAATACATTAATAATTCAGTTTTTGAGAAGATCCACAACCCAGAGCCCATTATCAAACAGAAATAACACGGCCAGGCTTAATAAACACAAAGACAACAGCTGGAGGACAAAGGCCACATCACTTGGATGTCACCGCTGGCACTGTAATAATCTCAATAAGATTAAACGGGTCAAGAACCGAGTATGATTCATAAACCAGGGTCATATTTCAGCAAAATGTTTCACAAAATCAAAGAAATAGAAAGAACTAGAGAAAGAAAGACAGAAAGAAAGATATTTTGTGTATCAAGAATTTCTACAATATTTTGTAAAGAAAAGTATACACCCATTGTCACAAAAATTCATTTTTATTATTGTAATTTTCAAAAATAATTACATCCTAGTATTTTGCACTTCCACAAAAACACTAATAATGTAAGTATTTTACTGTAATACAGTTAAAAATGTAAAAAAATAAATCAAATCTAGGGTTGCAAAGAGTCCAAAATTTTCTGAAGGTTTCCAAAAAACCTTGGAAATTTTCCCAAAATTCTGGAAAGTTTCTGAAATTTTTCACCCTTTTCCACCCTTTTAGTCAAATCATCATGGACAATAAAGAGACATAAACGGCAAACAACTTGAATTTTCGTATTTTAATTATAATAACCCATTTAATTGCTTTTATTTTTGTTCACGTTTTCATTTTTAATAATGAACCTAAAGGACCAGCATATTGGCTTATGCATTTATTTCCTTATGAAGAGAACAGAGACTGCGTCAGTGACAGCGGAGTACACTTAAAACAACAAAATACGCTAGTGCTGGATAAAAAAAATAAAAAATAAAATAAAACCGATTTCTCTGTTTTAATAGATTCTTATTTTTATGAACCAATATCGTTTCTTAACTCCCAATCGATGCTGTTTTCATTTGATGAATGCACAGTAACGTTAGACAATCGGCTAAACTTTGTGCGTTGTTACTTTTGATATGAAATGCAGTCTCAGGTTTCAAATTCTGTCCATTTTATTAGGAAATTCAAGCAATAAATACCGTTTTGGCGCTCTTTAATGTGGCGTGATAGATCGCTGTAGACACCTCAGATCAGGCGATTCGCATACTCGCCTGCCTGTGAGTAATCAAATACACAGCAAAAGACCTTTATTTTTGTTCTGGAGACGATCGCGCGCTCTGCTGCCCCACTGGAGCGCACCCGCCACCAACTGGACAGGGCTGGAATTACAGTTATAAATTACAATAGATCACCCTCAGTGTGTGTAATCTGCCAAAGTGACGGACGGCCTTCAGATTTTTACGTCACTGCTAAAAAAATTCCGTCAATGACGGAGAATTTTCGGTTAACGCGACCTCTAATATGCGCTGATCAGTTTTGTCCCGTCTGCACAGCGCCGCATTTCAGTCGCGCGCCTCTAGCGAGAGTGATCACTAAAAGCGCGCGAGCGCCGCTGTTTAAACTTCAACGGTTCACGGTGTGCTGGCTGCGCTCAGTGCTCGGGAGAACGACGATTACATTGGTAAGTGAGAAAATTAATTCATTTTTGCTTATTTTAATTACTTTTACATAAACCCTGGATATTTTTAGTTTGCATAACCTTACAAGTTTCTTTCAAGAAGCTAAAAGAAGAAAGGTGGTTTATCGCGTCGTCCAGGCCTGCGAAATTCTCCGCCGGGAGGTTTGTCATTTTTAACATGAATCCCTAAAGTATCTGGATAAAACTGTTGTGAATTGATCAATAATGCTGGCGAGAGTTCATGTTATAGCCTAACATAATATTGTTTTGCCCTGTAGAGTGTATTGGACCTATATGTATACAAAAAGATGAAACAAAGTTTCGGTCAAATCGCCGTCAGACTGCCGTTATAAACATGAATTCAAACCAAGAAGAACAAAGAGAGAAGCTGATGGGGATGTTTCCTTTTTTTTTTATGTAGATAACTGTGAGTATTTGGTGTCTGCATTTATAGTATGAAATATAAATATTTGTTTTGCTGAAGTAATTGTATATTATTCAAAACACACTGTATTTGGTTGTTGTAGATGTTCATCTATCTCAGAGAGCACTGTTAAAGTTTTAGCAACATCTTATCAGAGCTCAAAAGAGGAAGTCAGTGGAAACGTGACCAACCTGCTGCAAAACAATAACACAAAAGGTACATTATTTACATTATTGTTCCTAACAGTATCAACTGAAACTCATCAACCAGCTAATCTTAAAGTTACTGATATCTTTTTTTTTTTTTCTCTCTATTTTCCACCTTTTATCATGCAAGTTCTTATGATTGATTGATAAATAAATAAATATTTTGCACTGTCACTGCAGGTCTTGACTCTGGAGTGCAGCATTACTTGTTTGGTCATCTACATTCAGATGAAAACACCACACTTCTCTCTAATTCAAGTAAATTTTAAGATTTGATTTAATTGTGATAGATTATTTTCTTTTTCCTGTTGTACTGTACTCTCCATAGGTCTAATAAATGTTTCTCTGACTTGTATCCCCATCTTAGGATGTCAAGCCTACTCATCGCAAAGAGAGTTAACATCAGAATGGATGTGTCACTGACCAATAACACAGAGATGCTAGAAGTATCTGTTTGCAGTCTACTTTTTGTTCAGTATGGAGCATCCAAAAGCCATCACTCAGTTAATTTCAATCAGCACTATTTAGCCCTTCCTAGTGCTGAAATTGTCATGGGTCCTTTGTTTTTATTCTTTAAATGCTTATCTGTATGTAAAATTAATATTTAATGCTTATAAATAAATAAAAAAAAATACTATAGTTCCCTTTTCAGAAACATGTGGTTCACAATCTTTCATGGGTTACAGAACTGGGGAAAGTTGCAGCATACAAAAAAATTTAAAAAAGTCAGACTGCTTGGTTTATAGGGGAATGTGGAGTAAATACTTGACATTTATTTAAGGTAAAGGGTAATGACGTGGTGGTGAGATGCAAAATAAGAGTGTCATTAATATACTATTTGATGACAAAATTTTCACATTCTAATTTTACTTATGTATTTAATTTTTATTTTTTATTTTTGCAAGTTAACATTCAATTGTTTTTTTTTTTTTTTTTTGTGGTTTATAGAAATCACCATATATTTGTGACTGACATGTTGGATGGGTGAGTAAGGTGGAGGGGGTTGAAAAAACTATATTTCTAAAATGGAGAGTGCTATTTTAGACAGGTAAAAATAATAAAGTACAAATAAATAAAGAAACATGGATTTATGTTAATCCCTGTAACTGTTGCACTATGAATTGCTGTGTTATATATTGCTTGTCATTGTAAATGTTAATAAAAGTGTCTTAAATGATCACACAACTCCTTGATGTGTTATGCTTATTTATTTCATTAAAAAATAAAACAAATTTTATTAAAATAAAACAAAAATTAAATCCAAAAAATGATCTCATAATGGGAACCCCTAAAGGGTTCTATATACTGGTATAACCTTTTAGGGATTTCAAATATGTAGTGCCTTATAGAACCTTTTCTTCTAATAGTGTATAGAAAATGAGTGGTGAACTGAAGAGGAGAAGCACCAACATGGAGCTGGGAATCTAAAGGGTCTGGAGTGATTCTGGATGAAGGAATGGTCTCTGATCTCTTGTCAGGTGTTCTCTAACCTCATCAGGCATTATAGGAGAACATTTAGAGCTGTTAAACTGGCAAATGGAGGTTTCAAAAAGTATTGAATAAAAGAGTGCCATTAATTGTAGCCAACGTGTATTAGAGAAAAACATTTATTTCATAATGATATTTCCCCCCATTTTAAATTCTTATTATCCAATGAAAGGTTAGATTTTTGTGATGTTTTTAAAATAAAAGATCAAAAGGATTAACAATGCAGATATATATATATATATATATATACATTCATACTACACACACAATCTTTTATTATATATATATTACATATAACTTTTGATTTCACATGTATGAGAGGGAGCCTTGTTTTTTATTTAAGGTCAAATAATTTTTTAAAGATACATCTACTGTATGTATCAGCTCATATATCAGTCTGTTACTTTTTCTTGCAACATTATGCTCCCTCTACTAGTAACAGGGTGGAATTAAACTTCAAACAAATTGTTTAAAATTATCTGAACATTCTGAGTTGAAATTCTCTGATCTAGCTATCCATCTCCCTCTCACAAACCTCCCCTATTGCACGTGGATAGCAATGATCTAGCTATTCTCAAACAAACGCCTCACATCTATTATTAATAGGAACATGAAGGGGGTGAATTATTCACTCTGATTTTCTGTAGATAACAATTAGGTGAAAAATTACAACTTGCATGACAAAATGCATATTTACTGGAGTGCCATGCCTAGAAGCAATAATTTCCGGAGTAATTCTGCTTGGTCTCAGTGTGATATTCAATATTGTCTCCTCTGAGATCCCTTAACAGGAAAATATGGACAGAACTGTGAAAATCGGAACAGCCCCCACTACAGATTGAGGAAATGCAAGTCAATTAGGCGGTAAACATTTCACTATCTACTTAGCTGGACCGAGCAGACAAATATGCACAGTCTAGAGAAGATAATTAAACAACCAAAAAAAAAAAGACTTCATCCCACAGATGGAAGAAATGCCTTTTAATTAGGCGGTAAACATTTCACTAGCTGGGAAAAGTTGGACTGTGGGCGCGAGCCGCAAACAGTAACATATGATGGGACGTCTGGTCTCTGTAATGCATCCGAATAATTTGAAGTCATGGGATTTATAGGATGTACAGAAGGTGGAGAGGACCCTTCCTGAGCCCAGCGTGCAACATGACCCTGCGGCTCAGTACGGCCACTTAAGAGAGCGACCTGCTGAGCACCAACATGCCCCAGGACGAGCGTGGCCGGCTGGAGGCTGGTTATCTCAGATACGGTGCTGATCAAGGGGAGGAGAGGGCTATTTAATAATGCATGTCGAAGCAGACAGGATCAAACGTAGGGCTGAGACCAGACTTGTCTCAGACAAACCAGGCATCAACTTACACCCCTGCACACACACATACAAATACAGTCACAGCTGAGAAAATGAGCGAGATGATGGTTAACCTGGCTAAAAGACTTTGATCCCTGTCTTAGGATTTCCAATATATTATATCACAAGCAAAAATGCTTTCACTTCGCAATTTTTTTTAATTTAAATCAATGCTCATTGTTTTTGTTATATTGTTTTATTAGTGAAAAAATAGTCAAAAAATGGATAAAAAAATTATCATTTATTATTATTATTATTGTTTTTGTTGTTGTTCAGTTTGATTGAAATTGTTTTGAAGATATATTATTGCTTAATAAAATAATAAAAGTTAATAATAATAATTATTATTATTATTATTCCGTTTTATTGAAATAGATTTGATGACATATAATTGCTTAATTAAATAATATAATGTAAAACACTGTATTAAATTTAATTTAGAAGAATTTAAAATAAATAATAAATAACAACAACAACAACAATAATAATTATCATTATTATTATTATTAGAAATCTTACATCTTTACTTTCAGGTTTAAATTGGACATTGAATGTGGTCTCAGATGTTTGGTCCCCTGTATTTTTATGCTTGTGTGTTTGCATGTGTGCTTTATTATTATTATTATTATTATTATTATTTGAAATCTTACATCTGTACTTTCAGGTTTAAATTGGAAATTCAATGTGGTTTCAGACTTTTGGACCCCTGTATGCCTTATGCTTGTGTGTTTGCATGTGCCATCTACACATACACAGGTTCTTATTCTAATCAACACACTCACAAAAGCATGTCAAAATGACAAGTCCCTTGAGCAAATCCACAGATATTAATGACAGCTAAGACTTCCAGGAAAAGGTAAAGCTGCCTACTGGTAAACAGTCACAAACCCAACAATACACACATGCCACATGATGTGAGAGGTTGCGGCTTATTTACATGCTGCATAGCTGTAGTGGCTGTTGACCTGTAAATATTAAAAACACACAATAATGAGGAAAAGACAGACCACATGTGACACACAAGCATCCGTTCTCAAGCTTGAAACCAAGCCACGCTGCGTTTTATCTGCATTATCAAAGCAGATCACAGAGGTTGGAGCTGAGAAGGCTGAGGGTTTGTGTCTGTGTTTTCAGAATGGTGCAGTGGCTGAGAAAAACAGAGAGACAGATGCTAAAGCAGTCCTTTATTTAGTCAGCTGACGACAGCTCAAGGGGAAGCTATGTCTGCGATTAAAATGTTCATCAATCACTAGAAAACGGGAAAAGAATGTGGGGAAAAAATGTATTTGCATTTCCTTAAGGAAATAGCAGTGGCTGTGAAGCAGAGAAAGAACGGTGTAAAAGTTTTAGCCAAGATTAGATTTTAAGCTTCAGTTCTGTTAATGAAAAGCCAAATCAGAGCTCAAAATCTTGTCAGCTGTGCATGAGAATCAGCACACAGCCTGACACCATCTTTGTAGTGTAAAGGCGAGTAGAAGGTTAAATAGATGCAAAAAAAGCCACATTATGATTCGGTATGCAAATGGATGCAAAGGACTAATCACATGTCAGTATGCAAAATATAATAAAGTCATCACTGTCAGTTAGATTTCCAATACCAAACATTCTACAGTCGATGGGAGATTTTCAGAAAGTAATCATAAATTTCTAAGTAACATTAAATAATATATATATATATATATATTTTTTAAATTAAGACACTTGAGGCTCAAATTAAATTAGGAAAGCAGGAAATTGTGTCAAGTTGTTCAAGGTTAATTGCAACAAGATTTCTTAGATGTCTCAAAACCCTCCTTCAATGTAAGCCTGTGGAATGGTAATTATTGTAATTAATAAAACTAATAAAACTGTTTTGTTAAGTGAAATAAAACTGAAATAAAATAATATATATATATATATATATATATATTAGATAAAATACTAAATTAAACAAAACCTATAACTAAATTAAATAAAATTAGAAAAGTTTTTTTAAACTAAAATTACAAACGCAATAAATTGAAAAAAATAAATAAATAAACCTAAATAGTATTTTTTTAAAGCACATAAAATTAATAAATGGCATTCAAATTGAAACTAATTCAAATAAAAAGCTAATTCAAAATATTAATAAGTATAACTAAAAATTTTTTGATAGTCTACAAGGTAATAACCTGAATGCTAATGAAGTCTAAATGAAGTCTGAAAATAGTATTTTTAAAGCACATAAAATTAATACAAATCTAATAAAAACTGAAAAAATAAAGAGCTAATTCAAAATATGAATAAAAATATATTACAAGTAATAATAAATCCTGTCAGGATTTTTTTCTGCTTATTTGACAGCCCACTACCTGAATGCTAATGAAAAGCAAGAGCATACATCTGATTTGAGACATGATTCATTTCCGAAGCACGAACAACAGAATGAGTTACATGCCGAAGTTTAATATTCACACTTTGCCTTAATAGCACCACAAAAAGAAGTAAAAATATAAATAAAAGCAATCAATACTGTTTGCACAAACAGCTTTCATACACAACTTAAGTACAGTAGCAAAACATCTCCTCATTAGTGTCTTAGTAATCGACTTCCTTGTGGCATTTCCAAGAAAAGGAATCAATATTCAGTCTTGCAAAACCTCAAATGAAACCATCACTCCTTCGTCCCGCTCTAATCTTCCTGTCCGTATACACAAGACAATTGTGTGATAAAAAAGATTAAATCTATTCTAGTGAAACATTTAAGTCAATGTTAAGTTAAGTGTTCTGGGGAGGCCGAGAGATGTGGGGATGAAAAACAAGAGCACGATTGTGTTATTGAGACAGATGTGAGTGAAAGAGCGAGGAAATTCCCAAAGGCCTGTCTGTCTGTCACTAAAAGACGAGAGAACACCTGAGTAATGGGCTGAGAAGGACCAGTCCAAACATCCCTCTCCCTCTCCTGCCTCCCTGCAAAGACAACAACATTATTCACACAAACTAATACAATCATCGCCCGACAGCCTTGACCACTACTGAGACTTCCTCTGCATGTTAATGGCGCCACGGGAAGACAAACACAGCAGCCATGCCAAACCCCCTCCAGGTCTGCAGACGGGCATCAGTGAAGCGGGGAAGGCCCGACACATCTGCAGCGGGCGCAGACACCCAGCATCTTTCAAAGGCTGATAACAATTATAACCCGCTGGCATCCGTCCATCCATCTTTCCAAAGGATATGCCAGTTGGCGTGTGTGCGGACACACATGTGAACAAAAGTACACACATACTCATTGATGCTTAGATCAGATGCAGGTCAGTACAAGCACACGAGAGGGTAGATGCAATTTTATTTTGCTGTCTATGGGGCATCTGTTCAACTCCAAACAAGCAACTCAACAAGCTTTCTAAATTTACACCTGCGACCACTGGCTCTTGATTACATCATGGTTTACAAATTACGGGCAAACTATCTAATGGTTAAAAAAAAATCTATATTTTATATATGAATCAAAGGTGAAAAGGTATTTTCAAGCATCAAAATAATACAAGTTTAATATAGCTTTATTTTTTTTCATACATTAGAATGTGTCCAATTAATTTTTTTTTTCTTAGCATAAAATGATGACTATCATACATTATCACCATGATTTACAGGAGACAACCACAAAAATGTCATTCACTGTAACTTATGCCTTGTCAGGCATATTTAGAACACATTTTAATTATTTAAAATTAGTGTTGTCAAATCGATTAATGGCTATTAAGTTCGTGTTTACACAATATATGCGTGTGTACTATGTATATATTCATTGTATACACACACAAAACACACATATATCTGACCCTGGACCACAAAACCAGTTTTAAGTCGCTGGGGTATATTTGTAGCAATAGCCAAAAAGTACATTGTATGGGTCAAAATGATCGAATTTTCTTTAATGCCAAAAATCATTAGGACATTAAGTAAAGATCATGTTCCATGAAGATATTTTGTAAATTTCTTACCGTAAATGTATCAAAACTTAATTTTTGATTAGTAATATGCATTGCTAAGAACTTCATTTGGACAACTTTAAAGGCGATTTTCTCAATATTTAGATTTTTTTGCACCCTCAGATTCCAGATTTTCAAATAGTTGTATCTCAGCCAAATATTGTCCTATCATAACAAATCACAATTTCTGTATGAATCTCAATTTCGAAAAATTGACACTTAAGACTGGTTTTGTGGTCCAGGGTCACATATATTGTGTGTACTAGGTATATATTATAAATACACAGGAATACCTGTATATATTTAAGAAATATATGTAAAATATAAAATATAATAACATTTAAAACCAAAAGTATGTTTCATATGTTACGATGAATGACATTTTTTGACATGAGCTATATATATATATATATATATATATAATTGTTTTATAAAAATACAAATTATAATTATGTGTGTGTGTGTGTGTGTGTGATAAATATTTTGTTGTTCTATATATATATATAGAACAACAAAATATATATATATATGTGTGTGTGTGTGTGTACTTCATATCTTTTGATGTTTATGCAATCATAAACAAATAAAGCAGGATGGTCTTACCTCTAGAGCTGCAGATCGCTTCTTCAAAAAATTTTCTATATTCCGTGCTGCTGATTCCACAAGCTGTGCTGCATTATTTGTTTTCACAATGAAATAATTCTGATTATCCATAAAGATCTGTCATAACGGAGAGGGAAAAAAGACACTCGTTAGGGACTCTGGTAATGAGATGATGGTTTACCGGTAATGATTGGTTTGATAATTAAGCAGGCTTTTATTAAGGCTTAACTTTCGCTTATGATTTGTTGGGGTGAATACACATTAAAATACACATACATCAATATGTGCAGGGGTGTGTGTGGTAAAGTGTGAAGGCCTTTGGACCTCTGACCTGTCTTAGATTATTCCCAGCGCTGGCTGTGTCTGCTAGAGAAACCAGCTCCTGCTGCAGTTGATCTACCCATTCTTTTATCCTGCAAACACAAACACTATATATTAAATACACAGTTGCAATCTAAATATATACCTAGAGGGGTCAGAAAATGTGATGGAAAACAATTCAAGTCTTTATGAAGTAACTAAGCCACAGTCATGAAGACAGTTACATATGTGAGTCATATTGAAAGCAATTTGCTGTATGGAAGAGTTACAGCAAATGTGATCTCATGACAGGTGCTTTTAATATGCACGTTTTAAAAATAGCACGAAGCAGCTACAAACGACTAAATAGTCAGTTAGCACACTGCAAGCAAGAACTCAAGATGAATAGCCTGGTGAATGCACAAAAAACCCTGTCCTTCAGAGCAAACACAAAACGCTTCGAGCACAAACATGTGTACCTCAGAAATGGCTTTAGGGATCATTTGTTGTTTTGTAAATGCTGTGCTTTTATTCTGAAGTTTGTGTGACCCTACCTGATTGTTTGAACTAAACAAATGGCTCATTTATTTGATCAAGATGACACAAAAATCGATCAAGCAAGTCAAATCCTCAATAAACCTGGGCATATCAAACATAGCAGATGAGTGTTGTACAAACACAAAGAAGTTATGAGGGAAAACGGCACCTATACCTGGAAACAATCAGCCAACATATGCAAAATAAGAACATTTCGCAAGAACTTCAAAATAAAAGCACAAGTGTACAAAATGAAATGCATCTGCAAAATAACGAAACTGGCAATCCCTCAAACTGTTACTTTTCTAAATTTTTAAGTATTTACATTTTGAGAAAGCAAACAGAAATCTTTAACCTACAATTCCTCTTGCAAATCTTATAAACTGTACATGGCTGCAGACCTGTTCATAAATACGACAAAAAAAAAAAAAAAATGTTTGTACATAAATACGACAAAATTCAGAGTAGTCACTGGTTGACTGCTCTCCATGGTTATATAACATCCAATTAGTATTAATAATTAATCCTACTGTACAACCACACTTTGATGGAAACTCTCTTTTTTCATATGCCTTGATGTTACACTGCAAGAGGAAACGAAGAGTGAATTCATGGACATCAGGATTAAGTCACATGTCTTTCATGGCCTCTGTGATCACAGATCTAAAATTACCCAAACCACGATGAGAAATTCAGGAGGTGTTTGGGAAAGTGTGAAGTCCATCAGCAAACTAGAGGTATCATCTCCTGAAGAACTGTATTTCTGACAAACTGTGATCATAATCACTATGTATTTATTTGTTTGTTGTTTATTTTTTATTTATTTATTTTTGAGGAAATGTGTTCTTGCTAAATAAAACTTTTAATTTCATTAAAAAATAAAATTAAACAAAAAATAATCAAATAATGCATATAATTTACAAATAATGTGTCACTGCTTCCACAAAAATATTAAGCATCACAACTGTTTTCAACATTAATTATAATGAAAAATGTTTCTTGAGAACCAAATCAGCATATTAGAATTACTTCTGAAGAATAAAGACGAGTGCTTTCCCAACACAGAAATAGGGGGAAAATACATTAAAAAATATTAAAATAGAAAACAGTTTAAATTGTAATAATATTTCACAGCATTTATGTTTTTACTGTATTTTAATTAAACAACTGCAGCCTTTGTAAGCCTTTTTCAAAAACATTATGTCGTGTATATGAAATCATTTCTTATCTTTAATTATTAAACATTCTCACTCACTCTCACTCACTTATGCTGCACAGAATTATTCGGTAAAGCATTCTGCCCTCTCGTGTATTATTTTTGTGAAAGACCAAAAGTCTGCTGTCTACATAAAAGAAGCTGAGTAGTGGCTTTGTGGTACCAGAGAAGGCCAGGGTCTTACTCTCTTTCCCAGAAGAACAAAAACACACATCTCCACAGCAGTCGTCCAAGTTTAAGTTGTGAACCCAGACCGTCAATACTAGTATAATAGAACCCTCCGGTGCTCTCTGTATTGGGGTCAGAACCGAATTTGAAAAAGGAAGTGAAAAAGATAGATGGGCTGCAAAGAATTCTGAATTTAATATAGGCTCCTCCATTCTTCTACCATAGTGCTCATTCTATTCTTCTGTCATAGGCATTTTCCTCAGGGGCTGGAAACACAGAAGCACAGATGTAGGTTGCAATGAGACAATCTGTTGGCTGAGGTGCTTTCTAACGAGCAGAGGTGGACAGATATGGTTATACCAGCACTTTTTTGCGCTAAGACTGCTAAGTCAAAATATCCTGTTTGCAACTATGCCTCCAGCAAAGTCCCACACATTCTTTAAAACACCCTGTAAATAAGCCATTACCAGTCAGACCTCCTTCACTCACAGAGCTTTGGCTGGCTCACAGGATGTTGAACACTACCTAGTATACTTACAACCACACACGTTGCCAGGTTTTATGGTGGAAAAAAAGTTTCTCACAACCACCATGACTCATGTACTAATGCAACAAAGTCTAAATGTCTGCAGATTTAAGTAACGCTTAAAGGAATAGTATCCAAAAAAGAAAATTTGCTGAAAATGTAGATGTGTTTCTTCATCTGAACAGATTTGGCGAAATTGTAACATTACATCATTTGCTCAACAATGGATCATCTGCAGTGAATGGGTGCCGTCATAATGAGAGCTCAAACAGCTGACAAAAACATCACAATATTCCATAAGTAATTCCCACAAGTCCAATCCATCAATTAACGTCTTGTGAAGTGAAAAGCTATGTGTTTGTAAGAAATAAATCCATCATTAATGCATGTTAACAAATATGAGTCAAAACATGAGTCCATAATGAGTCAGTAATAATTCATAATAACTCTTCCTCCAGTGAAAGTCCATCTCACATTGAAATAGACCAACATATTTGTTTAGGCAAGGCAAAGCAAGTTTATTTATATAGCACATTTCATACACAGTGGTAATTCAAAGTGTTTTACATAAAATAGAATAGAATAGAATTCAGAAGTTCTACTTTCAACTGATTAACCAACACACTTGTCTTTCTTTGCCCACATTCTCTTTACCACCACAGCACTTACTTTAGCCTTCTGTTTAAACTTTTAAAATTATATTAAAATTTGTTTAAAATGAATTTAAAACAGTTAAGAATAGAAAATGATTATATATATAAATACAGTGCAATCAGTTCAGACGTACAGTTCTCATTCAAGAAATGCACAGCTAAACAGATGAGTTTTGAGTCTGGATTTAAATGTGGCTAATGTTTTAGCAAATCTGATCTCTTCTGGAAGCTGGTTCCAACTGCGGGCGGCATAATAGCTAAAAGTGGAATCCCCTTGTTTTGTATGAACCTTTGGTATTTCTAACTGACTCGATCCTAATGATCTGAGTGGTCTGTTAGGTTCATATTCAGAACTTTTTAAGATTGTTTTCACTTGTAAATGTGCTTAATCTGTGCATATTTCTCTCCTGATTCAGACAAGACGACTTTTATCACTTTTATCAGCTGTTTGGACTATCATTCTGATGGCACCCATTCACTGCAGAGTCTAATGCTACATTTATCCAATTCTGCTCCAATGAAGAAACAAACTCATCTACATCTGGGATGGCCTGAGGGAGAGTACATTTTCAGCAATTTTTCATTTTTGGGTGAACTATTCCTTTAAGTTGAAGCCTGATGTACAGTATAATCAAAGTACTTAATTTTAATCAGGTTTCTTACTATGCATAAAATTGGTTGATTATAATGTGTTTTAATGCATTTCACTCTTTAAAGGTGTAGCCATGACGTTGCAATTATTCATGAGAACATACAATGGTGCATTTTGAGGCATAATTAATGCAATAAGAAAACTTTTATAATGTATAATACATACAGGCCTCAAGTGAAGTGTTACCTAACTTTTTATGTATCTTTTAAAGGTACACCCAACAGCATTATCTTGAATTAAAAGACGCGTCTATCTAGTACAGTACGTAAGATAAAATGTCTAGTCAAAGGAAACAGCCACAGTTTTTTAGACGGCTTCTGCTAAAAAGGTAATTTGTCAGTGATCATAATGAGTTTATTCCAGCGAATGTGTGCTTTCATTCACTTCCATTTCCAAGGTCCATTCAGAGATTTCCCTGCGCTCCTCTATAATAAGCTATTTAATCCCTTTACAGGCTGAGGATTAGCGCTCATCTGACAGGGGAACAGAACTGTGACTCTAAGCTTTTTTCTTTTTAAAGAACTTATGTCTAAGCTTACACTAAACAGTTGCTGCTGGGAACAATGCAAGGTTCTAGACCAGGGAACCATGCAACTATTTTTTTTAAGGGGGCACCAGTAGCAGTCAGACTTGGGTCAGTTAGGACAGATAAAACAAAGCTCTAATGCCACTAAACGTGCACGCTTTGACAAATCCTGTTATTGTTTCTATTTAAAAAACATGTTACGGATAGCTTAAACATTCATGTAGCTTAAACTGTTGAGCATGGCACTAGCAACACCAAAGTCAGTGTTTCGTTCTCAGGGAATTAACTAATAAAACATATAGCTTAAATGCAACAAGTCTGTCAAACACTATTCAAAAGTTTGGGGTAAGAAAGACGTTTTGAAAGAAGCCTCTTATGCTAACCAAGCATGTATCAAAAATACAGTAAAACAGTAATATTGTGAAATATTACGACAATTTAAAATAAATGTTTTCTATTTCATATATTTTAAAATGTAATTTATTCCTGTGATGACAAAGCTGAATTTTCAACAGCCATTACTCAAGTCTTCAGTGTCACATGATCCTTCAGAAATCGTTGTGATATGCTTATTTTGGCCTGCTTGTTAGCAGAGCTTCTATTATTAATACTATTTTAAAATAATAATAATAAAACAAACTTTGCACAGCTAATGAAATGAGACTGAGTAAACAATAGAATTTTCTTTTTTGGCTGAACTACTCCTTTAAGTGTGCTCCTAAACATACAGCATAACATATATCTTGTCCTCTCCACAGGTGAGTGGCGTCTCTGTGTCAGTCTGGGACTGAGGGACAGGTGTCTCTGTGTGGAGGACACAGTCACAGTGCTCACCTGCGTCATCTCTCTGTGGGAATCCTGCCTCAGTTCCTTCTCGAAAAAGCCTGTTTCTGCACTAATACTACCAATTGAAAGAAACCAGAGCAGTGTGGCTTATGTCGCTCCAAATTGAGTGGATTAGTTATTGAGTACTCTCACTTCCTTTATAAGTGTATCTGAGGCACAGATGGGAGGGAAAGCCAAAAGTGTTTTATCTATTTGTTTTTTGCAGTTTTGGTCTTGATGCACCTTTTCTTTCTCTCCCACAGTAATGGTTTCAACAACCGTTGTACATCCAAGAACAGACAGAAATAAAACTAATTGTGGGAAGCAAAAATGAGCTACAGTATATGCAAAAAACACTCAAAAAAAAAAAAAAAAAAAGAAAAAGTGACACACATACACATATAATACTTTACAGTATCTCTCACAACTAAAGAAGATGGTTAAATATGTTAACTTGAAGGAGAGAAAAAAAAAGTTGAAAATTCGCTGAAAATTTACTTAACCTCAGGTCATCAGAACAGATTTGGAAATATTTGGCATTACATCACTTGTTTACCAATGGATTCTCTGTAGCAAATGGGTGCCGTCAGAATGAGAGTCCAAACAGCTGATAAAACATCGCAATAAAACAACAACCAATCCACATGACTCCAATCCATCAACTAATGTCTTGTGAAGTGAGAAGCTATGTGTTTGTAGTAAACAAATCCATTATTAGAATGCTTTAACTGTTGTCCTCTCACATCAAAATTCACTGACATTTTTTTAGAAATGTTTTTGCTTGTAAACAGTGCTTTTTTCTGCACATATTTCTCTCCTGATTCAGACAAGATGTCTTTTCACTGGCAATATCTATATTATGGATAGAGTACTTACATTTTAGCCAGAAACAATAATTGCTATTCGCTTGATTGACTGGAGTGTGTGGATTACTTGTGATGTTTTCATCAGCTGTTTGGACTCTCATTCCGACGGCACCCATTCACTGCAGAGGATCCAATGGTGAACAAGTAATGTAATGCTAACTTCTCCCAATCTGTTCCATTGAAAAAACATTCTCATCTACATATCGGATGGCCTGAGGGTGAGTAAACTTTCAGCAAATTTTCAATTTGTGGTGATCCATTCCTTGAAGCTTTTCCCTTACTTTTAATTTACACTGTACTATTCTGCTGTGACCTTTTCAAGGAAACCTTTTCAACAACTGAACATAACACAAAGGCATATCATTATTTTTCATTATTTTAAAGCAATGCATTATTGATGTAGATTCTCAGAAATCTACCCGAAGAGCCCATTTAACAAAAGCACTTGTTATACGGAACAATTATATCCTGTTTTTTACAGCCATTACAAATGTATTGACATCAGTTCAGGCCACCCAAGAGGTTTCATTTTCCTGAATGCATGTTCTAGTGCATGAACAAACAGGTGGTCAAATCAAAAGGTCCAGCCTCTTACATAATCTTCGCAAATCGTTATCTTAATGCATTGCATTAATGCACTTCACACCATGCAATAAAACACAATGTGAGACAATAGTCACAATGTAAAACTACACTAATTCTGTCTATTACTGCATTCAGAAATGACAGTTTATAGATTTATGAAAGCATGTAAAAATCTGGGGCATGTTAAGATTGTACAACAGTGAGGAAACTGACACATCTCTTGTTCTGCTGTCACAACCACCTGGTGAAACAATCACTTTTTAAACAGCAGTGCAGAAAATAAGGGCAATTAATCTCAGATGCATCTGTCCTGAAACATGGAGGGATACCTCAATGTACTGAGCTGGGGAACAGCAATGGGCCTTCCGTATAAATTCACAACCGTGCACATCCACTTACTTCTCGCATAAGATATAACTTGTCTGCTATACAGACTCATTTAAATATCAGGTTAACAAAAGACTTGCCAGCTCAAAACAGAAAAATGCTCAACCATCTGTCAGGTCACATCTGTCTCTCACAAACACTATCATTTGTTCGCCAAACATGGTCACAATGCACTTCTGTGGAATATTGTTATGCAATGCATTAACTGAAGCAATACTGAACTTTTGTTCAAGTAACATTGGAAATCATTAGCAAGGTAAAATAATTTAAGAGTCAATTTTCAGTTAAATATCTCATGCTGAATAACATTTGTAAAGTGAAAAATCTTAAATCATGGGAAAGGATTACATAAGGTGGAAGCGAAATGGAAACCACAGGAGGTAAAAGCTTTAACCCGGCTTAACCTTTAAGATTAGTGTCAGTACAAAGTTAAACACATACACACACTATGTTTGCGAGATTAACAGAGTTTAATTTGTCAAAATTCACCAATAATCTAAAAGAGAGCGTTTAGCTGGAGAACCATTGCGAACAGATAGCCGAGTCAGATTTTAAGAACTGGAGCAGTGAATGAATTGTTCTTTTGAGCCAGTTCTTTTCAATGGGTTAAACCAGCTCACAAATTGTACTGATTCTTTTATGAATCATAGTTCAACTCTGACTCACTGATTCAGTCCCACGGGTTCTCAAGATCACTGGAGGAGAAGATCATAATCAGAAGACTTCAGAAGACTTGGAATTTCGCTCACAAGTCACACAGAACACTTTCAAGGTGCTTTTTTGTTCTTTTGTTTGGATCTTAACAGTTGTGCTTAGCAGCAGCCTTGCATGAAAAACCTTTTTTTTTTTTTTCCACAGAAGAAAGTCACACAGGTATGGAACAACATGAGGGTGAGTGAATAATGACAGAATTGTCCTTTTTGAGTGAATTATTCTGCTTAATAAACAAATCAATAATGGGAAATAATGTCTCCTCCCCCAATCATTCAACTTAATTCAAAATATCGATTGTGAATTTGTCTGCTGTATTATTGAACAACGTTACTTGTTAACAACATGGAACAGAATGTGTATAGCCTATTGTCTTCTCGTTTCAGCGTTTGGACGTTATTGACCATTATTGGGGCATATAGGTGTGAAGACAGTTATTGTTTATAATAAAACAAAAATCTAAATAAAGTACAGATTACATACGATGCGTTAAATTCATGTTAAACTGCACTCAAGTAAATAAATAGTTTGTGTATTATGCATCCAGCACGATATACACACTCACAAAAACTTAAAATTACACTTACGCACGTTCAAACAGACACAGCGGCTGAATGAAAGAAAAATGCGTTTTAATCAACAGTTGAACCACTGTGACGCTCTTCTGCACAGACAACAACGTCAAAGTACTTACATGAGCGGACTGGGGAACTGTGATGGGCACGAGATATGAACAGATGCGAAGAGGAACACCATCAGCACGGAGATTCTGAACGGATTCATGACCAGATCTGTTGATCTCGAGCGCACCATCATCTGTCAATCCACACCAGTTACTTTTCTCCAGAGATATAACGTGTCGCTCTCCTGTCCTGCTGGATAATCTTATTATTTCCCGTCATCAGGTTAGAGACAGACGGGATCGGATTGGTGATGAGTGTCCTGTTGGATAGCTCTATACGCGCCGCTTCATGTTACAAAAGCGCGTGTGGCTCTTCTGTGTGATCCTGCGCGCGCTCTGATCAAACTACTGACCCCGTATAGAGGGGAGGGAGAGATCAATAGCCCCGAATCAGCGTCATTCTGCCCCCACCCCTCTCTCTTGCCCTCTTATTGCAATAGCCTGTTATCTTTCATCGGATCTTCATGCAATGCAACCCTCTCCAGTCCCTCTCTCTCTCTCTCTCCTCCTCCTCCTCCTTCTCTTATGCTTCCTCAACACATACTAAGTAACACCCTCCTGAAATCAATTAAGAATACGTACAAAAGTGCCGTGATACCCACTGAAAGCCAACTAAAAAAATTGGCATTTACATTTTTACGCGAGTACAGTAAGTTTTTGGTACATAAAGAAACAAACTGCAAAGATTTGTTAAAAATACTTGTTTTTTATTGATATTTTATAGAATACTGATGGTTACGTTACACAACGTGTATAAATACTTACATTAATTTTATATTATTAACGCCATCTGCATGTAATAATAATAATAATTTTGTCTATTATTTGATAGAATATTTATTTTAATATAAATTATATAAATATTTATTAAATCTGTACTACTATTACTACAAATACCTAATATATTTATAAGTATAAATTATTACTATTATTATTATTTAATAATAATATTATTGTTATCATTATTATTATTATTATTATTATTATTATTATTATTATTATTCAGTAACAACATAATAACAACAACAATATATTAAATAAAAACAATGCTATCTTTATTCTACATGTAAAATATTTTATTTATACATATTGTTATATAAATTTATATTATATCATTTAATTATATTATTATTCAATAATAATATTAATAATTATTATTATATTAAATAAAAACAATACCATCATGAAAAATATTTTATTTATATATTTTATTATTTATATCAATGATAAACATTTTATATAATAATAAATCATCATCATCATCATTATTATGAAAATTAAAACGCCATCTACATTTTACATGGGAACATATTTCTTATATTTATATCATTATATGTATATAAATGATACACATTATATTTTAATAATAACATTTATTATTTTTATTATTATTATAAAAATAACTCAACACCAAACTACATGCAAAGACAGTGAGCTATTTAATCAACTATTGCCTAAAATACGCTGCATTTTATGCTTTTGTTTGCATCTGATCAATATCAAAGGCTCTCTGTAGCTTGTTTTTCACATGCATTCGTTCATTATTCATTTAGGGCGTCAGTGAATGATGCATCTCATTCATAAACACATACGTCTATACATCTTGCATGCACAGCATCCTCTTTGTATATAAGGCAATGCTATAAATCGCAGCCAAGTTATATAGCTATAATACTCGTTTAAAAATGAGATACTCTTTTTTTCCTTTCCAATGAAATAAAGTTAATAAGCCAGCGAGCAGGGATGGGAGGCAGGTCGGGGCAGTAAACGGCGAGTTACCCAGGGATTTCGGCTTTCACCCGTTGCCTAGCAACCGCGCTCTCCGCGGCAACGACGAGTGTCAAAGCGAGGCGCGTGCAACAGGGCGCGAGACTGCGAGAGAGCGCAAGCTCTATAATAGGAGAGGCCTTGTGCTTTTGTTCCCTGGTCTGTATGCAGGTCCATTAGCACCCATCCATCCCATCGAACCGTGGATCCAATAGGGCCTAGAGGAGGTTTTGTACTGATGCACCACTGCAGAGAAGAGATACAGCGTGACCCTGTGGTAGCTTCAAGTAGAAAGAGTAGCCAACTACATAACAAACCAGGATAAAAGCTCTGGGCCTGCACTCGGCTAAATGAAAAGACGCCGTCCCATCATCAAAAACACACTTTCTCATTAAAAACTCCCAATAGGTCTTAAATAGACAGCACTGTTGTGACCTCTTTCCTCTTATGCACGGCCCAGCCGATGATTAAAGGATGCTGGGAAGCGGAGTGCATGTGCACTTTGCTTGCAACCAGTTTAATGTGTTCACCCAACTCTTCAGACAGCTCTGTGTTTATGGGGTCGGGCCTGCACACAAGAGACTCTGGCAGTGAAGTGTATTAGACATCGATGTGCATTAAAAGCATTTCCGAGGACCTTCCAGGTGCATTTGTGGATGAAACTCTTTATGTGCCAGCAGAGTGTTGGTGCGTTTGCGAGCGTGCCTGTGGCTTGACCGTGGGCCGTTCAGTAAAAGCTAATGACCGAGCTTGTTAAATGTCGACAGGAGATTCTCTAGCTGTTTGTCTAGACCAGGGGTTTTCAAACTAGGGGGGTGCAAGGCAGTGCAAGACACTGTTATTTTATATAATTGAGATACTTTTAGAGTTTTTATTAATATTTTGAATTAGTTTTTATTTTTATTTGTTCCATTTTCATTTGAAAGTTTTAGTTATTTTGTTATGTGTTTTTAGGATGTTTTTTTCTTTTTCTTTTTTAATAGGTCATAGTATTTATTTATTTGCATTCATTCATTCATTCAATCCAGTTTTAGTTTTGGAACATCAAGTTAAACTATATGAAAACGGGAAATGGTGCTTTGGCAACTATAGCCGAAAACAAAAAAAAGTTTTTTTTTTGATGATTTATTTTATTATTTTATAACATTGAAGTAACAACAGTTTTCATGGTTTTAATTTTAGTTTTATTTTCAGTTAAATATAATAACCCTGGTTCTAGGTCAGTGGTGTTAAGTTTAAACATAACAAAATAAATAAATAAATATAAATAAATAAAAAGACTTAAAAATAAGTTTGATTTAAATACACAATAATAATAATAATAATAATAATAAAATATTTGTTTAAAAACAAATACAATTTACAAAATAAAAATACAGTTAAATAAAATGTATTTAAATAAATAAATAAAAATATTCAATAAATAATTGAATTAATAAAAAATAAAACTGGATTTGAATAATACATCTAATAGTACAGTGCACTGTCAAATATTTTTTTTTTTAGCAATTCGTGAGTAAAAACTTTCCTTACATCAGGTTTTCTTAGTAGTTTTTTGTAGTAAGTAGCAAAGCGAAACAAAAGAAACTAAATATTTTACAAATAATATCTTACACATTTATATTCTATTTTTTGTCAGTGTAAAATGGGTGTTTATACATGAAATTAGATGAGGGGGGTCCTTCCCATGAGAATTATCATATTTGGCTGTTCATGACAAGAAAAAAAAAAAAAAAACACATTTGCTAAACTGAAGCATTGTGCATTTATGTATTTATTACAACCTGGTTTCGGTAACTTTAGCTACGCGTTGATTAGGCCTGAAACAAAACACAGCTTTGCCTCTTGGGAGAGTTTTGAGGAAGCTAATTAACTTCAGATTGTCAAAGCAGTCCTGCGACGGCTATCGAGCTAAAAATCGTGAGCGGCGTTTGCTCGATTTTCAGGGAAAGCGTTCTCATTTGCACAGTATTACCGAGTAATGCTGGCTGATTAGACGGATCGAAAACAAGAATTTATCATGGTCTGCTGAACTGAGGATGATGAGTATCACACACTCGCTACCACATCCTGCTATCCGAGCTACATCACTCCCCTGGGTCCTCCTACCCCTGTACCCTCGTCTCCATGGCAACATGCCCTGCCTCACATTACCCAGAGAGAGAATGGATGCTCACAACGCTCCTCTCAGAGTCTGTGGTTCTTGTTGTTCCTGCTTTGAAACAAACCTGAGGCTACACTGGTGAGTGGTGGTTTCTTTGTGTGGTGGCAGGACTTGTTATCGTTCTGGTAACGCCGCCTTGTGTTCTTTAATTTAGCCCTGACAAACATGCTGAGAGGATAATGAGGCGCGGATGAGTCAGAGAGTCCCTCTTTCTCCCTCATTTCCTGTTTTACTTAGTAAATATGTTCATGTTTGTTACAGTTCAAATAATGGATCACCCCAATCCATACATCTCAAAACATTGATTCTTTCGTTTCATAAACAGAATCAAACAGCTAAGCTAATCATGTTGTTGAACTTCTTTTGAATACTCACGCATACAGCATGGCTAGTCTCTGAGGCACTTCCTGTGTAATTATTACAAATATTATATCGCCATCTGCTGGCCAAACACTGTAAATACACCCCTTTCACTCATTCACTCATACACAGTATTTTGGAGGGAGGAATGGGGTACGATAAAATGAACAAATGTAACAATTAAGTACTTTTTAGAAATCCTTGATTTTCAGCATCATTACTCCAGTCTTCAGTGTCACATGATTCTTTAGAAATAATTCTAATATGAAGATTTAGTGCTCAAGAAACTTTTTTTTTTCTGGATTCTTTGATTAATAAAAAGAAACAAACATTTATTTAAAATAATTTTGAAATAAAATAAAATATTGAAAAAAGAATTTATTTAAAAAAAAATCTTACTGACCATATAAACATACATATACGTTTGTGTGTGTGTGTGTGTGTGTGTGTGTGTGTGTGTGTATATACAAGTGTGTGTGTATACAAGTGTGTATACATATGTGACCCTGGACCACAAAACCAGTCATAAGGTTTTGCCTTTACATTGATGTATGGTTTGTCATGATAGCACAATATTTGGCCGAGATACAACTATTTGAAAATCTGGAATCTGAGGGTGCAAAAAAATCAAAATATTGAGAAAATCGCCTTTAAAGTTGTCCAAATGAAGTTCTTAGCAAACTAATCAAAAATTAAGTTTTGATATATTTACAGTAGGAAATTTACAAAATATCTTCATGGAACATGATCTTTACTTAATGTCCTAATGATTTTTGGCATAAAAGAAAATCAAAATTTTGACCCATACAGTGTATTTTTGGCTATTGCTACAAATATACCCCAGCAACTTAAAATATATATATATATATATATATATATATATATATACTGTATATATGTATGTATATGTATATATACAACCCGAATTCTGGAAATGTTGGGACATTTTTTTAAATTTGAATAAAATGAAAATGAAGACTTTCAAATCACATGAGCCAATATTTTATTCACAATAGAACATAGATAACATAACAAATGTTTAAACTGAGACATTTTAAAATTTTATGCACAAAATGAGCTCATTTCAAATTTGATGCCTGCTACAGGTTTCAAAATAGTTAGGACAGGGGCATGTTTACCATGGAGTAGCATCTCCTCTTCTTTTCAAAACAGTTTGAAGACGTCTGGGCATCGAGGTTATGAGTTTCTGGAGTTTTGGTGTTGGAATTTGGTCCCATTCTTGCCTGATATAGGTTTCCAGCTGCTGAGGAGTTCGTAGTTGTCTTTGACGTATTTTTCGTTTAATGATGCGCCAAATGTTCTCTATAGGGGAAAGATCTGGACTGCAGGCAGGCCAATTCAGCACACAGACTCTTCTACTACGAAGCCATGCTGTTGAAATAGCTGCTGTATGTGGTTTTGCATTGTCCTGCTGAAATACACGTCGTCTGGAGGGGAGCATATGTTGCTCTAAAACCTTTCATATACCCTTCAGCATTCATAGTGCCTTCCAAAACATGCAAGCTGCCCATACCGTATGCACTTATGCACCCCCATACTATCAGAGATGCTGGCTTTTGAACTGAACGCTGATAACACGCTGGGAGGTCTCCCTCCTCTTTAGCCCGGAGGACACGGCGTCTGATTTCCAACAAGAATGTCAAATTTGGACTCGTCTGACCATAGAACACTTTTCCAATTTTAAACAGTCAATTTTAAATGAGCCTTGGCCCATAGGACACGACAGTGCTTTTGGACCATGTTCACATATGACTTCCTTTTTGCATGATAGAGCTTTAGTTAGCATCTGCAGATGGCATGGTGGATTGTGTTTACCGACAGTGGTTTCTGAAAGTATTCCTGGGCCCATTTAGTAATGTCAATGACAGAATCATGCCGATGAGTGATGCAGTGTTGTCTGAGGGCCCAAAGACCACAGGCGTCCAACAAAGGTCTTCGGCCTTGTCCCTTATGCACAGAGATTTCTCCAGTTTCTCTGAAACTTTTGATGATGTTATGCACTGTAGATGATGAGATTTGTAAAGCCTTCGCAATTTAACGTTGAGAAACATTGTTTTTAAAGTATTCTACAATCTTTTTACGCACTCTTTCACAGATTAGAGAGCTGCTGCCCATCTTTACTTCTGAGAGACTCTGCCTCTCTAAGACATCCCTTTTATGTTACATACCTGATGTCAATTAACTTAATTAGTTGCTAGATGTTCTCCCAGCTGAATCTTTTAAAAATGTCTTGCTTTTTCAGCCCTTTGTTGTCCCCGTGCCAGCTTTTTTGAGACCTGTAGCAGGCATCAAATTTGAAATGAGCTCATTTAGTGAATAAAAGTGTAAAATTTCTCAGTTTAAACATTTGTTATGTTATCTATGTTATCTATGGGCAATCGTGGCCTAATGGTTAGAGAGTCTCAGGTCTGGCAGGAATTGTTGGTGGGGGGAGTGAATGTACAGCGCTCTCTTCCAACTTCAATACCCCCAACCGCTCCCCGGGGCGCAGCATAAATGGCTGCCCACTGCTCCGGGTGTGTGTTCACGGTGTGTGTGTTCACTGCTGTGTGTGTGCACTTTGGATGGGTTAAAGGCACAAACAGAGCACAATTTCCAAGTATGGGTAACCATACTTGGCCACATGTCACGTCACTTTCACTTTCTATGTTCTATTGTGAATAAAATATTGGCTCATGTGATTTGAAAGTCTTGTATATATATATATACACATACATACATACATACATACATGCATGCATACATATATATATATATATACATACAGTATATATATATATATATATATATATATATATATATATATATATATATATATATATATATATTTACATATACATATACAGTCATGGCCAAAAATATCGGCATCCTTGGTAATTATGATCAAAGAAGGCTGTGAAAATTAATCTGCATTGTTAATCCTTTTGATCTTTTATTAAAAAAAATTCACAAAAATCTAACCTTTCATTGGATAATATGAATATAAAATGGGGGGAAATATCAATATGAAATAAATGTTTTTATGTTCTAATGCAATGTTCTAATGCACATTGGCCAAAATTAACGGCACCCTTTTATTCAATACTTTTGAAACCTCCATTTACCAGTTTAACAGCTCTAAATTTCTCCTATAATGCCTGATGAGGTTAGAGAACACCTGACAAGAGATCAGAGACCATTCCTTCATCCAGAATCACTCCAGACCCTTCAGATTCCCAGCTCCATGTTGGTGCTTCTCTTCTGTTCACCTCACTTATTTTCTATAGGGTTCAGGTCAGGGAATTGAAATGGCCATAGCAGAAGCTTGGTTTTGTGCTCAGTGACCCATTTTTGTGTTGTTTTTGAGGTTTGTGTTTGGATTATTGTACGGTTGGAAGATCCAAACATGGCCCATTATAAGATGTCTAACAGAGTCAGTCACTTACTGATTTTTTATATGTTGGTATTTGATAGAATCCATGATGCCATGTGTCTAAACAAGATGTCCAGGACCTCCAGCAGAAATATAGGCCAACAACATAAAAAATACAGCAGTATATTTCATTGTACACGTGGGGTACCTTTTATCCCTGTGTTCACCAAAACTCATCTTGAGTGTTTGCTGCTAAAAAGCTGATTTTTTAGTTTCATCTGACCATAGAAGCCAGTCCTATTTGAAGTTCCAGTCGTGTCTGATAACTGAATATGCTGGAGTTTGTTTTTGGATGAGCTAGGAGAATTGTTCTTGAAACCCTCCCAAACAACGTGGTGATGTAGGTGCTGTTTGACAATTTTTTTTTTTTTTAAAGATTTTCTGACCCCGAGACTCAACTATTTTCTGCAATTCTCCAGCTGTGGTCCTAGGAGAGTCTTTAGCCACTCAAACTCTCCTTCTCACCGTGCATTAGGACGATATAGACACACGTCTTCTTCCAGGCAGTTTCGTAACATTTTATGTTGATTGGAAATTCTTAATTATTGCCCTGATGGTGGAAGTGGGAATTTTCACTGCTCTAGCTCTTTTCTTAAAGCCACTTCACTAATTTGTGAAGCTCAATTATCTTTTGCTGCACATCAGAAATATATTCTTTGGTTTTCTCATTGTGATGGATGATTAAGGGAATTTGGGCTTTGTTTTCCCTCCTGTTTATATTCCTGTGAAACAGGAAGCCATGGCTGGATAATTTAATGTTCATAATCACCCTGGAGTGCCCAAATTTGTGAATATGAATGGGAATATACTTCAGAGATATTTTGCTCATAAGAATTTCTAGGGGTGCCAATAATTGTGTCCAACGTGTATTTGAGAAAAACATTTATTTCATAATGATATTTCCCCCATTTTAAATTCTTATTATCCAATGAAAGGTTAGATTTTTGTGATTTTTTTAAATAAAAGATCAAAAGGATTAACAATGCAGATTAAATATTTGGTCATATTTACCAAGGGTGCCGATATTTTTGGCCATGACTGTGTATATATATATATATATATATATATATATATATATTTGATATAAAATTTATATGAAAATGTAGCCGTGTGCAGTAATACTGAAAACTGAATTGAATCATGAAACCAGTGAAGATTCACCCCCTTATTTTTAAGATGGCTGTACTGACACACAGAGATTCCAACTATAAAGAAAAAGCATAGAAACTGCAATTTTGGTTAAGATGTAAAGTTGTAAAGATGTATTTGCACAGCAGAAGAATTAATTGGGGAAAAAATGTAGATCAAGAATCGTCTTGGAATCGGATTGTGACTCCCAGAATTGGAATCGGATCGGATCGGATCGTGAAGTGCCTGAGGATTCCCACCCCTAATACATACATACATATATATATATATATATATATATATATATATATATACACACACACACATTACACTTGTATTGAATGATCTAGGACCTTTATATCGTGACTGATCCCTCACAGTCTCGTTTTTACCTATGTTAAACTTAATATGGCATCAAACCTGACTAAGGTCTATGGTCCTAAAATTGATATATAAATTAATTCAACAAACAACCATCAAATAATAATGAAAAATGTAACATTTCTAATGTAACTGTCGACAAGATAGAAGCATCATAGAATCAATACAATGAAATGCATTTTCACATTTGAAATAGAATCTATTCTTTATTATTTAGACGCAGGGAGAAAGTTTTTATTTCTTAGTTTTCATATAATATTTTTTCTCTACTGCACAATTTGCATAATTTCATGACATCCTGTGGACAACCACAAAACCATAACATTAGATTTTTTTTCTACTTTTTTTTTTACACGAAGTGAAAAACAAGACTCATTTTACAAGCATTTTTACAGTCTGCATACAACTTCAGATGATGTGTTTATTTTTCTCTCTTTTTAAACTGAATCCGGAGGCAAAATATATCAACAAACATCTAACAAAACATGCAACATCTATGTAAAAACATAGAAACTCTTTGACAACCATTCAATTTGACAGGAAATTTTGTGTTGTCTTTTTTCCTTTTTTTTTAACCGTATCGTTTTCATTCTGAGAGATGTTGTTGATTTCGTCAAACAGGTTGGAATGGATTGATCAAACACATGATTTTAAACAGATCCAGATATTACTTTCTTACACAGTTAGACAAATACAATATGTACAGACAGAGTTTGACCTTGATCACAATCACATGCTCAACGTCAGACCAAATAAATATTCAGATCTCTTCTTGTAGAAAATATCCTATATATTTACAAAATCAAAAAAATAACCAAAATCACATTCACACAGTTTACGGCAACTGAATTCATCAAACGCATCATGATTTTAAAAGGAATGGGGTAGTATAAGAATGAAAAGATGATATTTAATAGTGAAACAAAATCAATGTGCATGTTTAAAGGGAAAAACAGAAGGTGTGATGATCTAAATAAAACTGATGACACTTGTTACATGTTTTAATTGGCCATCATAATTATGCACCAACATAAAATATGAATTATTATGTTTCACATGTACACAGATTTTTTTTTCCTTTACAAAAAAAAAAAGAAAGAAACAGTATATATATATTTTTGTCATTATTTACGGTGAAATTTAGAAACCTACGAAAACAATAACGTAAAGTGCATATGATTAATATGTACTGTGCCATAAAGAGGAAGTAAAAAATAAATAAAAATAAGCACTATACAATATTCATATAATTAATTTCTTTTTTTCTTTAACAGATATACATATATTCAGACACTCGCTTGATGTCGCATGTTAAGGTTTATGCATTCAAAGAACATAATCCATGTTGCATAGATTTACCCAAACAGAACCAGTGGATTTGGTTAAAACATCAGGTTGGCACACGATAGTTCATCTTACTACGACAGCAACCTTATATTCAGGTACATCTGTGCACCACTTGTGCAAGATGCAGATTAAATCATATGAAAACATTAGTGTACGTTTTATTAGCCAGGTTACAAAACAGTCAGTTTCCATGTGTGAAATATGTCCACTGATATTGATAATGGAAACACTGACTGTTAAGTTAGAAAATTACTGTCTGGTGTTGAGATCCTAGACAGACAAAAACACGTGCCTTTATCCATCAATGGCACATACTAGTGTAGCTATACACTGATATGGTGCAGGTTAAAGAGGCAGTGATCATAATGAAAAAGAACTAAACCAACATGAACAGATGAACTTCACAGCAGAAAAACAATATCGCACCACCATGGAACAGTGACACGTGACGCAGGACAGACACCTTGCACCATTAAAATAAACAACAAACATTACATCAGGATTTCAATCGAGCCAATTGAGCCAGAACCCTTATACAAAAGCCAAGGAGGACTCAAATGTATGTTAATTATTATCATTTTCATTATTAATCTTTTTTTGTCATTGCATATTTGGATTCCACATACAACTTGGTCACAAAACAGAGACTATTCATGACAACATCTGACCACTAACATGACATTTACTTCAAGATGCTGTTCATAAAACAAACACACATCGTGGACATGTACAAACATACTTCTAGACAGAAAACAGATGCCCTTTAACTTCAGAGAACCAAATTTGAGGGCTTGAGACGCTAAAAACAAAGCACACCCTCATTTAGCATCCAACAAATAGCCATTCTTGAAATAATCAAGAGGACTGTGTGAAAACCAGATCATCTCGACTTGATTGATGGATCCATGTCCAATAGCTGATGTCAGTCACAACCTGAAGTTTCAACATTCCCTAAACATTGAAGACGACACTCAAGACATTATAAACGGAGGAATCTGTGCATGGTTGGATGTTGCATTCAATAAGGGGAATCCATTATATTTACGATTGTCTTTCTTTCTACCCTCCATACAGTGCATAACATAGTCTGATATGGTCATTATACATCACATGATTGTGTCAAGAACTATATGCTATGTCTATCTCCTTGTGAACAATGTTTTTTTGTTTTTTTTGCAAGAAATATATATGATTTTGGACATCTGAAATGACGTTGAAATGTAATAATTGGTATTAATAATTGGCTCATGCCTAAGATATTTTAGATGTAGAATGTAGTTGCAGAAATGACTCCCTCAAATAGACATTTGCAGTGCTCTGGGAGTGGAAATAGACTTCTATATCCTGGTGAATGGCCTCAAACTCTTCGTCACAGCATTTAACTCAACTGATTTTCGCTTTCCATGATCTATCAGCCATTCCAGATCCACAAACCCACCTTTTCCTGTTTTATTTCTCTTTTTTGGAGGGCACTGATGGGAGATGGGTGGCATGTGATTACGGCTGCGTTTGACTGGTGGTGGCCGCTAGCTTGTGCCAGCTGACTGCCCGCTTACGCATGTCCACTTTGTCCAGCCAGATGTAGGCCTCGCCAATCAGGGTCTTCTTCATAAACTTCCCTCCATTTGACACGAGGAACAGCTGTGAAGTGGAAGGGGATAAAAGGCAGGAGAAATGGTAGTTTGGGGTCAGTAAATGAATGTTTTATTTAGTGACAGTAAAAATTTTTACATTGTTATGAAAAATATTTCTATTTCAAATAAATGCTTTCTATTCATCAAAGAAAATCTTGAAAAGAATATATCACGCTTTTCTCAAAAATATTAAGCAGCACAACTGTTTTCAAACTTGATAATAACAAAAATGTTTTTGAGCATCAAATCAGTATATTAGAATGATTTCTGAACGATCATGTGACACTGACGGCTGGAGTTATGATGCTGAAAATCCAGCTTTGCATCACAGGAATACATTCCATTTTAAAATATATTAAAAAGGAAAAAAAAAAAATTTAATTGTAATAACATTTCATAATATTCATGTTTTTACTGTATTTTTGATCAAATAAATGCAGCCTTAATGTGCAGAAAAGACTGCTTTCAAAAACATATTACAGACCCCAGATTTTGAATGGCAGTGTTCCCCCACACACACACACACGCACACATGCACGCACGCACGCACACACACACACACACACACATACATTGTACGAAGTCATTCATTTGAACTTCCTCTCCGTAGATTGGTTGTCGTCTTGGATTGTGATATACTGCCTGTCTGTCATTTTGAATTTGCCTCAGTTTATAATTTCTCTCACCTGAATAGAGTGGCCAACAGGATTCAGGTTAAAACGAAATGTCTCATTGAATGATGGCTCTCTGTCATGGCGACACACTCTGGTCTTCTTCTTTATGATCTTCTTTTGAGTTGCCACATTCACCACATAAAGCTTTACATACAAGTCTAAAAGACAGTTGAAATATTACAGATTTAAATACTCTATCAGCGTCTTTCTCAATGGACATTTCACTTATCTTGACTGCAATATTTGTTTATCAGTTTCATTTCTGAGGATGTGTTTGAGGAAAGTTTCATTACCTGGTAGGTGGTCTGGAGATTTGAACTTGTAGGTGATGTTTCTACACTGCAGGATCTCAAGAACCAGCTGCTCTCCTTCAGTCTTCATTTCCTTCTTCAGAGCGACCTTGATCTCTCCCATCATCTTACCTACAGCCATAGACAGGCAGATAGATAGATAGATAGATAGATAGATAGATAGATAGATAGATAGATAGATTTGTTCAATATAAGATCATATAAATGGTGGGAAGGTGTGGAATTACAATTTTACACTGAGCAGAATGGAAAGGCTGGAACCTAAGCAGGCATAATCTTCATTTAACTGTTAATACAAATTATATATTCATGTGATAATAACACATGGAGCAGTATATTGAAATAGATTACAGAACAAGACATCAGTGGCAACTAAATACAAAATGTTTTGTGTAATGTTCATTATGTTGTACACAGATAAACAAAAATGTTCAGTAATGCACTTTTGACACTTTGCCATGTTCATGACACACTTAGGTCCATGTTTTGCCGTGCCGACGTCTGTCTCCTTTGACAGCGACAAAAACACACCCTGTGCTGTGATGAATTATTCAGCAGTGTATGACAGTGAGACAGTAGAGCGGAACAGAAGGGAATGACTGCTGTTTTCCTCTGTCTAACAGGTTCTTATTCTCCTCAACAGCTTTCAGACAAGCGCTAATTCAACCTCAGGGGTGAACCTGACCTGTAGAACACGGTTCAAAGCTCTATTATGACTCACAGTTTGCCAATTTTATTTCGTTCTCATGAGGTTCACTGCTATGAACACGGAAATGTCTAAAAGTAGACTGCATGTGTAGTGAAAATGTAAATGAAACTGCAATATAAAACAGATGGTTACCTTCTGAATCAGTCAAGTTCAAAGATTCAAGTCCTCTGCTTTTATCTGTTCCATTCGGAAGATTGATTGATTTCCTGATTGAGAAGAAAAGTGAGAGAATTACAACTTTTTACTATTTGGATATACAAGATTAGATGTCAACTATTTGGGTTTCTTAATGCAGATATATATACAGTTGTAGCTAAAAATATTATATTTCAAATTTTATTTAAACTCGGAAATAAACAGTTTTTTAATTAAAATAAATGTAAATAAATATTACATAAAATGAATAAGACATATCTCAGATTACACAACCATTCAAAACTTTGGGGTCAGTAAGATTTTTTTTTTTTTTTAATTAATACTAATTTATTCAGCAATAACATTAAATTAATTATGTTATAAATGTTATAGATGCTGTTCTTTTGAACTTTCCATTGATAAAAAAAATCCTGAAAAAATATTAATATTAATTAATATTAATTTTAATATATTTATTTCACTGAAAAATATTAAACACATGACTACACTGTAAAAAAAAAAAGAAAGAAAAAAAGTTGAGCAAACTTAAAAAAAAATTTTTTTACCAGCTTCAGCAGATTTTTGAGTTTGCTCAACTTATTTTTGTGGGAGATTCCCAAATTTTTGTTGTATAAACTTATAACAACAAGTTGAGAAAACTCAAAAATCTGCTGAAGCTGGTTGCCTTCAAATTTTAAGTTGGCTCAATTTTTTTTTTTTTTTTTTTTACAGTGTAATAATAAAAATAAATCTTTCTTAAGCACCAAATCGGCATATTATGACTTCTGATTTTTTTTTTTACATTTATTAAAATAGAAAACAGTTATTTTAAACTGTAATATTTCACTATTTTTACTATATTTTTGTTTAAATAAATGTATTAACGTTTAACATTAACATTACTGACACTAGTTTTAAAATTTAATCTAAATATAATCATAATGTTAAATAAAATATATAATTACTTTTTATTAAAATAGATCATTTTCACTAGTGGTCTCAACAATTTTGGACCCTACTGTTTGATTTATTATCTTTTTTGCTGAGTTGTTAAAAAAATGGGTTAGTGTCACAACTTGTAATTCACACAATATTTACTCGGAATTCATTCAAAGATTATTGAAACAAACAAACAAAAAATACATTGGCAAAACTGGTGGCACTATCACTCTGTTAATCCAGGCCTGGTCTGGGTTTCCCAAAAGCATCTTAAATTTAAGTACATCGTAGACCCATTGAAACCAATGGAGTTACGATCAATTTAGGCTTACAAAGCTTTTGGGGAAATGCAGCCCAGCATGGTTGCCAATGCAGATCATCTCAAAACAGCCAAATATCATCCAACATATCAATCTATCAATCCACTGGATACACTGGAATCCACAGAATACAGATCAATTGCAGTTACAATTGCAACTAATCAGGCATACTTACAGCTGAGGGACCTGAAATATGGCACTGTCCACAGCGTTAGTGCCCAAGGTTTCTTCACTGTCCAGAGTGTATGCATCCCCATCAACCATTCTGTGGTTTGTTTTATCTGTAGAAATACACACGCATACACAAACAGACAATTAGACATCAGCCATATTAAGCAAGGGACTTATTATTTACAATACTAACTTAAACACAATTTATGCAAAAAGAATGGATTTGCACTTTACACACAAAGTTACATATGGACAGAAAAGATAAGAGAACTAAAAAAATAAAGAAAGAAAAAGACCATCACAGTGAAATGAAAGGTAATGCACTCATTTTAAAGTAATGTCAAACATTGGTTTAAAAACAGAATAGATTTTTATGCAAATATCATGGCTGCCTTGATTTTAGATTTAAACATTTTTGTGTTTTGCTTCTATACTGGAGGTGTGGTTAGTGCTTATTTTAGTCTTATATTTAGAGAGAGGGAGGAGTCACGTGTCTCTCACCTCCTCTAGCAGAGATCCCTCCATGATGGTCATCTGATTCGATACTTTGCTCTCATTGGCTGGAAGATGTTGTGTGATCAGTATGGGGCCAGTTCTGCCTTTAGATGGGGCTGTCTCTACACGAACTCATCCAGAGATTGCATGGCCGCCCTCACATGAAACCAGCTCATGATTTTTACACACCACAGTCATGCGGACATAGATATGGGTTTGATTTGAGGGTAAGGGCCTGGGATTTTACTTGCAAGGGGGAATGAGGTAACAGAGGGGTTCATCATGCTCTGGATGTCAGTGTGAAGTGTTTTCCAAATTTAGCATCTCTATGACGGCAGGAAAGGTTTGTGCTTTACTTTGAGGGATTATTTATTTTTTAATGCAACAAATGCCTCCTCTGCTACTACAAAATTTCCTGTGTTACAAAGAAACACTAAACCTGAAAAATTTTATCTGGGAAATAAAATCTTTAATTGCTGACCCAAGTTTTACTACAGCTGAAGGCAGCTATGCGATATTCGATTCATGGACGGGAGTTTAACAGACATTGGTTGTTTAAATTATTTAGGGTTTTTTAGGCTTCATTAAAAATTAAGATCTTTATAATGAGATCATTTCTATTTTGTCACTCGGTATGCAAATGTCAATTTAAATGCTGGGAGGTTTAAAAAGTACTTTTGAAGAATCTAATTTTTCACTTTTCTTGAAGGAATAGTTCACCCAATAATTCGTATTTCAAAAATGTACTCACCCTCAAGCCTTCCAAGATGTAGGTGAGTTTGTTTTTTTTAAGCGGTACATCAATTGCTCGAAAATGGATTGTGAATGGGTGCCATCAGAATGAGAGTCCAAACAACTGATAAAACATCACAATAATCTACAAGTAATCCACACACTCCAGTCCATCACATCCATATGTCTCTTGATTCAGACGAGACAGTTTTTTTTTTTTTACTGGAGAAAGCAATATTATAGATAGACTTATATTTTACCTCAAAGCAAGTTGAAGTTAAAAATATCTTCATGATGTAACCCATTTATTGATGGACTGGAGTTGTGTGGATTAGTTGTGGATTATTGTGATGTTTTTATCAGCTGTTTGGACTTTCGTTCTGATGGCACCCATTCACTGCAGAGGATACATTGGTGAGCAAGATGTAATGAATTTTTTTCAAATCTGTTCTGATGAAGAAACAAACTCATCTACATCTTAGATCACCTGAAGATGAGTACATTTTCAACAGATTTTCAATTCTGGGCCAACTATTGCTTGAATAGTCAATAAGATATTTTCTATTTTGTGGATTATTAAATATTACATTAGATGTTTTCATTTAGTGATTTTAGGTGTAGGCTTTAATTTATCAACATAAAATGATGAAAAAAACCTAAACTAAATGAAAAAAAAAAAAGTGTCAGAAAGGTGAGGATGAGAGGGAATGTAAAAGAAATAGCGGAAGAGTGCAAGAACGAGAGGACAGACAGAAAGGAAGAAAGAAAGAAAGAAAGAAAGAAAGACAGAGAACAGATAGGCTGTGAGCTCATGTGAAGTAGTAAGGGTTACTTGGCTGGAATCGGGCCTGTTGCACTGCAGCCTCAGCTGCAGCGATGGCGTTCCCGGCTTCTTCCAGGTGGGCTTGAGTGACGCTGCCTTTGCTCTGGCTGCGTGAGGGGCCATGGGAGCGCAAGTGACCCTCAGAGGAAGATTTGGAGCTGCCGGGACTACTGTGGGACTTTTCTATTGTAGGGACCTGTGTGTCTGTGAACATATAGTACATGCCCTCCATTAATCCAGCACTGATCCCAAATGTTAAACCTTCCATCACCTGTTAATTATACACTACTGTTCATAGGTTTCAAATCAGTAAGATGTTTATATTTTTGAAAGAAATTAATACATATATTCAGCAAGGATGCATTAAATTGATCAAAAGTGACAGTAAAACATTTAGAATACTACAAAATATTTCTATTCCAAATAAACAAAGTTCTTTTGAACTTTCTACAGTATTTTCAACATTAATAAAGTAAGAAATGTTTCTTGAGCACCAAAGCAGCATATTAAAATAATTTTTGAAGGTTCAAGTAACACTGAAGACTGGAGTAATGATGCTGAAAATTCAGCTTTGGCATAACAGGAATAAATTAGATTTTAAATTCTATTAAAATAGAAAAAGAGCTATTTTAAATTGCAATAATATAAAAACTGTATTTTGATCAAACAAATGCAGCTTTAGTGACTTATAAGAGACTATAAGAAAAAAAAAAAGTAAAAAAAATGTACTGGCTCCAAACTTTTGAATGGTATTCTAAAACAAGTTGCACTGGTTACCACCTGTGTGATTGTTGTGTGTATTTTTGTTTAGTATGCATGACCTACCTTTAGCGGGGTCAGGGAAAATGCCGTGACTTCGGCTCTTGATGACAGAAGTTTTAGGGGACTGCTGGTTCCCCAGTTGCCCTCCTTGACCTCCAGAACCTCCTGGTCCTCCAGGGCCGCCTTGACCTCCGAGTCCCCCAGAGCCGCCGGGCCCCTGTGGAGGGTGTGTTCTTCCATGGTGAATACTCTCGCTTTGCTCCTTTAGAGGGTGCCAGCGAGGTGTGTTATCCAGCTGAGCCGTGTTTGAGAGATCAATGAGCACCTTAAAAAAAAAAACAAGTATTAAAAAATGTGTTAGATTTAAATTTACTCATCTGACTTCATAGAAATTTCTGTGTTCTATTAACTGTTCTTTGGTGGATAATAATGTAAATAGATACTGACAGAAACAAAAACTGACTTGTTAACAAATTTCATAACAATAAACCCTGGAAGAGAAGACAAAATGCTAGCTAACATTAAATTACATCTAAGATCTAATCATGCAAATTATTTTTATCTCTGCCATTTTTTTTTTTTTTGGCGAGGGTGCACGTAATGTCACTTTTATCTTATAACACTCACTTCTCCCAGGAAATCATTTGAGGAATATCTGTCATAATCCCACACAGTAACCTCCAGAGTTTTCTTCTTCAGCTAAGCCACACACACAAACAAACATTTTCAGTCAGATGCAGGAAAAAGACACAATTCATCAAGGCATAAACATCTTTTAACATGAAATCTGTGACTCAGTAAACAGCATAGCAATGACAGCAAAACTGGGTCAACTTTCAGAGTTTTCAAGCATGGAAAGCCCAGTTTGGATCGAAAAAATGGGACACATGGGGGATGTGACTGTGATGTAACTTCCCTTGTGTTTTTGACTACTTTAATTACATGCAAAAAGATTTGTGCATATTCCTTGGACTATATAGGCTGTAACCTTATATAGAGCTTGAGTGAGATGAAAGATGAGTTGTAATAAAGAGGAAAAAGAGAGGAAAAATAGAGAGAAAAGCACACACAGGGAGAGTTTTGTTATATAGATATGATCTTTTAGAAGAGATAAGAGAACTGGTTAATATTTTGAAACAATTTGTTTGAACTCAAATTTATGGTCCCCAAACAGGAAATAACTAGGAACTGAATATATAAATATGATCTTTTAGAAGAGATCAGCAGAACTGGCTAATGTTTTGAAACAATATGCTTGGACTGAATTTATATTCTTCAAATAGGAAATAACTATATAAAATCTGATCATTTATAAGTAAATGCATAGGTACAGAACAACTATAGATTTGCATTTACAGTAATAAATATGTTATAAATAAATACAAATGTATAGAATATTTTCAATAATATAATTCAAAAGATTCACATTTTCATGAAATAGAAATATTTTGTAACATTATGTCTTTACTTAAATGTGTCCCTAAACTTTTACACAGTAGTGTGTGTGTGTATATATATATATATATATATATATATATATACAGGTATGTCGTACTTACCTGCTCCAGATGGATGTTTTTGTAAATGACGGTCTGGTTCCACTCTGGGTTCTGAGTCTTCTGAACATACTTAATCCTTCTCTTGTTCTCAGCACTGTGAGGTTATTATGTGGAGACAGGATACAAGGAGCAATAAACTTAGATTATGGATTTCAAATGTTTATGTAGCATATTTATAGCCACATTTGAGGCTGGAGTTTCATAAAGCGATGACCTTACAAGAGGCAACACCGATACATCTACGGTCCATGCCACCAATGATGATAATGACATTATCAGATCACAGACTAAAAATTCCATCTTCTACATGAGTTTATGGGCAATCTATGCAAGCATACAGCAGCACTTGACTCTTACAATGAGCTGGTGTGAATTTGCATAATGGTAGAGTTGCACAACTGTACTTAATATTTACTGACTTTGAAGGAATTTATTGACATCAAACAAACTTCAGAGGTAGAGGTTGCTTTGAGGTAGATCTGAGACACCGCACAGATGACGCAGTAGGTTTCACCACATGAATGACAGCTAGATAATGAAAGAAAGGAAATCCAAACACACACACGCACACGCACCAATGAAAAAGCAAAATGAAAAGAAAAAGAAACGCCACGCTACCTTGCGTTCTGGACAACCATGACTTGGCTGAACCAATCCGGAGATTTGTATGGAATGCAAAGTAAAAGTAGACAGACAAACAGACAACAGTCAGAGAATCCAAGGAAAGGGTAGACAGAAACCCCTCAAAAAAGTCTCGGTCCAGGTGGAGTCGTGGCTGTGGGGCTTTTAGCGCCAGACGAAAGGATCATTTGTGCAGGTAATAGGAACTAATCTCATAAACACTGCAGATATGGCCATTAGGAGATGGCAGATATAGCATTACACACCCCATACTGGTGGAAGCCATATCGATTGTGCTGTCTCCGCAGTCCGAGACACTGAGCTTGATTACTAGGTAGCATGTTAAGAGAGGAAGGCTAAGCTAATAAAAATTGACTTCTCTAAGGAAGATCTCTTCCACTTTAGCCTTCCAATAAGTCATTTCTGTACTAAAGAGGTAAGGACTTCTGCCCAGGAAGGGAGACCGTTAAGCCCACTTGATATGCAAGTTATTATCAGTAACATTTTTTTATTCCGCCATCCAGCATTTAAGTTTATTATTAAGCATTTTTGACATTTTCATTCCATTGTAATTATTATTGAATAATTTACAACGGAGCTACAGGCGCACTTGATATTGTTTTGCAGAATCTTGATATTGAAGAAAAAAGTGATTTTTAGAAGACCAAGAGTAAAACAATAACAGGAGCGGTTCCAAAAAAGGGTAAAGGAACTAAATTAAGTGACTCAAGATTAAAGTAACTTAAAAAAAATTAAATAAATCAGACAATAAATTAACCACAATTACAACATTTATATATGTGGACAAGGACAAACATAAAAGAAATATATGTAGTACGTACTGTAGAGACTCTCTAAATCTTTCATTCTTCACTCTTACTATCACTTTAACACTTGCGCGCACACGCGCACACACACACACACACACACACACACACAGAATCATGTGCACAGGGATACTCACCCTCTCCCTGGCAAGAGATAGACCTTAACGAAGGGGTCTGTGTACCCGTTGTTTTCTCTAGGAGCAAGGTTTCTAGCTTGTAGCACGTGAACAATCAAATTGCCCATATTCCTGTCATAGTTGATTTGAAGCTGAGGAAAAGATACATTATGAGATGCATAATACCGTACTATAGATAGTCTATTCAAATTTAATTTCACTCTTAAATAAGCACTGGTCGGCTGCAATTTAAATTCAATAAAGCAGTCAATACTGGAGTGAGTCGGTAAGGATGATAGATCATAATTTTCTACTTTTTCTGCATGAAACGCATCTTAAATATGTTTCAAAAGAAAAAAAATATTTGGATTTTAGTGCATTTTTCATTTATTTAAATCAATTCTTATTCATGAACAGTAACAGTCTAAAAAATATATATTTTCGGTCACACTTTATATTAGGTGGCTTTAACTACTATGTACTTACATCAAAAAAATAATACAATTCATTCATATTGTACTGCAAAACACTTGCTGCTATTGAGGTGGATACGGGTAGGTTAGGGACAGGTTTGGTGGTATGGGTAGGTTTAAGGGTAGGTTAAGGTAAAGGGATGGGTCAACAGTGTAATTATAAATGTAATTACAGAAATTGATTACAGATGTAACTACATATAGGTATTTTTAAAAATATAAGTACAATGTAAAAACATGTATGTACACAAAAAGTGCATTGTATCAAATGATTAATTTAAATGTAAGTACATAGTAGTTAAGGCCACCTAATATAAAGTGGGACCATATTTTCTTTATTTCTACACTGCGCACTTCTGTAACTTTTCATCCTGCACAAATAGTTTTGCACATTAAATAAATAACTAAATAACATTAAAAATATAAATTGATATTCTGTTACAATAGACATTCCAAAATCATTTACATGATTTTACATTATGTTTACAAAATTGTAAACAATATAGTTAGCTGTCTCATTCAGATAAGTAAAAATGGGAATAATGACTTAATTTGGTTATGGCGATGTTTTACATGTTGCACACATAGCCAAAACACAATCATGTAATTCAAATTATTTTTAGAATAGTCTTATACAGTACATATAAATTTGGTCATTGTAAAATTGGTGCACAGACTCACTTGTATTTCACCAGTGATTGGATGCGGTTGTGGCTTCAGAACCTCTGCTGACTGAAAAACAAAATAATAAAAAATTATATCCCTGTCTGCTTTAAACCTAATTTGCATTTCCAAAATTGAGACACAACATTTGGTGTGTCTATATACAGTATTTGGCATCTTCCTGCACATTTTTACACATACAGCACCTTGCTACTATGGCGCTTCTTGTTGACAGAAGGGGACCCGGGTTGTCCAGGGCTGGGGACCCCACTGGAAGCGGCAGATCCGGTGCCAGAGTGCAAGTGTCCGGCTCTCTCCAGAGCAGACAGCACGGAGGCAGGAGCCTGCTGTTGCGAAACCTTCTGCAGCTCTGCAGCCAGCTGCTTTGGGTCGACACCTGGAGAACGCTGACGCTCACCTACAACACACGCACACAAAACAAACCCATTTCAAACTTCTGATCAATACAGACACTTTTTCCACCATCGGGAGTGCAAGAATTTTGATGCACACACACCACACTAACAGAGATTCATGACCTGGAGGTAAAATGAGTGCTAAGGAAAGCTGTAGGAAAGGAAGTCACAACTTCCAGTTAAAACAGCAAATAACCATTTCTACCTACTGGTTGCATGCATATTAGCTGGACCTGGACCTGGACCTTAGTCTGCTTAAAAAGCTCATTTTTGATGCCACTGAAATATGTTATTGAAACATAAGCTTAGCCAATGTTTTTACAGATTTTCCAAGTATTTTGGAGTCTGTCCATGACCAAGATGGCTGCATAATGGATGACTGATTTACCTTAAAGGGATTTGTTTTAGTGTGAAAAGCTTATTAAAGCACGGTATGAAGGGAAGAACACAAAATGTTGGAGAGACTCACCAGCTCTCAGCTGAGTATGGAGCTCTAGTTGTTGAGGGTGTTCTGTGTTGGAGAGCATGTTTAGATCTCTAAACAGCAGTCAAGATAACAAATATATTAACATATTGGCTTAAAGACCAAAAACTGTAATATAATACATACTTGATAGTTAAATCAATAGTTAGATTATATGCCCTTACAAAAAAGCACTGTACTACCATTATACAGTGAAGTGCCTTGGTGCTTTGATATAACATATTCATACTATATCATGGTATATGACGAAATGTAATATTGCTCAAAAGTCTGGGGTCAGTATTTTTTTTAACATTTATATCAAAATTAATACTTTAAAAATAATTTTAATGATTTGAAATTATTCAGCAATGACACATTAAATTGATCAAATGTGACAGTAAAGACTTTTACATTGTTACAAAAATGATCATGCACTGTAAAAAAAAAAGTTGAGCCAACTTAAAATTTTAAGGCAACCAGCTTCAGCAGATTTTTGAGTTTTCTCAACTTGTCGTTTTAAGTTTATACAACAAAAATTTGAGAATCTCCCACAAAAATCTGCTGAAGCTGGTAAAAAACTTTTTTTTAAGTTCGCTCAACTTTTTTTTTTTTTTTTTTTTACAGTGTGGTTTCAACAAAAATATTAAGCAGAACAAATGTTTTCAACGGAGGAATTTTGAGTGATCTCTGAAGCATCAAGTGACGCTGAAGACTGGAGTAATGGTTGCTGAAAATTCAGTTTTGCCATCACAGGAAAATATGACTATCAAATATATTCAATTTTACTTTTTTTTTTTTATCAAACAAATGCAACAGCATTAATATGGTAATTTTTGTTGGTGTTGTTGGACTAAATTGAGTCTTGAACACAAAATACATTATTGCAACTTACAGGCGCACACATATTTCTGCCTCTCCATACTGCTGACCCACAATGCTTTGCACTTCTTCATATGTCTTTCCCAGCAGAGAGATTCCATTCCACTCCAGAACCTGCATTCCTGAGGAACACAACACATGCCATCAGAACGAGTGAGTGAAATACATTTATTAGGTTATAATAGTAAAAACAGATACTCACAGTGCACCTTAGCCAAAAGTAAACATAATTTGTCTGCATATTGTTATGGAAAGTATTAAAAAGAGGTGTTGTTTATATAAGTCACCTACTGTATGTCTATTTTTAAAAACCTCAAATCTAGAACCAAAGTTTGGTTTCTGTGCACTCTCTTTTTGGGAAACGTCAACAACTATTATGATAGATTCACACACAGATAGACAGATAGATGCTATTGTGATTCTGTAGGGGAAATTCAGGAAAAGCTACACACATAAATAACACACACTTTTTGTAATAGCATCAGAGACCGAAAACAAGTGCAGAAAACAGAGAGGGAAAAAAACTCTTTTAAAAGCATCACTGCAAACTCAAGCACACTTTAGGCCAAACCCCGGGCACTTACACAAATGAAAGCGGGTCTTCAGATAGGTCTTTTGCATTCGGAGTGCTTCAGCGGCTGATAACAACAGGACATCATTCAAATGTCTGTTCATCTCCACACAATCAATCCCTTCTGTTTCCACTCAAAAACCTTTCAAATGTTCAGCAAGTATGTCAGCCATATCTCCATGTTCATCTGCAAGATTACCACTAGGCTAAAACCATTATTTCAGCTTTGAAGTTAGTATCTAAATGATTCATGCATATGCTCATTTGCTGAAAATACTTTGTGCTATACAAGTGAACATTTAAAATTATCTTCAAAAGGCTTTAATGTTAAAAATGCTGTAACATTTTCCATTTTTATTCAGGAACGGTAGGTAATCATGGTCAAAATTGCCAACGTGTTACTGATTCGCTGGCTAAATATGGAAGATCCCTATTTTATTCAATATTAAGCATGCATACTTCATGTTTCTAAGTTGAAGCGCATGCATATGAGTATGCATTGTGCAATTGTGCATTTATTTGACTCTTGGACCAAATCATAATACCGCTTCAGCTATCAGATATTAAATCTGCTCTCTAGCACATTTTCCACTGTGGCAGCAGACATTATTATACTGTATCAAGGGAAAAGCATACTTAAGATAGAGAACAGATGCTTGTGTAATCTGCCAGCAGATTGGTGCTTGCATATTTCAGGGATGAAACAAATAAAATAGACAAAAGATTTGACACTATAAAACGAAACATTTCAATACTTAGAGTCTTTGCTAAAATCATGAGTTACGAAAGAATAAAAATCAAACAAGCAAAAACATGTTCAAGAAGCTGAGCTATTCTCAGAGGAGCTCATCTAAATTGACAAAGCATGCTGAGCCAGCATTCGTCAACAAGGAGAGCAATCATACCGCAACAATAACCATCCCGGTTAAATGAGAAATGGCCTTCTAAATTAGACACTTTTCCCTTTGAAAGAATACTGAACGCTTAAAATTAATGATTTTGCTGATGCTTGCTTTAAAACACTTTATAACATGACTGTAAACTTTTTTTGAAACCAAACTTGATTATTTATCTCTTTGGCTTCATTAACCCCTTACTGTCTGCAAGAAAACTGAACTTGCTAATGTTATCAGATTGACTAAATTAGAAGTTCTTACCTTCCACAACTTTTCCCATATGCTCAGCACATCCTCCTGCTGAAACTTTGGCGATGTAGGCTCCGATCTCCCCGTTGGTCCCTGGAATCTCTTTTCCACCAACAACTCTGATTCCCAGCCCACTCCCTGAATTCAGACGGGTTCAGTTTAGCTGATGAATGGCTGAGTAATTGAATTCTAATCAGAGTATCTCAGCATCATTTTAAACATGATCTCTTCATCAATACGGCGGCCACGAGATATATTACAATTGTTGTTTTGCTTTTCCTTCCAGTAATTTAATTTGCAGGCCTAATTGACTACAATTCGCTGTGTATCTTGTGGAGTAATTGCTATGAAAACATACCTGAGACGGTGTGGTCCTTGGGGTCCCGTTGCAGGTTGATGCGAGTGTGTGGGAAGGGGTAATGGCTGCCTTTCATCTGCAACAACGAAAACAATTCAAGCAAATGAACAATAGCTGAAGCTCTAACAGTGCTTTTGCAGATGCAGTCTTGCGTACTTTCAAAGATAGGCGCAGTATATTGTTTGCATGGTAGAACATTTTCCTAGAAAAAATATTTGGATTGTAAGTTTACCCTTATAGTTTGGATTGTGGCATAATTGATATTGACCTATAATTGCACATATTTTGAGATTTTATGGTTAAAACTATAGGTATGTTGTTCCAGAATTGACAAATGTTTCCAGGAACACATCCTACTTGGCAAAATCACGATCACCCTGTGGGTGCCACTTCACCTGTCTTCTCTCTGGCCCGACTTCTGGTCCACCACGTCCCTGGCGGGGTTTGTCAAACCAGTCTGTCTCTTCATGCTGAAGGTGATATGCTAGAAAACAGGAAGAAAGCATCCGCTGTACCATCACAAGTGACAAAACTAGGGCATGTGTCCCACTCCACCACTTTTCTCCCAGACAACCATCCCTTCACCACCCCCAGTTGGGGACACTTCTTTGCTTGAGTGTTTGAACTGACAGCTTGATGGATTTGGGTCAGGGCTTCCAAGAACAATATCTATGTTTCAAAAGGGTTGGACACTAACCTCCCTTCCACAAGGTCTCAAATCAAGAGCGTTTGTTTAGATAAATGCTAAGTGTACTAAGTAGCCTGACCCCAGGGGAAGCAGTGACAGAGGATGGTGAGGGCAGAAAAAGCAATGATCTGAGACGTGTGTCGAGGCATGCACACATGAACATGCATGCTGTGTCCCTTCCAGACCGGGCTACATGTCATGCGTCGAGAATTTGATAGAGAACTGCTGTGGGAACGAACCACAGCAGATATGTGCACATACACACACCATCATACAACAGTGTGATGATGAGATGCCTTACCAAATGTCTGATGATTAGTAGATTTTCTGTTAGTACGCTCTCTAGTACACTAGTTAGCATATACAAGTAAAACACTACTCAAACAAAACCACAGCTTTTGTTCTATAACACCAGACTTTCATGATGCTAAAGCAATTTACTTATTTAAAATTGCAATCTGCACTCCCAAAAAAAAAAAAAAAAAACATTTTCTTAGTGTTTCCATCTTGTTTTTCAGTAAAACTTTTAAAGCATTCTTAAAGATAAATTTATTTGAGATGCAAAATTGTGTAACAAATCTAAAACTAAATCCTTTAAGCATAAAAATGCATTACATTTTGTGAGATTCATGCTGAAAATAGCAGGTATGCTCTTAAGAAAGGTTCCAAAAGGGGGGTTTGTATCGATGACCTAGAAGAACCATTTTTGGTTCCCTAAAGAACCTTGAAGTGAACAGTTCTTAAAATAAACACTTTTTTTTTTCTTATTGTGAAGTATGAAGAACCTTTTGTACAATGGAAAGGTTTAATGGATGTTAAAGATTCTTTATGGAACCATCGGTGCCAATAAAAATTAATCAATCAAAGATGCATTTCTAAAATATGCAATTTTGGCTCTCAAGTAAACTGATCTTGTTTTGTCTTAAGAATGTTTAGATATTTTTATTGTAAAAACAAGACAAAATACCATTAAGACAATGATTTTTGCAGTGTAATTGTTCTCATCTAGAGTCGCAATGCTAATATATAATATTTGCATCCTATGAGACTGTATATAGGCTTGCTGCTGTTTTTCCAGCTTCCATTTCAAGTAGTCTAGCACTTTCTTCAAAGACATTGGGAATTCCTAGAATAATTCATAACTCAAGCTAGGGCACATACCTAAAATAGATCAGGCGAGCAATATCTTCTGTTTTGTTTACTGGGTATTTTGCACAACCTGCAGGTGCCTTGATTACAATACTGTGTAAGCAAAGCATTTTTTTTATTCATGAGGCAGCACTACAGTACGCCACAAATCATCATTTAACTCCTAATAGAGTGAGAAGAAAACTGACAACTGGATCTGTCTGCAGGAGTTTTGCAATAAAGAGCTTGACGTGCTGTCCTTCTGCAAGGAAATGTCACCTTAAATCAACAGTGCCTTCACTTTATTACCCAAGTTAGAGGATGCTTTGACCATGGTGAACCTATGGCTTGTGGAAAACTGGCATTCTGGCCAACACGCTATCAGAAGGACATTTCTCTCTTGCGACTTTTATCCTGCATCACCAAAACAGCACCCTTGTTCTGTACTTGAGATGTCAAGTTTCGAAGGATTCCATTACATTAGTGGCATTTTGGTGGGGCAAGATAAGTTCCTAGAGTGCTGTTTTCTAATGACACTAACTTGGTGTAGGAAACTTCTGCTACAGTATGCATATATATGTTTTTGTGTATGTAGACATGTATGTGCCTTGGTTGATATGATCAGGCTATGTCAGAGAGACCTTGAGGAAGTGCAGTGATAATGAACACCACGATGGGTCTGAGGTGCACCACTGAGAAATGCCCGTCACTCAAGACTATGGCACGCATGAAAGTAGGTTTATGCTTAATGATATTTTGAAGGTTGTTGAACAACAGTTCTCACCTTTCACATTCCAGCTAGGACCTCCAGCTGTAGTACAAACATTGCATTTCAGAGAATTCATAGTAAAATTAGCCTTAAAACAGAGCTATGTTTTGCCAATAAAAAACACACTGTTACATTTGCAGTGGAAGTGGATGATGTACTTTTGCAAATATCTAATTTCATGCAATTATCTAATTTTCTAAAATAAGTAAAGCACACACCATTGCAGTCAATATTTTACTCTATAGAGAGCCTTTTAAATACATTCTGCATTCTGTAAGGTAGCCCCATAGAAGTAATGATAATTCAATATAATAATATTTATGAGATGTGCTAAAAGTATACACAAAGCTATATAAACAAAGCTATACAGGTAATTATTTCTTTAGCAATACCGGCATCGATGGTGTTAAATAAATGTCCCAGGTTCAAAACTAACTAAGCTCTATTGACTGCCTTTATGGCACATTTGCAGAAACCACATAAAATATGTTTAAAAGTAAAATGGATGGCTTTAAAACAGCTGTGATTTATTACTTCTGTGTGTTTATACAAACTGAGACTACTGAAAGAGCTTTTTGAACCTTGAATGTTGCTTCAGAATAGGTTGCTTGAGAAACACAAATCATTTTTCATATTCTCAAGACAGAGACTGGGGTTACGTCTGTGCAAACCCAGCAGAGCATTTACCCCCGGTTTCACAGACAAGGCTTAGATCTAGTCCTAGTCTAAAATGCATGTTTGAGCTGTCTCAACTAAAAATATCTTGATCTGACATATCTTCAAACATGTCACATTGTTCTGTCTCAAGATGCACACCTGCAACATATTCTTCTAAGGCATTTTTATAAAAGCTGCTGAAATGTCTTCATTTAACTAAGGCCTAGTCCTGGCTTAAGCTAAGCCCTGTCTGTGAAACCTGGGCCTTAGTGTTGTAAACCAATATATATTCATACTTTGCACTCTATTTGTTTATACCATCTTTACACCTGGTTTATGTTAAACTTCTCAAACAGCTTGACGTTTAACACAATATTACACTATAGATGGGATTTTAAACTGTTTCTCAATGCTGTTGTCTTATAGGTATTGAGAGCACCATGAAAGCACAAAGATTAAAAATATGTTTTACAATAAATTTAAATCAAGCATTATATTTATTAGCCAAACCATTTGTGTAATGATTAAACATATTATAAGACTGACGTTAAAACACTTTAATACCTGGGTGATTTTTAAATAGTAATACTTGCGTAATGTTCACTACAATAAAAAAGTACAAAATATATAGTATGATATAGTACAAAATACATAAAACACACGGAAAGAGAATTAATAGAATATTCACTGAAAAAAAAGTATTCTTCATGTAGCATGCAAGATGTTTTTAAATTCCCATTCATAAGCCATGCAAATAAAAACTGAAATAGCAATAATTTATTGAGGATGAAAATTGGAAACACCCATGACAGACATTAACATTACATGAAGAAAATTGTTAAACAAGTGAGTTATGTAGTAGATTTGGAGGTAATGGAAAACTAAGCTCCAGTGAATCTATGTTATAACCAGATTAACTTCTAAATTTGTCTAAACAGAGGCCCCATATTTAATTTACAACTTTATATCATCACTTGTCAAAAGCACAGATTTGTCTATATAATTGTCTACAAGCACAGAAAAGGGGAAAATCTAAATTCACTACATTAATTTTGTCCAATCAGTGTGATGACATACTTGCATTTTTGCAATATGAAATATTCTGGATTAATGAAAACTAGACAAACTAAACCAGGTACTCGCATGAATATAACATTTGAGAATGTCTTCACAAGAAGACATAGGTTTAATTATGATTTAAATAAATGGCTTAGTATCCCATAGCTGCTGGAAATATAGTGAAAGACGCTGGCAGCTAGTAGACAAATTTATATTCTACCAATCAACTGCATAACTGTTTTTTTTCCCCCAACAGCACAAAACAAGATGATCACAATCCCATTTATATAATTCATAAACAGTGTACTGCCCTCCTAAGATAACCAGTCACTAAATGATTCTGATAAAATTATAGGATGTTGTAACTTCACAGACTGAAATCAGATCAATCTCCTCGTCAACTGCAGGGCTGTGATAAATAGCACAGGCACTGAGTGTATAATGAATTAAAATAGCTGAATTAATAGTTTTGAAGATCTTCTTAATTGCTTCTCTTCTTATATGTATGATAGAACAATAATGGCAAAGGAAACAACCAATTTCCTTTTGCATTTAAGTAGCATGCAAATTCATTAAGAAACACAAGGCAAATGTTTATACATAAAACAAAACAAAAACAATTATGTATACATATGTAGATGAAAATTTAAATTTAAGATGGCATCATGCAAATTTGACAACCTGCAAAGTGTAAAGCAAAATCCGAGACAAAAGATGAAAAGAGTAAAGGAAAATGTAACATTCGAATTTCACACAGATATAAATAATGCATTCAGAGCCATACAAAAGATGCATATCAGCAGAAGCTAGGGTTGAAGATAACAGATCTCATAACAAATTTACCTTCGCTATCTGACATGGCCCCCTGAAGGTCATCCTTCATAAAGGCAATGTCTCGTTCATAACCACTTGTCCTGGACTCCTCTCTCATGTGTTGTTGGACTTCTGGAAGAGAGTGACTAGAGCCAAACTGGTCCCGTGAGTCTGCTGAGATGGGTGGGAGTGGGCCTGCAGATGCTCTGGCCATGCCCATGGGCTGACCAACAGGGCTCAGTGGACTCTCCTCTTCAGAGTTTTGTGCAACAATGGGAATTCGACCCCTGCTCTGACTAATTGGCAGACTTGTCGGTTTAGCCCTAGATACGAACTGGGAATCCATGCCCTCACCCTCTGTTTTCAGGCGTAGTGAGGAGTTTGACAAGTCTCTTTTGATAGATAGGTCCAGTCCATATACAGAGGAAGGCCTAGAGGAAGGTCTTGACCGAGTGCCACTGGGGTAGGTGCCATCATCGTGAAGGGAAGACCTTATGGTTGGCCCTAGGTTGAGAGATTGGCCAAAGTTGAGTGACTGAGCCAGGTTAGCGCCAAGAGCTGAACCCAAATATTTCTGTTGCTCTGCTAGGTTCTTCCTAAGACCAAATGTGATCTCATCCTGCAAGAGCCTTGCCCTGGCAGACAGTCCACCAACTGAGCTGGCAGAGGCCAAAAAGCTGCTGTAATCTAGTTCAAGGTTCCTGCTCTCTTGGATGGGCGAAAACTTTGTAATTTTGGGGTCAATTAGTGCTTTTTTATTCTTTAGCTGTTTCTGGTAAAGAACCGAGGCAGGAAGTTGCTTGGCAGCTTGCTTCTCTAAAGTTAGTCTCCCGATGCTATATTTCTCAGCTTTGGGGAAATGCCTAAAACTAGTGTCAGAGTGGAGGTAGTGAGGCAGGCCTGTAAGCTGTTCAAGACTATCTGTACCGCGTCGGAACTCCTGCTTAATTTGCTGTTTCAACATCTTCAATTCATAAGGCTCCTCCATGGAATCCTCATCTGCTTTACCATATGAATGCAATCGAGAAGCAGCCTGAAGAGGGCCAAGAAAATCTGCCACATCTGCAGTCCGACGAACATCAGCAGTCCGGAGAAGTCGGTCAGCTTTGCTTATATCCTTATCGGCAATACTGAAGCTTGAACCAAGGCCCGTGGAGCTCTTTGTGAGTTCGCCGATGTCATCAATCAAGACATAGTTCCTGGAATTATGGTGATCGAGGTCTGCATAGAAGGATTCAGCTGATATGCTGGACATGGGACTGCTGGCCATGCTGGCTCTCTCTTCCAGGCCCATCCTCAGATCAAGGCTACTGTATTTACCACCGAGATGGGAAACTCCGTAGGCACTCTCTGTGGATGTAGGGACAATTAGGAGGGGCTGGTTGCGTACAACCTCATAGTTTGTCGTAATCTTTGGTTCTAAGTCAGACAAAGTAGTCTGACGGGTTTTCTGTTGCATCAGAAGGAGTGAGGAATGGTCATAGCCAGTCTGCTGGGACTGCTGATTGAGTGAGGGCACTGATGAGTAGATGGATTGGTAGGGGGACACCTGCTGATGGTAAAGAGACTGCTGCTGGTACAATGTCTGCTGAGGATACTGACTTGTTTGGGATGCATATTGATAGTGGGAGTATGGGCTTGTAAGCTGTGCATACTGGGACTCAGACTCAGTCTGTGGTGGAATGAACTGGTTAAACTCTGACTGTGGGGCAGTCCGTGGCCGTTCTAGTCCATGACCATTACCTCGTGCCTCTCTGATGTTGCTGACCTCACTATCTGACATGTAGTCTCGCTCTTCTGCCACTCCTTGTAAGTAGGCTCTCTCCCTCTTCTCTCTCTCTTTCAGTAAAGCCTCTTTTCTTCGATTTATACCCATCTCCAGATATCTCAATTTAGCATCTATCTCTTTCTCCTCCTCATCAAGTTCTGCCTGTATCTTACGGAGTTTTGAGGACTCACGTTCAACTAAATCCAGCTCTTTGTCTATGTCTTGGAGGATTTTGGCCCGCGCCATAGTGGTGTTCCTGCACATTCGTCTTCTGGCAGAAGCAGTGGTATACCCAGAGAGTCCAATGAGGGTATCTTCTTCTGGTGGTGGATGAGGTAGTGTGCGTTTTACTTTCTTCTGAGTGCCAACTGGTGTGCCGCACTGAGAACCTTTGCTCTGTTGATTAAAATATAAAACAGAAATAAAAAGAAAAACAAGCAAGCGATAGACATGATATATCCAGCATGGACACTTGACATGTAATCATTTGGAGAGGAAACAATACACATTTTTTGGGTCCTTTAGATAACAAGAAAAGAGTGAATACAAGTGCAGTACTTACTGAGTAGGTGTCTGAGTACTGGTACATCATTCTGTCCTCAGTTGTCGGACTGAGTGACTTGGGGTCAGACAGAGATCGTTGTGAGGCCCTTAATGATCTTGGACTACTGAGATGCCTTGATGAATCAGCGGTAAGCATCTTCTGTGAACTTTTCCCAGGGGACACTGGTGAAACCGGGGAGCATAATACCTTTGGAGATTTGGTAACTAACGATGCTCCAACATCATCAGCTGTCAGGTGTGTGCTAACACTTATCTCAGTAGGAGCTGGACGTCTTTTATCTCTGTCTGATGTAATATCTGAATCACTTTCTGTTTGGCCCTCTCTGTGTAAATCTACTTTTGTGTCCACCTGAGCCCGAACAGGAGATCTCCTAATTGTCCCTGAATGCTCTGTCTGAACTGAAATCTCTGCTACAGTCTGAATCGCAATACTTGATACCTTGGAGCTTTTTCCCTTCTCTCCATCAGCATATCTACTGGAACGAGACCTGCGTCTGCTCCGAACGGGGACGTCCCATTCATCCTGATCCTCATCATCAGTTTGCACACAGCAATCTACACTTCTCCTATTTCTTCTCCTTCTACCAGAAGGAATCTTTTCAACCCCATCTTCATCATCTGTTTGAACACCACTCTCAATCAATTTCTTTCCACTTAATCCCACACTTTGCTCTTGCTTGGCTGTACCTAGCAGGTTTGTGGACAACTGCATTTGATCCTTTGTCTGTGCACTCACTGGTACAGGAATGCTTGAACTATACTGTGTAAAAGCCCCAGAAGTTGTTGTTAGCCAGTTTTGACCTGTTGTGGAGTCATGGGTGGACACTGCAGATGATGTTGAATTGTCATCCTTCACTGGCCAGTACTGTCCATTATCTCCTCCGGAATATTTTGAGTCAAGTATGATGTCTGAACTCAAGGGTGGGGACATACCCTCACTTGGCCCGAACCCATATGGGTATATCTTTTGCTCTTGTAGTTGTTGCTGGAGTTGCTGCTGTAATCGATGGATTTGCTCTAGCTGAAGTTGCTGCTGTGCAAAGGTTTCTTGCTGAAGAATCAGATGGGCTTTGCGTTCCTCTTCTTGCTGCATCAGAAGTTGTTGCTTCATGTTCTGAAGCTCCTCCAGCTCCTTCTGAACAATGATCTGCTCTTGCTCACGGTAACGCTGTATCTCTTGTCTCTCCCATTCAAGTTCTTCAGCTAGACACAGCTGTTTCAACTTCTCTAACTGTAAGAACTCATGTTCAGCTTTGTACTGCTGGCTCTTGCTGTCATCTAAATCAGGGAAATTCGGGGATACCAGCATGTCCAGTGAGGCTGCTATTGCCTCAAGGGTAGCATCCGAGTAGAGCTCAGGGAAGGTTGTCAGGGAGGGAAGGAGACTGGCTAATGCAGAAGGTAGGATATCCTTTGATATATCAGACTGTGGGAATATTGATTGGTCTGTGGCTGTGGTGTGTACAAAGCCATATGGAGCAGGTTGATTTTGAAGTGCTGAAAGTGGATCCGTAGAATTGGTGAGACTATTGTATGTTGTGCTAAATACTGAACCTGGTTGGGTAGTAATTGCATACGTGGAGGGAACGGGTGCAGCAACCGATGAGTAAACAATGCCATTTGTCGTTCTTAGTAAACTATTAAAGCCAAATGACGTTCCTTGAGAATATGGAGTAGTGGTGATCCCAGTAAATGCCAAAGCGCTTTTCTTTGAGTAGTCTAAGGCCTCTTCTGTTATGTTAGGAAAACAAAAATAGCAGCATCATCAGCATCTAAATGAACAATTGCTCTGTTTCATGCAACACTAACAAATAAAACATCAAATGGAAGCCAAAGAGCATGCAAAGATCTTGTCAGTGTCATCAGATTATCAGGATGCAAAGCCAAAACACTGAGGGACAACACGGAGGCAAATGCATGCATCTGTGTTAAAAAAAAGAACAGAAAAAGACAAGAATGAAAATCAAGACATTCAGAGAGAACATCACAAAAATAAGGGACATAACCAATAAATAATACATTAACATACAAATAAAAAAACAAATCAATTAAGGATACATGCGCACCATCATACTGACCTGTTGACATTTTAGCTGATGTCAAATCAATAGCCCCCTCAGATGCCCCATTCTGATAGGTGAAGCCATTCTTCCTTTCATAACTAAAGAGCCCAGCCTCTTTGAAATTACTGTCAGATATTGAAGCCTTCATGGTACTGAGATCTTCAATGACAGGTGTTGTGGCAATATCAATTTGATAGCCAATTTGATTGTCTGGTTGTGTGGTCACAGGAGGCTGTGTTCTGCAGCTCCCTGTGAAAGGAAGCCTGTAAATTACATCGCAGCAAACAGTCCGTCTTCCAGATGTTAGATCAACTGGTGTACCGTCATCTTCCAAAACAGTTGTGACCACTCCAGAAGATGAGGACAAAGCAACCATGGTTTTCATTGGCTTAGACGTGGTGAGGTCTACAGGTCCAACTGCCGTTGGCTCTGTATGTATTGGTATACCAACAGTGCCATTTGTGAAGCTCACCGGGGCTATAGTAACAGGCATAAGAGTTGGAGCTGTGCTTGCAACAGCTCTGTATGAAAGGTTAATAGGAATCTCTGCACTGGTTGTAGCCTTAGGTTGAGAATTTACAGGTCTGTACACTATCTGTGCAAGTGGCTCAAATGGATTGTATGTGGTAAGTGGAAGAGGCACTGAAGTAGCATTTCCCAGGTCCAGAGGCTTGTCAACTGTGTTGTTGTTGTAGGCAATTGTAGCTGTGCAAGTAACAATTGTTATGCTGTCAGTTACAACAGAGAGTGTTGTAGTGGGGATTATTTCAGCACTAAGATTCACAATTTCGGGCTGTACAGCAGTGGCCTGTCGCCCACTTGATTCACTTGACAAGGAAGACCTACTTGAATATGGGGCTGTCAAATCCATTCCTTGGTCAGTCATTGTAACATTGACTTTAAATGTGGTAAGATCTATAACGTCACTAGGGTATTGTATTCTTCCATTCTGTTTAGGCTTTGGATGGACTTCTGGCTGGATTGTGATTGTAGCACCCACAGGTTCAGGTATGGGTTCGACAGGAACCCTCTCCTGGACAACTGACACAGTTGTTGTTCTTTGTACTTCAGTTGTGACAACTTGGGTTACAAGATTGGGCAGTGCATCAGGACGCTGCTCAGTTTTTGAGATTGCAGAGTAGACTTGGCTCATGCTTGATATAACTTTATCTTGTCCACAGATTTCTTGACTCTCAATAGATTTTGTAAATTGGGTAAATGTGACTGGTACTGGTGGCACAGTTGTTGCAGAGGTCACCACTGGAATTTCTTGTTTTTGCTCATTAACTGTTTGCTGCTCTTGAAGCTGTGTTATTGGTACTGGTGATGGACCCAGTTCAGTTAAGGCCTCTTCAGAAGCTGAGACTATAAGTACTTCTTCCATATCCAAACCAGGAATATCTTCATTTTGAGCTGGGATTGGAATCTGGGTTATTGTTATTGGAGCAGAATATGTTTTTTGCATTTGTTGCATCTCAAGTTCTTGTTGCACATCACTCACTGTATAGTGAGGAACTGACTTAGTAGAAACTCCTGACACTGGGGCTAAGGCTACTGGTACCTCCTCTGACGGTTTTGATGTATGCACCACTGAGACTGGAGCCATGGAAAGAGGAGAAATCAAGGAAGGTGTGGGGTATGTCATTGCTGGATATGCTGTTGGTTCCATAGAAATGGGCGGCGGTGGTGGTGGTGCTGCAATAGGTGCTGCTGAAATCAAAGCAGAAGGTGCCATTACAACATGTGGTGTCATAAACGCAGATGGGGAGTGCATTGTATTCTCCATTGTGATATGAGGAACAACAGTCACAGTCTGTGATAGTCCTGATGATGCCACTACAAGAGGTGCTGAAACAAATGTTTGTACAGAAGCAACTGGCAGCTCTGGGACTGTTACACAAGGTTCCGTAATACTTTGTCTTGAATCCGCAGCTAGTGTAATATGATGAGTCTCTGTTGTGACTGAAGCAAAGTCAGGTGCCATTGCCTCAAGAGGCACTGCTGTATTTAAAGCTGAGCTAGGCTTTGGTGGGGCTGCTACAATTTGTGCTGAAATTAATGACACAGGTGCATCCACTGCAGATGGTGCAAACACTCTTGGGGCATCAGATGGAACATGCTGTCTGGGAGTTGGCAGTGATGATCTTCTCATCGGTGCTTGAGTTGTAATGCCCTCAACAGGTGATCCTGGTTCTGAGGGTAATGTTATCACCACATATGTTTCAAGAGTTCTAGCAAATCTGGGTGACAAAGGTGATTTTGGTGATGAAGCACTGTGCTTGGTATCTACAGGGGCAGTCAAACTTAGTGACAAAGCATTTGGAGGTTCCCTTGTTCTTGGCAGCGTTGCAGCACGAACTGCTTGAACAACTACTGGCTCAGGGCTAACCGGTGGCTTTACGCTCTCTCTTGATCTGTGACTAAATACCAGTCCTGGGGGAATACATACAGGTTTGGGGGGAACAGGGGGTGGTGATTTGTGTGTTGGGGTCACAACTGGTTTTATATTTATGCTGGCCACATTTGGTGGGGGTTCAGGTAAAGTTACTGTAACTGATGAGGGAGTTGGAATAGACTTTTGCTGGTTAAAATCGGCATTGGGTACTGCGCTATATGGCAATTCTGGTGGTGAAGCTGGAGGAGGTGGTGGAAATGAAATCACTGGTTTATCCGTTCTTTCTTGAGGAACATGGGGTTTTGCAGATGTCACACAAGGTGGAACTGTTGAATCAGTGATGCAACTTGATATTGTGGCTGGATAAGTAAAAGGAGAAACACTAACAATAACAGGGTGCCCTCTCCCATCTTCAATAGTTGTTTTAACTGCCACATTTTCAAGATTTGGCAGTCTGACAACAACTTGACCTTGCTGTGTCTGTACAACAGGATAAATGATTTGTGAAACTGACTGTTGTGAAGAAATCCCATCATCTGGTACATTTTCCTTCTGTATTTCCACCATCCTTTCCTGAATATTGGTCAGCATTGATTGAACTGGTTGGGAGGGTGAAGCTCCAAAAGCAACAGTTGTAGAAACAGTGGGAGAAACAACAGAGACTGTCTTTGCAGCAATATGCTCTCCATGAATTGCTGGAGGTGAAACAGTGGCTGCTTGCCCTAATTGAGGTGTCATGTGTGGTCTGGTTTCTGCTGGCCTCTGAATAGGAATTTGAATAGAAACACTGGTTGGTGGCTGAATCTCTTTTGCTAAAGTAGGAATACTGGATTGAACAGACAGTGGTGTGGCCACTTGTTCAACAGCTGAACTGGTCTGGTCTGTAGAGAGAACCTTTGCTGGTATTGAGGCTGATACCATTGTTGGAACAGAAATAGGTGCTTGATCAACTGCTGAAACTATAGCTGGAAGTGGGGCATAGGTTAGAGAAGGTACTGGAAAGGTCACAGGGTCTGGCATCTGTGCAACAATGGGGGTTGTTGTAGGAATCTGATTCCTGAGTGCAGTGGATGGCAGGGTAGGCACTGAAACTGGAGTTTTTTCTTGAACTGGATGGTCTAATGCAGGGGACACAAGATCGGGCATTTGAACAATAAAAGAAGTTTGTGTTAAAGGTCCTTTGTGAGACTGAACAATAGGTGTAGCAACTGTAGTAGGAGGAGTTTTTACGTGGTTGACTTTTGGAGGAATTATTGGTGCAACAGCTTGTTTGTTTGTAGTGGCTGATTCAGCAGCTGAAAGTGGTACATGTATTGCACCGGTCAAAGGTTTTTGAGCTAAATCTTGAAGATATGAATCCAGTGTACAGGATGAAACACTATCGGGAGTAGGGACTGTTTCCTGTGTAGATTTTGATATAACTGTTGGTTTTGGACCTGGTGTTGGCTTTGAAACAAGAATTTCAGAAGGAGTTGGAGTGCAAGCATTTTCTGAGACATGTGGTGAGGCTAGAATGACCGGTGAAGGGGATCCAATAATCTGTGTGGATGATGCAACAGGAGCAGTTGCTGATGGGTGTGTTGTGGCTTGCTCAGACATCAAGTCTGGCATGTGAATTACAACTGGGGCAGAAATTTCAGCAACACTGGGGCTAGCTGGAGTAGTTAATTCAGATGTCTGGCCAGAAACTGGAGAGGATGATGGTGCTGTTATTAGTTCCATATTTGAATCTGGGGATGAGACTGCCGGAGATGTTGGTGGAGACAGTGGTGATATTGCTGTTTTCTCCACAACATGTTTTGATGAAGGAATTTCACATATTACAGAAATGGGAACAGTTTCAAATGATTCTTCTGGGGCTTGTGGTTCCTCCTCACTTTGAGGGATATCAGTTGGCTCAGGGGACATTTTTTCTTGTGTGACACCGTCCTCCTCTTCAACTTCCTCTTCACCAGAGGAGCACTGAGTGATCTTTAAGTCAGGAATTGGATATAAAGCTTTATTCCCAGATACATACTGAGTAGATGTAGAATCTGTAATATAAGGCTCCAAAATGCATTCAATAGGTTCAGCTAGGTTGTCTTCTTCCCCACTTGAAGGGATGAGTATCACCTCGGGGGAATCATATGATGACTCAGACACAGTCAGAGGGGAGGCAGGAGACACAGGAGTTGACTGAGTAGGGCTTGTTCCTGGTGTTAAAACATCTTTTTGTGTCTTCAATCGCTCTTCATACGCATCCTCTGTTTCCAACAGTGGCTTTGCATTTTTATCTGTAGAAAGTGCATAATTTCCAGAAATACTCACATAACAAGTGTCACTGACATCAAGTGGCAAGGATGTGTCGATCTTTGTTGCATGTGCTTGCTGAGCCTCCTTCTCTTTTTGCAAGATCTTGCTTCTTTTATTCATCATCTCTTCATAAGCCTCATCTGGTGTCATAAGTATCCTCACCGATTCATGTTCAGACATCTTTCTCAAATCTTGCTCATGGGTGACACTACCAAGAGCTGCTGCAGCCTGTTCTTGTTCTTCAACTAAAGTTTCATAAGCATAGTCCTCTATTAACATGCCTCCATATAATGGTTCAATATCAGGTGGTGTGAATTTCTCTGATGTTTTGTATTCCTGTGCTTTCTGCATCATTTCCTCGTATACCTCTTCAGCAGTCTTTAATGGCTTCTCTGCAGCATCATGTGTTTCAGATGATAATGTTCTGTATTCTGCATTCTCTGGTTCAGATTCAAAACTAGGTGAAAAGTCAGAGAAGGAGGAGGACATCCGTTCCTCCATCCCTGCTGGCTGCCTTAATTTATCAGTTTTAGTCAAATGATCCCGTCTCCTTTGCTTGCCCAGATCATCTCTTTCTGTCTTTAATTTTTTTGTGATCTTTCTTAACTGTGGCTGATCATCTCTTTTATCTTCCTGCTCCATCTGTTCACTCTCCTCACGTAACTCATCCTCCTCAGATGAGTCCTCTATAGTGGGAAGGGCCTGACCATGAGGTCTGTGTTTTGCCTTTCTTTGCTGTTTACTCTCCGCTCTTGCCTTTTTATGACTTGGGCTACTATCACTGTCCTCATCAATAGAGGACACAGAAGTAGGTGAAGCTGTTCCTGGTGTGATGCTAGACACCTGAACACTGGATGATCCATCACCCTTGGACAAGTCTTCAATCAGACTCTCATGCTCCTCCGTTGTCTGTCTAACAGGAGTTTTTTGTGTGATGGCAACTGCTGTGGTGTCAGTATCTATGATCTTCTCATTGTCATTTGCCAAATCTATTTCCACTCTGATTTCTTCTAATGCTTCTGAGACAGGGATGACTTGGGCAACTTGATCATCTTGGTCACGAGAAGACAGAGTGATATCAGAAATCTCCTCAGCCTCTACAGTAAGTTTCTTTAGGGCACGTTTACGCTTCATGGAATCATCCAATTTTTCAACTTCTCTGGTTTCTTGCTGTGTTTGCTGTTCTTCTCTGTGTTTTTCCTCATCAGAAGGCAAGTTCTCGTCTTCACCCATGTGCATAAGTTGCCTTCGAATGAACTCTTCGTCATCTCCAGAATTTGAACTGTCTAGTTTGTAGTCCTCACTGCTGGAGGAAGCAGGCCTCACTCTTCTTCTCTGTATCTGAGGGGAGGGTTCACTCTCACTGCTGTCCTCGTGGTATTGTTTTACACTGTCTGGTGCTCTGACGGGCAACAGTTTTGTAGCAGTTTCTTTTATGGCCATTTCACTTACTCTCTGTATCTCCTTAAGCTCCTCCTCAGCTGAGCTGTATGATTCTACTGATACCGGCAAGATGTCCTTTCTATGTTGCTCTTTAATATCTGCTTTTAAGGTGTCTACTTTAGGCATTTCTGGAAGACTGCTATCCATCTGTACCACAACATCTTTCTGTTGTCCTTCTATTGTAGGTTGAGTGTATGTATCCTCTTTAACCTAAGGAAAATTAAGAAAGAAAAATGGCAAATACATTAAATTAATATTGTAGCTCTTTTCTTAAAACATGCCTGCCTCCTATTCATGACTAACAATTTTTTTTTTAAATACACTACAATAAAATAATATAAAACAAATGTTTGAATAATAGAATTTAAAAAACCCGCATTGCTCAATAATGTATATGTAATATTATACCTTTACTACATCTGCCTCAGTTGGCACTGCTGGAAGCAGAGACATCGGTTCTATTTCTACTTGTGTCTCATCAGGGACTTTGTCTTTGCCTGTTTCTTTCAAAGTGACCGCAGCAGTAGTAATAACAGCTTCCTGAGTCTCTGCAGCTGGTATTGGTGCCACCACAGCTGTCATCTCTGACTGCAGCATATCTGTGGTAGAAACAACAGAGAGAGATGCAGGGACTGCTGGAGTGGTCACCGCTGCCTTTGCAACAGTAGTAGAGATGGTTTTCTCCTCCTCTGCCTGCTTTCCAGGTGATGGTTTTGGCTCAGATTTTGGAATAGGTGTTTGTGCAGATGCAGGAGTCTCAGACAGCTGTGTTATGGATGTGACTGTAGGCTTGTCTTTTGGGCTGGATATTGGTATTTTTCCCATGTCTCCCAGCTGCCCAGCTAGAGCTCTCTGTGTTTGACAATTCAAGCACAACCACTCAGCCTGGAAAAAAGACACATACAATTAGATTTGATAAATATACTGTAGAAAATATTTTTTTATTTAAATAATATTAAGAAAATATCTCAGAAATTAAGGCATCCTATTAATTTAGTGTCACCAAATATTCTTATGGTCCTTATAGCTGCACCATAGTATTAGGAACCCCCACCACCACCACCACCATTACTAACAACATTAGGGTGTGTAATTTATTGAAAGATTGCAGAGGACAGCAATCAAATGTACAATAAATACACTGTCCTCAGCAATTTAACAAAGACCCTTTTCTTTTCATTATTCTGGCAAGTTAAAGCAGCAGTAAAACACCTGTCTCTGTTCCTACAGGGGACAGTGCTTACAGGTGTTTACATGTGTGTGTGTATGAGAAAGAATGAGAAAAAAATGCTTGCACTGAGGACATGCTATGATTCAAACACACGCACACACACACACACACACACACACACACACACACACACAGAGTCTTAACAGGAGATTAGGGTTTATTCCCACGTCTAGTGACGCAAACAAACCATAATTCATAGGCACATGGTCTGACTTGAACACTGTTCTTTATGATGCAACACCCCCTCTGTCTCTTTTGTCATACTCAAAGGCTTATTCACAAAGCTGTGATTATAGAAAAACATTTTTTTAGAAATTGCATTGTAAATCAAATAGTTTAAAAAGCATGGGCATGCAAATGCATTTCCAAAGGAAAGAAATTGAAAGACAAATCCCAAGACTTCAGACTGAAGCCCTAACCAAAATAGCTATTCTATTAAAAATGCTGCTAAATCTCCTTATTTGCAAATCATTTGTATTTCATCTATCTTGCTCTAATGATGTTTTATTAACGAATGCAACAGAAAGCTGACAGATATATTCTGGATCTTTTTAACATTGTGTACTAGAAAGAATAAATGAGCCATAACCAGATGATGGTAGACACATGTAATCACAGACAATGAGGATAAGTCAGTGAGGTAGATCAAGACAGCATTCCTTTTCAGAAAGCAAGAATTACAATAAAATACCAGACTAAAGAACAAGGGTTTGACTGGGTCATTACAAAGTGTCTCCATGGAAACCAGATAAGATTTATGTCCCCAAAAGCACAGTCTGTCTTGAGCCTTTAGCTCTGTACCAAAACCTAGTGAGCTGCCTACCTAGACAGCATCTTAAGGCACCTTGGGTGTGCTTAGGCAGGCTGAAAGCATTGCACCTATTCTTCAGACAGAAGGAAAAGTTAATTAAAAAAATTAATTCAAAATGATTATCATAATGTACTAGTTGGCTCAATGTTGTGTTTATGCTATTGAACTGTACTCTTAGCAACATGCTAGTGAACATGAACATGCGAATTCTACTGAAATCTTATGAAGGGTAAAGAGTGTTCCAAAAGCCAATTACATTTTAATCCACAAACTTAATAAACAGCAACAGATTGGAAAAGCTTTGTAGTTCCTGTAAATTTGGGCAAATTTATGAATAATTAGTAGTAATGGAGTCACATTGGTGAGGCAACTGCCTAGAGCAGCTTGTTTATTGAGAAAAGCCCTTAAGGGCACTGCTGAGCAAGAGAAGCTTCATGAGAAATAAAGTGCTTCTAATAAGGTTCAGCATCCAGTACTTAATAAATCCTGTAAATAAAGCAACAAAAATGAACATGATATACTTGATAACTACTGGCTTACTATATGCAAATTTCCCTATTAGAGCGAGATAAATTAACTCACAAACACAGCCATAACATGAACAGAAATGCCCATGGCTGCAAAAATAAATGGGAACAAGCTCATTTCAACACTGGCTATGGTTTTAGTAAAAGGTGCAATCATCACCTCTAA